>NW_024426885.1:59673272-59987269 GCF_017311325.1 Ursus maritimus
TAACCAGCCCTACAGGAGATATTAAGGGGGGTTCTATAAAAGTAAAAAGGCCCCAAGAGTGATACAGAACAGAAATTTACAATCTATAGAAACAAAGACTTCACAGGAAACATGACATCATTAAAATCATATCTCTCAATAATCACTCTCAATGTGAATGGCCTAAATGCTCCCATAACGACACAGGGTTGCAGATTGGATAAAAAGACATGACCCATCCATTTGCTGTCTGCAAGAGACTCATTTTGAAACTAAAGATACATCCAGACTGAAAGTGAAGGGATGGAATACCATCTTTCACACCAATGGACCTCAAAAGAAAACTGGGGTAGCAATTCTCATATCAGACAGATTAGATTTTAAACTAAAGACCATAGTGAGAGATACAGAAGGACACTATATTATTCTTAAAGGATGTATCCAACAAGTGGATATGACAATTATAAATATCTATGCCCCCAACAGGGGAGCAGCTAGATACATAAGCCAACTCTTAACCAGAATAAAGAGACATATAGATAATAGTACATTAATAGTAGGGGACCTTAACACTCCGTTCTCAGCAATAGACAGATCACCTAAGCAGAAAATCAACAAAGAAACAAGAGCTCTGAATGACATACTGGAACAGATGGACCTCATAGATATATATAGAACACTACACCAGAGAACAACAGAATACTCATTCTTTTCGAATGCACATGGAACTTTTTCCAGAATATACCATATACTAGGTCACAAAACATGTCTTAACCGATACTAAAAGACTGAGATTATTCCCTGCATATTCTCAGACCACAATGCTTTGAAACTGGAAGTCAATCACAAGGAAAAATTTGGAAGAAACTCAAACACTTGGAAACTAAGAACCATCCTGCTCAAAAACGATTGGGTAAACCAGGAAATTAAATATCAGTTTAAACAATTTCTGGAGACCAATGAGAATGAAAATACATCAGTCCAAAAATTGTGGGACACTGCAAAGGCGACCTAGGGGGAGAATACATAGCCATCCAGGCCTCACTCAAGAGAATAGAAAAATCTAAAATGCAGTTTTTATACTCTCACCTCAAGAAGCTGGAGCTGGAACAGAAGAATAGGCCTAACCCACCCACGAGAAGGCAGGTGATCAAGATTAGAGCAGAGATCAATGAATTAGAAACCAGGAGCACAGTAGAGCAGATCAATAGAACTAGAAGCTGGTTCTTTGAAAGAATAAATAAGATCGATAAGCCACTGCCCAGACTTATTCAAAAGAATAGAGAAAGGACCCAAATTAATAAAATTATGAATGAAAAAGGAGAGGTCACGACGAGCACCATTGAAATTGGAAGGATTATTAGAAATTTTTATCAACAGCTATATGCCAATAAACTAAGCAATCTGGAAGAGATGGAATCCTTCCTGGAAACCTATAAACTACCAAGACTGAAACAGGAAGAAATTGATTATTTAAACAGACGATTAATTATGAAGAGATTGAAGCAGTGATCAGAAACCTCCCCAAAAACAAGAGTCCAGGGCCTGATAGGCCTGATAGAATTCCCCCGGGGAATTCTACCAAACATTCAAAGAAGAAATAATACCTATTCTCCTGAAGCTCTTTCAAAAAATAGAAACAGAAGGAAAACTACCAAACTCATTCTTTGAGGCCAATATTACCTTGATCCCCAAACCAGACAAAGACCCCATCAAAATGGAGAATTACAGACCGATATCCCTGATGAATATGGATGCCAAAATTCTCAACAAGATCCTAGCTAATAGGATCCAAAAGTACATTAAAAGGATTATCCATCAAGACCAAGTGGGATTCATCCCTGGGATGCAAGGGTGGTTCAACATTCGCAAATCGATCAGTGTGATAGATCATATCAACAAGAAAAGAGTCAAGAACGATATGATCCTCTCAATAGATGTAGAAGAAGCACATGACAAAATACAGTATCTTTCCTGATTTAAACCCTTCAGAGTGTAGGGATAGAGGGTACATTCCTCAATATCATAAAGACCATCTATGAAAAGCCTACAGCAAATATCATTCTCAACGGGGAAAAGCTGGAAGCCTTTCCCTTAAGATCAGGAAGACGGCAAGGATGCCCACTCTCGCCACTATTATTCAACATAGTACTAGAAGTCCTTGCAACAGCAATCAGACAACAAAAAGGGATAAAAGGTATCCAAATCGGCAAAGAAGAAGTCAAACTGTCTCTCTTGCAGATGACATGATACTCTATATAGAAAACCCAAAAGACTCCACCCTCAAAGTACTAGAACTCATAGAACAATTCAGTAATGTGGCAGGATACAAAATCAATGCTCAGAAATCAGTTGCATTTCTATGCATGAACAATGAGACTGAAGAAGAGAGAATTAGAATCCATTCCATTTACAATATAAAAATCATATATTATCTCATTAACTTAACCAGAGGCGTTGGGATCAATATTCACAAAAACTGCAAATCACTCTTGAAAGACATTGAGGAAGACACAAAAGATGGAAAAATATTCCATGCTCCAAGGATCGGAAGAATAAACATAGTTCGTCTATGCTACCCAGAGCAATCTACACTTTCAATGCCATCGATCAAAAATACCAATGACATTTTTCAAAGAACTGGAACAAACAACCCATAAATTTGTGTGGAACCAGAAAAAAAAAACCGAATAAGCCAAGGAACTGTTGAAAAGGAAAAACAAAGCTGGGGGCATCACAATGCAGTTCGAGTATACTACAAAGCTGTGATCACAAAGACAGCATGGTACTGGCACGAAAAACAGACACATAGACCAATGGAACAGAAGAAAGAGAACCCAGAAATGGACCCTCGGCTCTTTGGGCAACTAATCTTTGACAAAGCAGGAAAAAACATCCAATGGAAAAAGACAGTCTGTTCAGTAAATGGTGCTGGGAAAATTGGACAGCTATATGCAAAAGAATGAGGTGACCCCTCTCCTCACACCATACACACAAAGATAAACTCCAAATGGTTGAAAAGACCTCGATGTGAAACGAGGAATCCATCAAAATTCTAGAGGAGAACATAGGCTGTAATCTCTTTGACATCGGCCACAACACTTTTCATGACACATCTCCAAAGGCAAGAGAAACAAAGATAAAATGAGCGTGTGGGACTTCATCAAGATAAAAGCTTCTGCACAGCCAAGGAAACAGTCAAAAAACTAGAGGCAGCCCACGGAATGGGAGAAGATATTTGCAAATGACACTACAGATAAAAGACTTGTATCCAAGATCTACAAAGAACTTCTCAAACTCAATACACATGAAACAAATAATCAAATCTATAAATGGGCAGAAGATATGAATAGACACTTTTCCAATGAAGACATACAAATAGCTAACAGACACATGAAAAAATGTTCAAAGTCATTAGCCATCAGGGAAATTCAAATCAAAACCACACTAAGATACCACGGTACGCCAGTTAGAATGGCAAAAATGGACAAGGCAGGAAACAACAATTGTTAGAGAGGGTGTGGAGAAAGGGGATCCCTTTTACACTGTTGGTGGGAATGCAAGTTGGTACAGCCACTCTGGAAAACAGTGTGGAGGTCCCTTAAAAAGTTAAAAATTGAGCTACCCTATGATCCAGCACTTCTGGGTATTTACCCCAAAGATACAGATGTAGTGAAGAGAAGGGCCATATGCACCCCAATGTTCATAGCAGCATTGTCCACAATAGCTAAATCGTGGAAGGAGCCAAGATGCCCTTCAACAGATGACTGGATTAAGAAGATGTGGTCCATATATACAATGGAATATTACTCAGCTATCAGAAAGAACGACTACACAACATTTGTAGCAACATGGACGGGACTGGAGGAGATTATGCTAAGTGAAATAAGTCAAGCAGAGAAAGACAATTATCACATGGTTTCACTCATTTATGGAATATAAGAAATAGGAAGATCAATAGGAGAAGGAAGGGAAGAATGAAGGGGGGGTAAACAGAAGGGGGAATGAACCATGAGAGACTGTAGACTCTGGGAAACAAACTGAGGGCTTCAGAGGGGAGGGGGGTGGGGGATTGGGATAGGCCGGTGATGGGTATTAAGGAGGGCACATATTGCATGGTGCACTGGGTGTTATATGCAAGTAATGAATCATGGAACATTGCATCAACAACTGGGGATGTACTCTATGGTGACTAATATAACAAAATAAATATTATTTTAAAAAGATAAAAATAAAATGAGAAAGTAAAAACAAATAGTGGAAAAAAATAAATAAATAGTTGTCTTTTAATGAAACTAGGAGAAGAAACAACAGTTTTAAATATTTACTCATAAAAGCAGCACTTTTCCACTTTTCATGCACTTCATTTCTTCCTATAGACCTGGTAGCATTTTCTCTCAGCCCTATATCTTCCCACTAGTACTTTTTTTTGGTGAAGTAGTTCAGAAAACAAGTTTTTTCACAAAATTTATCTTTTGTTTATCTATAAATATAAATGCTTTGCCTTTACTTTTGGAGTATTTTTTTACTGGGTATACAAACCTGAATTACAGGTTTTTTTTTTTCTTTATGTCAGAGATGCCTTATTATTGTTTCCTGGCCTCCATTGTTCTTAATATTTATTCATTTTGATAGCATGCTTGGTTACTTTTGAAATGTATTTTTACTGTGGCGTACCTTGGTGGTACAGTCAGTTAAATGTCCAGCTCTTGGTTTTGGCTCCGGTCTTGATCTCTGGATCCTGAGATACAGCCCTGAGTGAGTTCTGGGCTCAGCATAGAGTCTGTTTAAGACTCTCTCCTTCTCCCTCTGCTTACTGTATAATAGAAATCTAGATTCACAGGTACATTCGTCTTCTACTGATGTAGTAACAAACTACCAAAAATGTAGTGACTTAAAACACCACAAATTTATTATCTTCTAGTTTTCTAACTCAAAAGTCTGAAATGGGTCACACAGGACTAAAATTAAGGCTTTGGAAGAACTGTGTTCTCTTCTGCAGCCACTACAGAAGAATCTGCTTCCTTGCATTTTTCAGTCTCTAAAGTCCACCTGCATTACTTGATTCTAAAGCCAACCTGCATCCCTCCATGTTCAAAGCCGGCAACGGCAAGTGGATTTCTTTTCATAGTTCATCAATCTGAACTTCCCTTCTGCCTCCCTCTCCTCCTTCTAAAGACCCTTATGATTACATAAGACCACCTGAATAATCCAAGATAGTCTCCCTATTTTAAGGTGAATTAATTATCAGTCTTAATTCTAACTGCTACTATAACCTAACATATGGGATATGGGGATTAAGGCAAAGACATCATTGGAGATCATTATTTTACCTACCACAATATATAATTTATCTGTGGTCTACTGTTGTTCAATTTTATCAGTTTGAGTAAAGCAACAGAAAACCTTACCCCCATACATATCCCTGTACCCTCTCCCCTTTATAGTAAAAGCATGCTAAACACTTTCTGTATACATTAAAATCACATGAGATAGACAGTGTTATAATTTTGCTTAAGCCATCAAACATAATTTAGAAAACTTACAAGGAAAATAAAGTTTACAGTATTAACTATATTTTGCTCCGTGCATGTTCTTTCTTCTTTTCTGATATCCCACGATGCCTTCTACTGCCATTTCCTTTCTGTTTAGAGGACTTATTTTAGGATTCTTTGAGGATAGATCTATTGGTAGCAATCCTCTTAGTTTTCCTTCATCTTAGAATGTCTTTATTTCCCCTTCCTTCCTAAAGGACACTTTCACTGGATGCAGAATTTTGGGTTAACAGTTCTTTTTTTTTAATTCTTTTTTCTTTCTAGCACTGGAAAAATATTGCACTTTCTGACCATAAGTTACCTGAGGTGATCCTGAAAATGGTTAGCTACTCACTTGATCTACAAGTATAAAACCATGCAAATCAAGAGGTTCAAATCTTTGTGTTTACTTTAAGAACACCTGTGAAAATGTCCAGGCCACCAAGGGTATGCATAGATGAAAAGCCATCAAGTATGTGAAAGATGTCTCCTGCTAGAACCAACATGTGCCATTTGTCATTACCATGATGGAGTTGGCAGGTATGCCCAGGCCAAAAAGTAGGACTGGACATTGGGTGAGTAGGTCAAAAGGTTGCTGAATTTTTGCTGCACATGCTTTAAAATGCACAGTAATGATGAACTTAAGGGTTTAGGTATAGATTCTCTGGTCATTGAGCACATCCAGGTGAACAAAGCCCATATGATGTTCCTCCATGCTTATAAAACTCATGGTAGGATTAACCCATACATGAGCACTCCCTTTTACACTGAGATGATCCTTATTGAAGAACATTGTCCCTAAACCAGAAGAGAGATTGTACAGCAGAAAAAGATATCCCAGAAGAAATTGAAGAAATAAAAACTTATGGCTAAGAAAAAAGGCAGCACAAAATAAAAGCAAATAAAAGTAAAAGCAAAGTAAACAATTTTAAAAGAAGAAAAAACATTGTGCTGCTTCCTTCTGGCCTTCATGTTTTCTTATGAAACAATTATTATTTATCTGGGGTAGACTAATCAATGACCCCAAAAGATATCGACATCCTAACCCTGAGACCTATAAATATTACCATAAGTGATAAAGTCCTTGCAGATGTGATAATGTAAGGGTCTTGAAAAAGAAAGATTACCCTAGATTGTCTGGGTAGGCCATAAATGCAATCACATGTATCCTTATAAGAGGAAGCAGAGGGACATTTGACCATGGAAGAGGAGAGAGCATTGTGACCACACAAGCAGAGATCCACTTCATTACTGCCAAGTGAGGATGAAGTCCAGGTTCACCAGGTGGCTTCCATTGACATTAAGGTGAGGAGAGTGTTCTAATGGTGGGCAGTAATGGAAATTCTGGCTATCTACTAGACCTCTATTCATACCACCCGGAGAAAAAGCGTTTCTTCATCATTGCTATGTTAGCGGAGGCCCCCTGGAGGGAGGGGTGGCTTATCACCACTGAATGGTGGGGCAAGTCCTGACTCTCTATTGGGCCTACCCCTCTGATACCACCCTACCTCTGGAGAGGGAGAGGGAAACCTTCTTACTATAGGATGGACATGGACTTCCAGTCATCTTACGTGGTATCTACAGAAACCACACTGAGGATGACTATGGGCAAGCTCCTTATCATCTGATGGGGATACATGTCCCAGCTTCCTTCTTGGACTTTTTGACACCATCCCAGCAGAGTGATTTGGCTGTCTTGTGAAGTCTGGCAAAGGTGGATGTCTAGACCCCCAATTTGTCCTTTGCTGTTGGAAATGGGGTGTTACAGCAATGTTTTCTGCAGTGTGTCATTGGAGTACAGTGGTTATTGTCTAAATGTTTTCTGTCTTGCTAGCCTGTTCATTTTGGTCTTTTGGCTAGAATAAGCAGTTTTTGTTGTTTTTTAATTTTCTTGCCTACAACTGTTGACATTCTCAGGTTGTCTTTTCCAGTATCCAGTCTGGTATACATAAAAGAAGCAAAAATATCATTCCTTGGGTTCTGCGTTGCCTAGCCACTAGTCTACATTTTCTCCCCACCTTTCAAAGTCTTCTTATATTTGCTTTATGCATAATGTCTAGGGATTTTAGTTGTACTCTGTGAGAGGAATAGAAAAAATGTATCTACTCCATCTTCCCAGAAGCAGAAGTGCACGTATTTTTATAAAGCTGTACAACCTCTATAAATGAAAGGCATGCCTTCTGCTAATGCACAGCCTATACAAACACTACCAATTTTGTCTTCTTTACCTTACTTCATACTGAAACTGCCCACACACATAACCTACTATCTAGGTGACTGTACTTGGTACTGTATGACTCATGTCACCTCTTTTATTTCATCTTCACCCTTACTAGTGAATGGTACAAGTGATGGTCAATGACCTAAGGTCAGCAAGTCCATAGGCCTTCAACAAACCTATGTAAAGCTGGAAATGGAAAAGTAAGGAGAAAATAAAGAAAATGGAGAGGGTGGAGAGAGTCCAGTAGCAGTAGACATGAGAATGAATACCATAAAATGGAGTCAAAGTCTTGACCAGTCAAAATTCATGTGTAAGCTGAACCATGAGAGCTAGAGAGAAATACAGCAATAGATATAACGAAAGCCAACATTGTATAGTGCCTAAATGTTTCAGAAACTGTTCTAGCTAGTTTAAATATATTACTTCAAGTGATCTACAAAACAACCAAATTACTCATATTCTATTATTAGGCCCATTTACAGCTGGGGAAACCAAGACACTGGTTGCTCAAGATCACATAGGCAGAGATTTTGCTCTTAGGCATTATATTTGGTTGAACTCTATGGTATTGCCAATTCTTCATTTTTTAACATTAAAAATGGTGTTTTCATACGATTTCATATAATAGCCTCAGAGCCCATGCTATCTCCTAAAAGCAGAAAAAGGAAGCTAGTCATTAGAGAGTGGAAATTAGGAGAAAGAGAAGAAACATGAGGGAGAGACCCTCCAGCCATCTTCGTTCCATTTCTGGTTAGTCCTGTCACAATGAAGTTCCCATCTGAGCATTGCTGTGAATTCCTCTTATATTCTTATGACAAATCCCATTTTACTAGCTGGTTTGGATGGTCCCTTTTTTTTGCCCCAAATATAATCCTATCTAAAAATACATGCATACACACATACATGCATGCATACATACATACATAAAAAATTCATAAGTAGTGGTGAAACAGGTATCAGGGTTGTTTTCCAGAATACCTACCCACGGAGGCCAGGATATATTATGTGACAAAGAAGAGGAATGAGGAAGAGTGACCAAGTTATGATTAAAGGATACAAAATAATTGAAACTCTAGACAAAGGAAGCCTATGGATTGAAAACACTCCTTGAGCAGGGCAGACTCTATTTAGATCCTAAAATTTGGTAAGCCTTAAGGAAGTCCTCAGCATTAGTATTTGTAAGTAATCAAAGATATGAAAAGATTTTGTCTTTACACCCATATTCCCTTCATTTTTAGAACCAGAGGCTAGTGTAGTGATTCGCTCACAAGACTTTGCTAAATTTGCTAAATAAACCAGATAGCCTTTCATTTAAAAGAATATAAAATAATGAGTGAATTTAATCAAGTATGGTTTTGTTTTGTTTCCTTTCTTCTTTTCCTTCAAAATATATACCTGGTCATTTTTTACACTTAACTTATTTTAAGTATAAAATGTGTAGATTAACAACATCACCCTTTTCCATAGAACATGTCAGAAAAATATATAGCAACCTAATGTAATAGAAAGTGTACAGAATTAGTGGTTGGCAAACCCGGATTATAGCTCGGATAGCATTTCTTGCAAAAACCTAGGAGAAACATTTCTAAAAGTAAGGTCACATTGCTGAATTTCCACACCTTTGTTCTTAAAATTTCCAAGGATAATGAGGCCTAGGTGAGTAATTATTGCTAACTAAAATAAAATGAAGAACGTATTTTTTAATTTACAATGAGAAATTACTTGCTCAAGTCCAGAATATTCCAAGTTTGGTCAGTGACTGTTCTACATTTAGACACATTTATTTGGGTAAATTATAATCAGTAGATTTCTTGTTAAGCATGACATAAGGAGAGTAAGATGAATGGAACACACATGGACATGGTGCTGAGATGAGTTCATCCTTCCTCTAACAATCTGGACAGTCTTGTCATTCAAGATGAGACACTTACTTCGTTTACTAAAATCCTATGAATCTACTCCCCCACTAAGTTTGGCCTTGTTACCAAAATAATGACAGTCCAGTGATCAGGATTCCCCCAAACATAAATATTGTTTATCTTTATGTCTAGTCTGTCCAAGTTCCCTGGCTAAGCATTCCTTATTAACCACTTCTAATGGATGCATGTTTTATGTATATATCACAATTCATTTCAATAACTGACAAGTCGATTTCTAATTGCCAAAGCACTTCTCTATCTCTTGAGATAATTTGCATATATATGCTTTGATTTGTTATTTTTTTATTTCAAGGATGAACCAAGAGAGGAGATGGTTAGGAAAGGCCCACACTATAAGAAAGCTTTTTTTTCTTTTTAATAACTGACACAATTTAGAATCACAGGGTTCATGATAATAATAAAAAGTGGAATACACTATATTCTCATTGCCTCACTCTGAGACAGCTGCTCCCATTGCCCTGACCTTACTACTCCACTAGCCGATTCTCCTATTATTATATTATTTTCATTTAACTCTCTTTTATGAGAACCCTTCATATTTTACCACACTATTCATATACAACTCTGTCACCCAGGGCTCTGTCATGAAAAGAGAAATCACTTTATGCATTCGCAGTATAAATGGTTTAATACAGAATTAGGAGCTTGCACAACTCTAGGAAGAATGGAGGGAGTCAGAGAAGTTATCACTGAAGGTCAGGAGAGCTGACATGAAAGTCAGAGGGTCAACTGCAAAGCTCCCAGCCAGAAGACTAGAATGTGTGTGGAGGAGCCTGAGTACAGAGAAGAGTCTGGAGAGATGCACACGACTACGAGGTAAGGACTGATGGGGTGATCCGTGAGAGAATCCATGACTGTCTGGTGAAGCCACTTGGTGTGATCCACACAGCCTGCTGAGAAAAATGGCTCCCCTTCTTTCTGCTTCAACTCTCGGACAAGTTCCTTTCATTGATAAACTCAAATCCCCTCATAGGAAAAGGGATTCTGGCGAACGTAGTTTGCAGCCTTAGATCAGTGTGGTGGGGTGGTGCCCAGATGACAGGAAGGTCTAGGACAATCACTTAAAATAAATTTTATATCAGTTATCTTTGTATTTGTTTTCAGTTGTTCTCTAAAACACTGGGTAAAGAATTCTTCCTTTAGGTAGCTAAAGGAAAAGTTCTTGTACAGTTTTAGAACAAATTCTACATGAGTGTCTGTTTCTAGCTTCAAGGCCTTTACTGTTGAATTCATAGTTTTTAAGTTATGCACTTGTTTAAAATTTCATCTGTAATAATATACTTGATTTTCTGTTCCTCTTCCTCTTTCACTTTTATCTCTTATTTCTTATCTATTATCTCTTATTTCTCTCTCAGCCTTAGCTGTGTCTTATCTATCCTTTGTCCAACTTAGGTATAAAATATTTGCAACTTGGCATGATCTAGTTAATATGTTTCTCTCTATTCTTAAAAAGAAATTATAGGTTTAGATACAATATATAATATCTACATATAACGTGTATACAAATGTATGTTATATATTTTCTATTTGTTTCATAAAAATGTAATTATTTTATATTGCAGTTCCCTAAATCTTGCTTTTATCCGTCAACTCTGTACCCAAACTAGCTATTACTGAGCTATGTCATTTATTGTAATGACCTCACTATACCAGGGTGTGACTAGACTACAAAATACTTAAGCATGCTTTTATTACAAAAGAGTCACTTTACATTGATTGATTGATTGCCATTACAAACAGTACAAAGACATCAACATCCAACTGCATATGTTGCTGTATGTTATTACTTTCATGTCTAGGAGTAGATTCCCATGGATCACATTGTTACAAAGGAAGTGCACTTAAAATTATGATGGAAGTCACTGGGCGACTTTTTAAATATTACAAAAATCCATTTGCACGATGTTTTATAATGCCCCTTTTCTTACCCCTAATACCCTTGCTAAAGGTCAACAATATCTTTTCGTTTTACTAATCAAATGAGTGCAATGTAAATGATAAAAAAAGTTACTTCAATGACACTTTTCCTGGTTACTAGGAAGGATGGGCTTTTTCCATGTATTTATTATAGTTTGAATCTGTTTTTCTAATAGTTTTATTTTTAAAATGTTTGTTTTCTATTGGGTTATTTGCATTTAGTGCAGTTGACATTTATTTTGTTGAATTATGTGCCCCCCAAATTCATATGTTCTAATCTTACCCCCCATTCCTCAGGATGGGACCCTATTTGGCAGTAGGGTTGTTGCAGATGTACTTGGTTAATAGAAGTCATATTTGAGTAGAGTGGATCGC
Source organism: Ursus maritimus (assembly GCF_017311325.1). Lineage (NCBI taxonomy): Eukaryota > Metazoa > Chordata > Mammalia > Carnivora > Ursidae > Ursus > Ursus maritimus. Next base: position 59,685,239 of record NW_024426885.1, read on the forward strand.
TAATGCAATGACAGTGAGAATGCCATGGGGACATAAAGACAAATCAGGGTAATGCTTCTACAAGCTAAGGAACACCAAAGATTGCCAGCAAACCACCAGAAGCTAGGAGAGTGGTCTGGAACAGATTCTCCCTTACAGCTCTCAGAAGAAATCAATGCTGTTGACATTGATCTCAGACTCTAACCTTCCGAACTGTGACAACAAATTTCTGTTGTTTAAGACACTTAGTTTGTGGTACTCTGTTACAACAGCCCTAGCAAACTAATACATCCAGTTAGATAGAAGTTGTATTTTCCTTTAGATGAAGTTGTCCCAGATAAACTTATTAAATAAATTGATTTCCTCCACTGAACTGAAATGTTACCTTTTTCATGTTAAATTTTAAATTCATTTTTAAATTTTAAATTCAAATTTAAATTCATTACACATAATTTCTTAAATATCGCATATAAATATATTAAACTCTAAATTCTCTAATGGAATCTATGTGCTCTCTATGTTGCTGACATATTCACCTATATTCTTTCTTTTTAAAGGTTTATTTATTTGAGAGAGAGAGAGAGAGAGTGTGCACACATGCGCACGTGCAAGTGGGTGAGAGACAGGGAAGAGAGAGAGAATCTCAAGCAGGCTCCCCAGTGAGTGCAGAGCCCAACATGGGGCTCAATCTCAGGACCCTGAGATCATGATCTGAGCAGAAACCAAAAGTCAGACACTCAACTGACTGAGCCACCCAGGCGCCCCATATTCATCTATATTTTAATAGTAATTAGTGTGATACTCTTTGATAGTAGAGATATTCCCATGTATTTTAAGATTGGCATACCTTTAAATGTTCTTGCTATGACCATATTTTTAATGTAACCACATGCCATTTAAAATGATTCTGAACAACTAAGAAAAATTTCTCTTGGGATTGTGTTTGGAAGTACATTAAGTTTATATATTTAGAGAATAACTGAATTTGTTAAGATATTAAGTCTTTTGATTCATACACATGTATTTGTCTATTATTTTATGCCCTTCAGTACAGCAAATTGATAGATTCCATGGTTTTTAAATTATCTATTTCTAATTTTATTATATTTGCAGAGATATTATTTGTATTATCAATATTTATATTACTTTTGTTGCAGGATTTCTTTTCCTTCAGTGCCCGCAGTGCTTAGTCACGCCTCTTTGAAGAATGAAGAGGTAGACCAGAAAAGTGGTGGACAGCAAGGCAAAGTTTATTGACAATAGTACAAAAGTTCCCAAAGAGGGAGGGGACCCGAGAGGGTTGCCACCAGAGTTTCTAAATTTGGGGATTTTATAGGCTTGTGAGCAGGCTGTTTTAATCTGATTAACCCTCCATGCTCCTGTCATCCAATCAGGTTTTTGTCCGCGCATTCATCTACCTATCAGGTAGTTGCTCACATGACAAAGGGTGGAGGGCTCCTTCCAGGATGGTATAAAATCCTTTTAAGGGTGGTTTCCTCTTAGGGCGGGGGCCCCTTGGCCCTGCTTGCCTTTCTTCCAATTATCCTTCATTATTTTTAATCTTTGGATTTAGATTTTTTTGAAGGTCTCTTTGTGACCTCAGTGTCTTTATGGTCAATTACCATATCTTCTATTCTCCAGCTTTACATTGAAATAAAGATAGATGATAAATAGATATGTGTATATATAGATAGAGATATACATTATATATACTCATTTATTTAAAGCTTATATATGATAAATATTCTGCATTGCATACTGTTTTATTTGATGTATCTTGGACAGTAATAGGTGTCCTATTATCAATATTGTTCTGGCCATGTCCCTTCATGACCCACTATTCTAAATATATACCAATGGCATTCTTGTGACTTTTTGCCTGAAGGCTTTCTTCCTCTATAAGAGAATTAATACCAAATGAGAAACGCTCAGGACGATGCTATATGTGAGTCGGAGAAAGAGTGTNNGTATCCTACCCTTGTTGTGGTGTAACTCTGAATTATGTTCTACAGTTTTCCAGTGTTCTCAATAGGGATACACTCTAGTTAACCACAATATGCACTGATTATATACCCTTTATTGGCTTCCTTACTTTTCCTGTGCCACGTTTTCACTGCTCTGGGGACCACCTCCCAAATACCTGGCCTCAAATTATTCTCAAAGAGCGCGTTTCTTGTTTAACCCAATCCAAAACAGTTTCTCTTTCTTCTTGCCTTGCCTATAGTTTCTACTCTACAAAAGTTGCCTCTCTGTTTGATCCTCATTATGCATTTAAGTCTGTCGCAATGTAAATTGTTATTCATTACTTCCCTAATTGCTTTTTTATTCAATTCAAATCTTGTTAGTTATCTAGATTCTAGATTGCTTACATTTCTTCTTGCTTCTGTGTAATATAATGATGTCCGCTGTTTGTTTACTTGTTTGAATTTTCTGAATCTCTTTGTGTTTAGTGGGTCTATTATATGTCATACTACCAGATTTTGTTTTGTTAGCCAATGTGAAATTATTTTCTTTTTGATCAATTAAGCCAAAGCTTTTGGCGTCATAAGTTTAGCCTCAGTTATATCAAATAGCTTTATATTATCTTCTTGTAGTTAGGAAGACTTTTTTCTCTCTCTCTCCCTCACCTTTAATAATTTTACTGATCTTCAGGCATATAAACATCACATACCATATTGTCTCATATATACATACATATGCCTGTTAGTGCTGGTTCTAGTCAAATGGATATTCAACGCTAAACACCAGTACTTATGCCAATGACTCTTCAGTAACTTTGGTTGTATAAAAACCATTCTGTAGTAGATTCCATAGGAATAGCATTTGCTGGGTTCTTACACGTTTATGATAATTAGCCTGTGTCTTTAATATTGAAAGTGTTTGGTCTGAATATAAAATACTTAGCCCACATTTTCTTTCCTTGATTATCCTACATATATTAGTCCTTTGTCTTCAACATAAAACATCACTATCAAAAAAGCCTGACATCATGAGAGACTGTGGACTCTGGGAAACAAACTGAGGGCTTCAGAGGGGAGGAGGTGGGGGATTGGGATAGGCCGGTGATGGGTATTAAGGAGGGCACATAATGCATGGTGCACTGGGTGTTATATGTAAGTAATGAATCATGGAACATTGCATCAAGAACTGGGGATGTACTGTATGGTGACTAATATAACAAAATAAATATTATTTTAAAAAAAAGCCTGACATCAGTATTTTAGTCTGAAATCAATATTTCTCTCTTGAAAGCAAGTTGATCTTTTTTGCCATATGCCCAAAAGATTTTATTTTCTTCCATTTTCTTTAAAGTCCAAAACTTTTATTAAAATAACTCTCAATGTTGGCCATTTGGGAAAATTTTCCCAGGAAGATGCAGGTTTAAGTCTTAATTTATTTCAGGAGTTTTTCTAGCAGTAATATAGAGGTCCAATCCTCATTTCAATATATAGCCTTCAGTCATGATAGTAACTCGTCCACTGCATAAAGATTAAAAATATGGAAAGGATAGGACACCTGGCTGGCTCAGTTGGTAGAGCATGTGACTCCTGACCTCAGGGTTGTGAGTTCCAGCCCCACATTGGGTATAGAGATTACTTAAAATAAAATCTTAAAAAAAAAAAAAAAAGAATGAATATAAAATCTTTAAGAGCATACCACCTCTGTTTTAATTTTTATTATCATTGGTAAGATGTTATTCCATAATGAAGGAAAATCTATATATTATCTATATAATAGATATAAAGCTATACTATACATACTTTTATCTATAGATCTGCTGTAATTAGGAATAATTTTTACCTGAAAAATATAACCCATTGAGCCATTGCTTGTTTGGAGGAATAAACCTCAGTAGTCTCTAATTGCAAGTTAGAGGTTTGGACAAGAAAGTTAAAACTAGTTTACATCTATTTGTGTGCTTGATTTTGCTTCACATGAATTCCTATTATCCCTTAAAAAACACAAACAGGAGTACAAATAGCTCCTTCTGCTGCTGTCTTTCTCAGTAGGTATTGCATTTGTGCCAGGAATGAATTTCAAAATTTAACTCTAGACCTGAATCATTAACTCAGCCTTTGTAGCCTTTCAGTGCAGTTATAGAGTCCACATTTTCAGAGTTGAGCTTTGGTGGCCATTTTGAGATTATTTTGACCAAGAACACATTTTCCTATGGGAATGGGAATCTAGAAAAACTGGCTCTGATTTTGAGCGAGAATGACAAAAATGTCATACATATTACTCGAAGATAAAAAAGGAATAAAAGTTAAAATGAATTGATTTGCTATCCAAAGTTGTCAAAATGTTCCTAACATCAAAGTAATGAATCAACATGGCAGATTTGTAAGCCATTAGGACCCTACAAAAATCATTCTACAGACTGCCCCTGTACTCGCTGAAGGCATGAGCATCCTTATTCTACTACTGATCTGTTCTCCTTATCTGAGGAATGCTCTACCTCTATCTTTTTCTGTACCTATTTTACATGCTACCCATCTTGCAAATTCAAGTTCAGGTTTCCTCTTCATTATGGTAACTTTCCTATTCCTCAATCACTCCAGGCCACAGAGATATCTCTCTTCTTTTATTTACATAATACATATAATCTCCAAATAATTTATACTTAAATATAAAATTTATTTGGCTCTCTTTGGGGCACCTGGGTGGCTCAGTTGGTTAAGTATCTGCCTTCCACTCAGGTCATGATCCTGGAGTCCCGGGATCGAGCCCCATCTCCCTCTGCCCCTCCCCGCTCATGCTCACTCTCTCTAATAAATAAAATCTTTAAAAAAATTTTTTTTAAAATAAAATTTATTTGGCTCTCTAGGCATTTTAGCCCCTTTCCTCCAGGTAATTACTAGCTTTTTTAGAGAATAGAAGAGAAACATTCCTCTCTGTTATAAAACTACAAGATAGGTGTTCCAAGAATAGAGTTTGTCAAATAGAAGGAAGAGAATAGGTCAGAACTGAAATTCAAACATTTATCTATCACATAAGCATACAGATTATTAAAATATGTAAAGATTTCTATTGCAGTTGATACATAACCACTGCCCCACCCACAACCTCTACCCCCCAAGTTCCCTCTCATTACCCTAGAAGTCTCCTCTCATTCCATAAAGTAAAGGTGTGATATGAAACACAGATGGAGGGTTTCAGCTGTCTGTCCCAGCCTCATAGCCACTGTATTCTGATGGTTTGTGCCCATGGTATATGATGAATTTTACCACTGATTAATGTGTTATGTAATTTGAATCCAGAAAATAGTTTTTAATTCTGTAAAGGCCATTTCAGATTTTTCATTCTGAAAGTAAGAGCCCATATAATGCTTTCCAGATAAGAAAAAATTGTGCTTCTACTAATGAGTTCATACCATTCTCCAGCTTTTAACATACATTCCCTTCTAATAATAAGCACAGCAATTTTGCTTATTATATATAGATGATGATACTGTCACTTTTAACATGTTTTTCTGCCTTCCAGAAATTAACGACAATTAAATGAGCACATACAAAGCCAAATTATATTACATAAATTATTAACTTACTATAATCTAGTATTGTGCTTGCATATTGAGTTCAGATATCTCTAAAATAACATGTCATTGTATTAATTTATCTTAGTCCTAGTAATAAGCCACTATGTTTTTCAAGAACAAACGGTGAAAGTAGACCAAAACCTATGTGAAAATATTTTATAAGTAACTGATCTAGAAATATGCAAACAGAAGTAACTGAAATAATTTTTTTTTCTTTTTATGGACATGTTATGAATGAGGGACTATAATAGTATTACAACCTATATTTACCCTAAAATCTGTTATTGATCATAATTCCCTCTTAAAATATCAGTATGTTTTATATTTGAGAAGTTTTTTCAATGTTTTTCAAGGGCAATTTCCTTGTGAGTATGGTATGAGGGCCATGTGTTGTAAGGAAAACTTCGTAGAAAGCAAATTAGTGAACTGGGTTCTTCAGGAGAGGCATCATGTTAACATATGAAATAAAGAGACGAATGTAGTCTGTGTGGTGGATCAATATGAGTGAAGGTAGAAATGAGGATTAAGTGCTGTATGTCTTTTATCCTCATTAGAAAGAATGTCCAAGAAAAAAAAACGAAGATAAATAATTTTTGTTTTAATTCTCAATCCCTAAGATCCATTCATATTGCCCCTCTGGAATAAAAAGATTCCACTCAACGATACTTTGCCTCCACTACCATAATAACGTACACAGTAAAACTTAGTTATAGCTTTTTAAATGGAATCACAAAAACAATTGCTGTTCATTTAACATACAGCAACCTCTGAATAGAGATGAGAGATATTATGATTATCTCAATGGAGACTTCTGCTCTTTTGGAAATTACTCACCTCTTTTCTGATCTCTAGCTAAAGTAGGTTTAGATCCTTTGTTTGGTGTCCCTATGTAATATGTGATTCTACATTCTCCAGTCTTAAGGAGTCATTCTTCCTATTTAATAACTCCTATCTTAGTATGAGCTTAGATTCTGAATTACTGAGGAAAATCTCGTATTAATTGTGCTGTTCTTTTTTAGATTATCTGAGAATTCCTACAAAATATTTCCATGCTCCATAAACTGATTATACTTTTCACTTGTTACCTTTGCTAGCCATTTTCCCCCAAATAGACTTTACATTTCCTTTAAAGTCCTCTCTTGCTGACAGCAACCATGACTGTGGCCATTTTTCTTTCTCCTTCCATCCAGAATGGACACTGATATACCCTTTAATTCATTAAAACACGGCCAACAAAAACGTCAGAATGTTAACCTTACTATTCTGAAGGTTTGGAGATGAAGTGTAAGGCTAAGAAGGAAAATATATAATAGTTTATTTGTGATAGATATTCTCCAAAAACAGGAGATGTTTAATCCCTTCCTTGTATGAGAACACCACTCTTCCCATGAATAGATAGAGTCCTTGCCCCTTTCCCTTGAATATGTACTGCGTATGTGATATGCTTTGACCAACAGGACAGGATGGAAGTGACAGTGGTGTCAGTTCTGGGCCTAGCCTTTAAGAGACATTTAGCTTCTACTTTCTTGGATCTCAGCTACTATTTTGTCATAAAATCCAGATCTACAAAGTGAGATCACTTGGAGAGGTCCTGCAGGATGAATCACCTACAGGTGAAGCTGTGGGAAGGAAAGCTGAGGAGCCCCAGCAGCAGGCAGCACCAAGGTCCGAGTGTGAATGAGATCTTCCTGAACATCCAGCCCCACGTCCAGGATTGTGATCTCTGATGAGGGAACAGAAGGCAACCTGAGGACAAAGCAGAAGGTGACACCCCCACAACCTCCCCACCATGGCATCTATGTGACATTCCTCAGGCACTCCTGGCTGCCCTAAAACTGAGGGAAGAAAACACAAATGGCTAAGTTACAGAGATCACAGTCCTACAGGACATGAGTCCCCACCAATTTACAAATGTCCTAGTGATTTACGGGAAAAAGGATTCTTATCAATAGCCTAACTTTGAGAGACCCATAACTCAATTTCCTGGAGCCCTAACATCACCCTTCCCACCATGAGTGGTGTGGGAAACAAAAGTAGAAGGAATGTAAATAAAATAAAATTTCCTTATAACCTGCAGCCCACTGGCAAGTACTTGAGGCGGGCAGAGTATAACATTCTTCCAGGAAACTCCCAACCTTCTTAATGTTAGTGCTTTACTAAACGGAAAAAACAAAAAACAAAACACAAAAAACCACCTTAGCTCAACAGCAGCCAGGCCTAAACTACAGCCAGGCCTCCAGTATCCTGAGGGACTTCTTTAGCATATGAAAGTCATTTTGGAAATCTCCCTTTGTCCTTCCCTCCCCTAACTCCCAAGTATATAATCAGCCATTCCCCACAACCCCAGTGCAGCTGCTCTTTCTGCCCATGGGTCCTGTCCCCGTGCTTTAATAAAATCACTTTTTGCACCAAAGGCTTCTCAAAAATTCTTTCTTGGCTGTCAGCTCCAGACCTCACCAATATGCCAAAACTACATCAGAACTACCCCGCTGGCTCTCCTGGGGCTCCAGCTTAGTGACTGTAGATCTTGGTACTTCTCAGACTCCATATTTATACGAGCCATTCCTTATTATATACAAGTACATATATCATAATTATGTTATACATTATATAAAATAAATATAATTATAATAATTTATATATAAACATATGTGTGTAAATATGAATCTGTGTGAGTTTAGATCTTTTATTTATTTATTTTTAAAGATTTTATTTATTTATTTGACAGAGATAGAGACAGCCAGTGAGAGAGGGAACACAAGCAGGGGGAGTGGGAGAGGAAGAAGCAGGCTCCTAGCGGAGGAGCCCGATGTGGGGATCGATCCAGGAACGCCGGGATCACGCCCTGAGCCGAAGGCAGACGCCTAACCGCTGTGCCACCCAGGCGCCTGTGCGTTCAGATCTTAATTGCCAGTTTCTCTGGAGAACCCTAACACACCTTCCTTTTTTATTTCCTAGCAAAAATACTACATAGTAAGTCAGAATATATCTTCATCAGGAACATTGTTTATTCCTATCTCTAGAGAAAGCCTTCTACTAAGGCTTTTTACTACCTTCAGAGTATAAAAGGGGACAAAAGATTAATACAATTGGTACATTAAGATGGTATTTTCTTCCCCTTTACCTAATATTCCCCCATAAAAAAAGATGTAAAATTGTTTTAAAAGTGTTCTCTTGAATATTTATCATTAGTATGGCAGTAATTAAAATTCGTGCCTTATTTTCTAAAATGTAGGTATGTCTCTTTATTTCCGGGTGACTGAAGACTGGAATTTTCAGTGTTCAATTTTTGTAAGCTATCGAGGAGTTCACTGAAAAACGTAGCTCACCCCATGAGAAAAGAGAACTGAAATGTGAAAGTTGGTGCAAAATAAAACCAGCCTGTGTCAAAAGAGAGGGAAGATGTTGAACACTCAGAGCATCTGATATTTTGGTCTATCCTCTGATCCAAACTGTGTGGACTCATGCCTGATCCTTAGGCAAGGGGCCTAGGATGAAAGAACATGTTCAAACTCGAGGCATCTGGATGGTGTAGTTGGTTGTGCATTGGACTCTGTTTTAGCGCAGGTGCTAATCTCAGGGTCATGAGATCAAGCTCCACATTGGGCTCCACACTGAGCGTGTAATGTGCTTGAGTTTCTCTCTCCCTCTCCCTGCTGTGCTCTCTCTCTTTCTCTAAAATAAAGAACTCTTAAAGAGAGAGAGAGAGAACATGTCTAAACTAAAGAACTTGGGAATCTGAAAAGCCAAGGTGACGGTTGTATCAAGTCCCAGTGGCTTTAGCAATGAGACAAAAATCTCTCAACCCGGGGCAGTGTTGCTGCTTTCAGTAGTTAAGGGCGCTAAATAGCCCCATGGGCTTGTGTTTTAGCATACCCTGCAGCAGGCATTAGCAACCATAGCCAGAAATCAGTAGTCTCTAGCAGCCAGGATCAATAGATACCCAATTCAAGAGAATGGGAAAACTGTGAGTACCATATCGATTTCCAGAAGACTAGTTTGCAAGTCATATTGAAAATAGGCTTTGAGAGGACAGCTTTAGGGACTTCCAAGTCAGAGCAGAGATATACTGCTTCGTGACTTGTAATAATGCCCTTTGGTCCCCAGGTTAATGTGGCCTGATTTCATCTACAGCAATGTCCTGGCCTACTCTCTGCATATTCCATTAATGCTGTTTATAAATTCGATGTCACCTGACTTATATAGCAAACTGCTATTTTCAGGAATGAGAATAATAGGAGTCCTTTTAAATGTATATGCCCTGAATGTAAACTTATTCCTAAATCATATCTGGTGGTTTAAATTAAGCCCCTTCTTTACTCTTTAAAAGTAAACTTTCTATGAAAAATTCAGGCACTGGCTTGTGTATGGGAATTTTTGAAACATAAATTAATTTTGAATAATGCAAACTCACACTATACTATTCAAGATGAAGCTTTTCCATTTAAATTTCATGAAAGATTAAGGCAGCTGAAGAAGGAATGTGGATGGACTCAAAGTAACAGTTCGCATTTAGATGCTAGAAAACAGTAAGAGAAATGGTTTCATGTTTTAATTTGCATATATATATATGTGGGTAAAGACAGGAGTAAAGATCAAGGATCTGAACTCTGAAATGGCATTTCAATAAAACAATCTAGTGACAAACATTTTTTTCACAGATCAGCCAATTTCCTTCTTCCAGTATTTCTAGATAAAATATGACAAACCTTACTTTCCCACCTCCTGCAATTTTAGGGGGAGAAAATATGTTTTGGAAAATACCTATATGCAATCAACTAGACGTTAGTTAAAAAAAATGAAATCATCTCTTTTCCTTATCAAATTCAATTATGCCTCAATTTTAAAAGTAGGATACAATTCCATGCACATTTCTCTTGAATTTAAATCCAACATCAAACCTTTAAAAAATATTATAGTATGATAACTTTAAAAATATAAACTTATAGGCTGAACATTAACTTAAAATGTCTTATTTTTTTAATTACATACGCTACCACATGTATTAACATTGAATACACTTTGATATATAAAAAGGTCAGATACAAAAGGCCACATAATGTATGATTATATTAATGTGAAATGTCCAGAACAGGCAAATTGATACAGACAGAAAGTAATTTAATGATTATGATAGCCATAGGCTGAGTGTGGCAGCAAGATAGGAAGCGACTACTAATGGGTGTGCGGTTTCTTTCTGGGCTGATAAAAATATTCTGAAATTAGATAGCAATGATGTTTGCACAACTCTATAATATACTAAAAATCACTGTATTCTACACCTTAATACAGTGAATGTGATTGCATGTAAATTAGATCTTGACAAAACTGTTATTAAAATAATAACAAGTAAAGAATAAACAAAAAATATATAGGCCAGGGGTGCCTGGGTGGCTCAGTCCGTTAAGCATCTACCTTCAGCTCAGGTCATGATCTCGGGTCCTGGTATCGAGCCCCATATCAGGCTCCTCGCTCAGCAGGGAGTCTGCTTCTCTCTCTCTGTCTCCCCCTCTGCCCCTCCCCACTGCTCATGTCTCTTCTCAAATAAGTAAATAAAATCTTTTTTAAAAAAAGCATATATTTAAAAAAATAAATATGGGCCAAACAGTAATAATAATACAACAAAACACATGCAAAGAAAATTACATACATATATCCTTTTATAATAAGAAGTTTTTATGTACCATATTGTGTTTCCTTGATAGTGAGATTGAACACCATTTCATATGTTTATTTTATATTTAATATTCTTCTTGTTTGAGTTGCTTGCTTGCCTATAATGTTTTTGATTATAGTTAGGACACATAGTTTCAGGTGTACCCATACTGATTTGACAAAATTATCCATTATGCCGTGTTCACCCCATCTGTCCCCATACACTGCTATTAAACAATATCATTGACTATTCCTTAGGCTGTGTCTTTTATTCCTGTGATTTATTCTGAATAAGATGCTGTATTTTAAAATTCAAAAAAATAAATATAGTCAGCTGATACTAATAATAGTTATCTGAGACAGAGTTAATAGTTCTTTGTTTTAAATATTTAAATATTACATAAAGAATTGTAGTATCTTAGAGCTCTAAGATAATTTCTCAATAATTTCCAGCAGCCTGTGTCTGAAGACCTGAGAACCAGGAACAATACCCAAAGCCAGGGGAAGATGGATATCCCCAGCCTAAACTGAGATGGAGAATTCACACTTCCTCTCTCCCTCTCTCTCTCTCTCTTTTTTTTTTTTCTTTCTTTTTTCTTTTTTTTTCCTATTCAGGCCCTTAAATGGATTGGATGATGCTTATCCCCATTGGAAAGGGTCATCCTATTTACTCAGTCTACCAATTCAAATGCTAATCTTTTTGGAAATACCTATACAAACACATCTGAAATAATATTTTACCAGCTACCTGAGCACCCCTTAGCCCAGTCAAGTTGACATATAAAATTAACTATCACAGTAAGTTATCAATTAGTTACGAATAGGCTACTGAGAACTCTCAGACCGCTGAATGGTCTCATATGACTCTAAACAAAACTACAGAATATGACTCCTTATTTTTCTGCCACAGAAGAATAGTTGAAGCTCATCGATTTCTTTGTGGATCACTTCTTCCATTAAGGATGAAGCAATATGGAGAGTAACGGCTGAGGTTCTTCTAAGGACCCTCTCACCAGAGTGTTTAGCCAATTTTATTTTTGTTACTAGAGTCACTTTTACTTTCTAGTATACAGTCTTGATGGATGGCTGACATTAATTCCTTCCCTCCTTGATACCTATGCTGTTCTACACATCTTAAAGCAGAGTCTACTTCCCCTTCCCTTGAGTCTGCACAGGCTTGTAATTTTTCTTTGTTAATAGACTATAGCGGAAGAATGCTATACCACTTTCAGGCCTGGTTTCTAAGAGGCCTGACAGGTTCTGCTCTCTCTCTAGAGAAGCCAGATATCATGTTGTAAACAAAATTATGTTGTGCTACTGAACGGGGGGAAAACAGATAAAAAGAGAACCCAAGTGGAAAGGAAATAAGCTGCCAAACATGTCAGTAAAGCTTTATTAGACCTAGGTAGAGCCACAGGTAAATGTAGGTGATTGAGTGATCTCAGCCGATGTCACCTGAAGTAGAAGAACCTGCTTGAATCCTGAAATATGAAATCTTAAGAAATAATAAGTAATTTTTTTAGCCAGTAAGTTCTGGGGTGATGTTTTTACACAGCAATAAATAACTGAAACATACATCTATGGCAGAGAAACCAATACTTATGATAATGATATTTCAAGGTTTTTATCTCCATGCCTTGCTTCTAGTATATGGAATAAGGGAGGACAAGAAATTTGAGAACACGAAACACACACATGCTCAGGCCCAGCTGTGGACACAGCAAATAATGGGAAGGTCAAGTTAAGGGAACAGCCATCCTCACTCTAATATAATCAAATAGCTATCTTTAAGATATGAATTCATCAAGCCTTCCTTTCTATCCCTGCTCCAGCAGATTTACCCAACATTTTAAAGTTATTCAAAAAGTCTCCTTCTTCAAAGGAACTATACAGATGTTTCCTTCTAATGCCATAGTTCACAACCTTTCCTACCCAAGAATCTCTGAGGGCTCCAACCATCCATAATCTTAATTTTTTTTCCAACCAAGGAATTTGTCTTGGGATTCTAATGCTTTCAGAAATGCAGATGAGGTGATATGCCACCGAACTAATACTTCTCCTGAAATACCTGTTCTTCTGATACTATTATTAAAATATTTTATGAGATAATAAAATACAATTATTTCAAAATAGGCATTGTTAAGCATTGCTAAGATTATTAAACATTAAATTCAAGAGAGTCCATTAAAGATCTGACTCTTGTTAAATGTTTCTATTTTTCTCATGTCCCTATATATAAAGCAAACTTTCTTAACATGGGTAAAAAGTCTTGTTTCCCTTGCCAACCTTATGTCTTACTTAATGCCCCATGTTTTTTAAAACACAGCCACCCTAAAATAGAAATAATAACAATAGCAATAAATACCATGGGAAGGATCAGGAAGAACTTTGAGCAGGGTCCAAACACAAGACCCAGGTACTCAGGACTTTCTAAGGCTGAGGATAGACTAGGAGACCAACAGCCCTTACTCTGCTACCACCACAAACTTAGCATGGAGCATCAGGGACAGTATCAACTATTACCTAGACAGATGCAAAAGTACAGAGACCCAATCTGGGCAGAATGCAGGTTGGAATCTGAGTGTTGAGCAAGAATAATGAGGATCACCCACCATACAAGGCCCCATACCAAGTGTCAGACTCAATATCCTACCACTGGAGGAATCTGAAGTCTGTGGTACACAGATACATATCATCTGTGATGGCAGCAATAACAAAACCCAAGCCCTACCTCAGTCTTTCAACATCTGATGTCAGGCATGCAACATAGAATTGCAAGACACACATCAAAACAAGAGGGAAAAAAAACTTTTTGGGGGGCGCCTGGGTGGCTCAGATAGTTGGGCATCTGCCTTGGGCTCAGGTCATGATCTCCAGGTTCTGGGATCGAGCCCCATGTCGGGCTCCCTGCTCATCGAGAAGTCTGCTTCTCCCTCTACCTCTGCCTTTCCCCCTGCTTCTGCTCTCTCTGTCTCTCTGTCTCTCTCTCCCTCTCAAATGAATAAATAAAATCTTAAAAAAAAACACCAAACTTTTTTCAACAGATAATGCAGTTGACACAACCTATTTCAGAAGTTACCCAAATGTTGGAACTACCAGTCAAGGATTTTAAAATATCTATAATTAATATGCTAATGGATCTAATGGCAAATGTGGACAACTTGCATAAATAGATAAGATAGGAAATATCAAGAGAGAGATGGAAACTATTAAAAAGACTCAAATAATAATACTAGCAATACACACATGCACATACACACATCACATCACAACAGCTATGAAGAATTTTTTCAATGGTCACATTAGCAGAGTGCACTCAGCTGAAAAAAGAATCAGTGAATTTAAAGATAAGTCAATTGAAAAATACCTGAATTGAAACACAAAGAGAAGGAAAGAAGGAAGGAGGGAAGGAAAGAAGGAAGAAAGGGAGGGAGGTAGGGAAAAGAAAAAGAAAAGGAAAAGGAAAGGGAAAGAAAGATAGGAGAGGAGAGGAGAGAAGAGAGAGAAAAGATAAGAACAGAAGAGGAAGAAAATAAAAGAGAAAAGAGCAAAAGAACTACATTCCAGAGGTGAGGGCCAATGTCACACCATCTACGATGTGGGTGATACTCCAGAGTTGATGAGGGAGAACTGGGCTACAGACGGTGTTTGAGGAGATGATGACTGAGAATGTAGCAACAATAGTGAAAGACAACAAGCCATAGATCAAAGTTCAAAAGATCCCAAACACAATAAACAGTAAAAAGAAAAAACAAAAATAAAGATCTAGACATGTCACAATCAAATTACTGAAAAACAAAACAAAAGGCCTCCCTCAAAACAGGTAGAGAAAATGATATAGTGCAAACAGAGAAAAAAAGAAAGACCAAAAAAGTTACAGCAGACTTCTTGTCAGAAAATGTGCATGCCACAAGACAACAGTAGCAGTATTTTTACAGTACTGAAAGAGAAAACAACTATCAGCCCAAGTTCTAGATCTAGCAAAAATGTTTTTAAAAAATGTTAGAACAAACAAATTCATTGCTCGCAGACGTGAAGTACAATAAGTGGTAAACAAATTTTTCTGTAGACAGAAAAAATATGATCCAGATTAAAATTTGGATAAGCAGAAAGAAAAGCCGAGCACAAGAAATGGTAAAAATAGCAGTAATAAAAATATATATATTTTTCTTATCTATAGTTATTTAAAATATAACTGACTCTTAAAGCAAATATAACATATTGAATTTCTAACATACATAAAATTAAAATGTATGACAAGAAAAATGCAAAAGATAGAAACAAGGAAATGGAAGTATATTACTGAAGTTCCTTATACTATGTTTCAGTTGGTACAATATTTAAAGTTAGACTGAGATTAAGTTAAACATATATATTGTACACCCAAGAGGGTAAAACTAATAATCCAGTTATGGAGATAAAATGTAATCATATCACTATATTGTACACCTGAAACAAATATGACACTGTATGTTAACTGCACTGAAATTAAAATAAATTTAAAAAATGGAACCACAATTTTCTCCATTAATCTAAAAAAAAAAAATCCAAAAAAAAAAAAGAATTGTTTTTTGAGTATTTAAAACGTGTGAGGCACTGTGACAGTGTACAATGAGGGACAAAAGAAATGAGGTCCTGTCTTAATGAAGCTTATATCCTGGTGTGATGGAAGCAGCAAAAACTAATTGATAATGTACTTGATACTGTGCAAAAAGAAATTGAACAACCTAAGAAAGGATTTAATAGGGTGAACAATGTAGTTTAGAAGATCTCTCTGAGGAATAGCATTTAAGGTACTCTTCTGCTAAACCATAACTTTTTGGCTTACTGCACCACTTAAAAATTATAGATTCTCTCGTTTCATTGTATTCTCAGAAAAGTACATGGTAATAAAACTGAATAACTTACATATAGAGTTCAATAAATTGTAATTCCCACTCATGACAGTAAAGTGCTCTGCATACCTTATTTTTACTAAATACCATAGTATATTGATAAGTAGAACTGTCAGAAATGCTGAAATGTTATTTTAGACTGAATGAAAATATTCTCTAGAAAATAGATTTCTTTGGCAATGTCCAGGTTTGTCATTTTCTTCAAAGTTTATAATAGCAATATAATAAAATAAAAGTCTTAGCCTAAAAAAAAATTCTGATTATTTGTTTTGTTTTACCTTCCGGATAAGATACAGTTCATTATATGATCTTTATTTTGTGACATAATCAAAATTCTAAAACCTATTTGCAAAATCTTAAAGGTACTTGGCATTCCAACATCATGATTCCCAGGTGTGTGTGGTTATGTATAGAGTAAATTAAGATAGAAATATCTGTCTAGACCTTTAAAAATGTTAATAATGTTATATATTTTATTTATGAAATTTTCATTTTGATTTAAAATAAATTAAGCTCCATTCTAAAGGGTTACACTGAAAATGACACTATCATAGAAGTATATAAAACATATATAAAACATTTATTTCTCTATTTAAGGTATAATTTACAGAGTAAAATTCAGTTTTGACAAATATATACAGTCATATAACCACCACCACAATCAAGATAAATAACAGTTCCATTACCCCCAAAATTCTCATGTCAATTCCTCCCCTATCCCCAGCATCTGCAACTAGTGATCTGTTTTCTCTCCATACTTTTGCCTTTGCAAGAATGTTGTATAAACAGTCATACACTATGTTGCCTTCCGATTCATGTTTCTTTTGCTACATATAATGCATTTTAGTTTCATCCATATTATTACATGTATTGGTAGTCCAATTCTTTTTACTTGAGTAGTAATATTTCATTGTATGGATACACCACAGCTTGCTTATACCCTCCATAGTTACCCTTCCATAGAGACTCTGGAGTTGTTTCCAGTCTTTGGTTCTTATGAACGTTTGTTTCTTATGAATATATCTCACTAAAAATTCAACTACATGTTTTTGTATGAACATCAGTTTAATTTCACTTTGGTGGATACCTTGGAATGGGTTTGCTCTGTCATCGGTTAAGTGTATATTTAATTTCATAAGAAACTGCCAAATTGTTTTCCAAAGTTTCTGTTTCTGCCATTTTCCATTTCAACCAGCAATTTGTGAAAGTTCCAGTTGCTCTACATTCTTATTGGCACATGGTAATAGGCTTTTAAAAAAAAAATTTAGCCATCTAATATGTGTGTAGTTACCACTGTGTTTTAATTTGCATTTATCCAATAACTTTTACATATGTTTATTTACCATCTTTCTATCTTCTCTGTTGAAGTTTCTGTTTAAATATCTTCACCCCACTTTTTTTTTTAATTGGGGTATTTGTTCTTGCACTATTAAATTTGGAGAATTCTGGCTACAATTCCTTTCTCAGATATATAGTTTAGAAATATTTTCTTTCAGAATATGGCTTATCTTCTCATTCTCCTAACAGTGTAATTTTGAAGAACCCAAGTACTTAATTTTTGTGAAATTTGTTTATAATTTTTTTTAGTTTTTGTATATCATGCTTTTGTTGTCATAACTAAGAAATCTTTGCTACTTGAGCTGTTTAATGTTGTGTGTCTACTGGGCTAGGCCATGGTGCCCAGGTATTTATTTGATCAAATACTATTCTGGATGCTTCTGTGAGGTGGCTTTTGAATTAAAATAACATTTAAATCTCAGACTCTAAGTCAAGCAGTTCCCCTCGCTAATGTGGGTGGGCCTCATATCCAATCAGATGAAGGCCTGAATAGAACAAAGACTGACCACCCTCAAGCAAGAAGTAATTTTTGCGAGTGGACAGCCTTTGGACTAAAACTGCAGTAACAGATCTTCTCTTGATCTCAAGCCTACTCCGAAGATTTTGGACCTGCCAGTCTCCATCACTGCATGAGCCAATTCCTTGAAATAAATCTTTCTCTCTCTTTCTCTCAGAAACTACACTATTTGAACAGATAATACATTATATACAATTACTGTAACTATGCAATACCTCATATATAGAGAAAATCATAAAAAATTTTAAAACAGATGTGAAAAGGCTAAAAAATCAAAAAGAAAACCTGAGGCAACGCATAAATAGAAACTTCAGGAAGCAGCTCCAACCCCCTAGGGATGGGGATCCGGAAAGAGGAGTGGGGTTATCAGAACAGAGAAGTGGAGATGGGGCTGGCTCTGGGGCTCCACCAGCCAGCCAATGAATGAGTTCATTGCCAGGCCACTGCAGGTCCCTCTACCGGGTACGACAGGCCGATTCTGGAATTGGCAGGGGGAAAGGATGAAGATACAATCGACTGCTGTTCATAGGACGGGATTTACTGGGATGACTACTGCCCCTGATCTCTCTCCAGTACATACCGGCATAATTCAACAGTCTGGCAAAGGAGAAATGCAGTTTTCAGAGTCCCAGCCCCAGCATCACAAAGCATATAAAAGGTATGTTTGGAGCTGAAAGACAATAGTTTAATACCTATCCCAGTAGGGATCTTTTATTTTCAACAGGCTGAGTGAATCGTAAGTGGGGATTTTAAAGTGTTTTAAATTTTATAACCCATGTCTCATTAAATACCAATATCTAAATTGCAAAAATTGTTCATCTAAACAAATTCACTTTTGTGGAACGGGTATATTTTCAAATTTCTATTATCAGAGAAAGGCTGCCAGTTTGAAAGCCCTACAGCTAAATATTATTTCTATGGACTGAACATTACTGACAGTGATAGAACACTTTTAATATTTCTTTGTTTTACCAAATTTCAGCTGAGCTAACAGTTGCATTAACTAAAGAGTTTTCATTTAGTTGTTCAGAACATTGATTACTCCAGGAAGCATTTCTTTTAGGAATATATACCAAGTGAATTTATAAAATTAAAAAAAAACTTGATCTGCTATAAATGTGACATTTTGTTACATGTTTATTAAAATAGAGATCAAAATATGCAAAAAATAAAGAAAAAAAAGGAAAAAAATGCATCCTTATGATAGACAATTTAGATTTCCAAGAAAATGCCCATACTAACTGGAATTCTTAGTAACCCTATCAAATTGATAAAATTTTCTGGCATGTATTTTAGAATCATTATAATTTCTAGGTGTATATTATAAAACCAAGTTCCTCATAAACAGTAAGCATTTAATACCTGTTGTTTCAGTGCTGCATTAATGAACTGAATAAAAAGTCCGAAAAAAAATTAAACACTTTCTGCTCTGTGAAATTTTCAGAAAGACAAGTTCTGCAAATAAACTCTATTTATAAATGTTTATTCATAATCACATTGGTTGAACTGTGTTTTCCAATAAAAGAGACCTAATTTTTATAACCAATATTCACTGTGGGAAATATCATCTTCTTTTTGAAAGCCTATGGTACTTGTCAATATCATTCATATCAAAATAGCAATTTGTTAGATAGGTAGACAGATGGATAGATGATAGACTAAAGTTCTTTGATTCCTGAATATTTTTTACTTTCTGACTGGCATAGATACAAAAGGGAAAGATAGGACTTCTTATTAGTATGGGCAGGTTAGATTTTTAGAAAGAAAAATTTGAAAATGTGATTATGTTTACCTCAGGATAATAAAATGGATCATCCTGGTTATATACATTCATAATAGATTTGAGAATAAAGCATATGCTCTTGAAAGGAAGAGGATAAATTGAAAAGTGTGTATATTACATCAATGTTGGAAAGTTAATTATAAAGAATTTCCCTTTAGAAACCTTGCTGAGACTCTCTATGATACTTGATCCAACTTTTCTTTGTTACTTTATTCTATTTTAGAAATATATCATCCTTTCTTTGAAACTTTTTTTTTTTTGATCCATTGAAAGGCAACATAACCAGGAAATTGGGTTCTTCCACTAAAGACAGTTATCAAACAGACTGTTTCAAATTGCTTTGGCTTGGCGACAGAGATAGTTTCAATGAAAGTGCTACTTATTTTAAAAGGAAATATTCTTTTTAAAAATCCTGATCAGAATTAAAGAACCTAGAAAATGTGTACATAATCCAAAGTTGGCACCACAATTTTATCTTAATACTTTTTAAAGCATTATTACAAGTATCTATACATATATACAGTATTCAGAAATATTTTGTCCCACCATTTATCATCAAATAACTTTCAGATTGAACAAGGGGCTTTATTCTTTGTGTGTGTGTGTGTGTGTGTGTGTGTGTGTGTGTGTGTGTGTGTGTATATATATATAGCATTTATTCTGTTCCCTTTGAAGATAAGTCCCAGGTAGAAACTTGTATAATTATGTTTCTAAATTCATCTCAATAACTCTCTATCTCAAATCAAAGATTTCATAACAAATTTTAACTTTTTTCATGGAAGAACTGGCTTAGTATTAAGAGTATAAATTGGAACAGAATGAACTTTCACTTTTACCAAAAAGAATTCAACTGTATGTAAGAGCGCCTATAGTTTTATCTTTGTATTTCCATCTTATTTTACTTCATTTTAAAAATTTGAGCCACCTTTTATAGTTATTCTCAGTGGGAGTGTTGGTATGAGCTACTTATCTGTCATGAGAAGACATAATCCCTCAGGTTAATTTCTTTAAATATCCCTGCCCTCATTTCTCTGCTCTTGTATCAACAGGCTGATTTATGTTTTGAGTTGATTTTTTAATTTTATTACCATTTCTTTCAGTCTTTTAAAACTTACTCTACTTTTAACAAAAGGATTCCACAATTTTAAACCTCAAAGATTTTATCCATCTTCTCTCCCATCTTCCCTCCCTTTCTCTCTCTCTCCACATACACAATACACACACACTTTGATGCATAATTTTCTAATTTTTAAGGTATTAATTTTTTATATGAATTCCCTTTGCATAGACTTTTTTATTTCTTAGAGGCAATTATCTTCTCTCTACTTTATGAGGACAACAATTTTCAGTTTTCTTTGTTAATGTAACCATCCCAATGAGGTATAATTTATAAACAATGAAATGTACACATTTTGAGTTTGCATTTTAAGTTTAATGAATTTTGATGAAATATATTTATGTAATCACCAAGCATGATGTAGAACATTGCCATCACCCCAGAACGTTCCTTCATACTACTTGCAGTCATATCACCAATGCCTCCATGCTCTAACACAACCCTGATGCTTTCATTGTATGAATATAAATATAAATGAATAGGAATATAATATAAATTTGTTTATGCATTAATGATGGATAACATTCAAATTGTTTCCAAATTAGAACTATTATGAATGAAGTAAGTATAATCATCCTTGCACACATCATTTTATAGACATTTCTGTTCATTTCTTACATAAATATGAAGGAGTTGAATTGCCAAGTCATAGGGTAGGTAAGTGTATGTTTAGCTTTATGAGAAATTGGAAGAGTTTTCTAACAGAGTTTTATCATTTCATATTCATACCTGCAATGCATGAAAATTCCAATTCCATCACATTCTTCCCAACCTTTGGTATCATCTATATTTTTATTATTTAACTCTGTATTTCAAGTAAGTATAAAGTGGGTTTCATATTATGAATTTTCTTATTGATCAAAAATCCTGAGAATCTTTCCATGTGCTTCTCAGTCAAAATTTCTTTCGTGAAGTGAATATTCATGTCTTTTCCCATTTGTTAAAAAAATATTTGGTTGTTTAATTTTTTAATATATTCTGGATACAAGTCCTTTTACAGATACATATTTAGAAAATATTTTCCCACTTTGTAATTTGCTCATTTATTTACCGGAGTCCCTTAAAGAGCATAAGCTTTTCATTCATTAAATCTTTTATCAATTTTTTCCTTTACAGCTGTTGCTTTTTATGGTCTGTCAAGGAATCTTTACTTAACTCAAAATCACAACGGTTTTTTCCCATGCGTTTTTCTAGAAGTTTTAATTTTAAGTCTTAGTTTTAACTCCTAGATTTAGGTCCATGTTCCTTTTCAATTAATTTCTGGGTCAGGTAGGGATGACAGTTTATTTTTCTCCATATTTATAACCCTTTGTTCTAACCCTTTTTGTTGAAAATACTACTCTTTTCCCACTCAATTTTCTTGATGTGTTTTTCAAAAATAAATTGACCATGTATGTGGACAATTTCTGCACTCTCCATTCTGTTCCATTAATCCATACGTTTATCTTGCTGTCAAGATTTATGTAGCTGTTGAGTTATAGGAGGTCTTAAAGTCAAGTGGCACAAGCCCTCCAAACTGCCCCCTACCCCGAATTATTTAATTTCTTTGAGAAGCTTTGCATTTCCAAATAAATTTTTTTCCAAAAAAATTTTTTTTAGAATCTTGGCAGTTTCTATAAACAACATAAAAAATACCTGTTTGGGGTTTTGATTGGAATTGCATTCAATCTATAGATCAATATGGGGAGAATGGACATACAATATTAACTCTTCTAACACATGAGCATACATCTTCAATACATGACAATACTGATTCTTCCAATACATGGTATGTCTTAACACTTGTGTTTTTATGATCACTGAGTTGAAAATAATTTCTAATTTTCTTACTTTATGAATTTTATTAGAAGTGGAGTTATATAATTTTCAAATACTGGGAAATTTCCCAGATTTTGATTTCTAATTTAATCCCCTTCTTGTCAGAAATCTATTCTGCTACATTTGAATCATTTTAAATTTATTAAGACATTTTATGGTCCAATACACAATATACAGTCTATCCTGATAAACATTTCATGTGCACTTGAAAAAAAATACATAGTCTATAGTTATTCTATGTAGTGGTCTGTAAATATCAATTAAGTGAGATTGGCCATAGATTTGATAAGATCCTTCCTGATTTTTTGCTTTCTCATTTTATCAAATACCAAGAGAATTATCTTAAAATCATGAACTGTGATAATCACTTTGTCTATATTTCTCTTCTTTTTGTGGGGGGGTTAGTTTTTATTTCATATATATTAAGCTATATATTTTTTTAATTTATACCTAGGAGTGTTAGGTCTCCTTGATCACTTGCTTTTTTAATTTAATTTAATTTAATTTTTTTTAGCTCCTGACATAGTTGCAACTTTTGAATGAAACCATAACTACTTTAAAAATACAAGCAAGACATGTCCAGTTAATCATACAGGTTTCCCTCTAGATTGTTTTCAGACAGGTCACATTCCTAAGATGTTAATTTAAGTTTTCATTCAATTTATAAGTAGAATGAGTCCATAAAGTAAGACCCTGTACAACAATAGCTAGGCAAATATGACGTTAATTCATTGTGGCAAAACCACAACCTTATATTAATATATTGTTATAGTTCTTATTCTATTTATATAGCAGTAAGGAATTATTTAAAAAGTAT
This sequence comes from Ursus maritimus, assembly GCF_017311325.1. Classification (NCBI taxonomy): domain Eukaryota; kingdom Metazoa; phylum Chordata; class Mammalia; order Carnivora; family Ursidae; genus Ursus; species Ursus maritimus. The sequence goes on from NW_024426885.1 coordinate 59,708,694, forward strand.
TATACATATTCAGTTGTATCTGGGGAAGACTCTGGTTTTTTTTAATTTTATTTAGATCTAGCCAATATTTCTCCTTACATTTTGACCTATTTTCAAGGAGCTGATGACTTGTTTCTTTAGCACGTGCAATGTCCTTCTTTATATCTGTTAGCGCTCCTTGTCTCGATGCCTACCTTGCCTGATATTAATATAGAAATATGTCCCTTTTTAAGCTTAGTGTTTGCATGGTATACATTTTGTATTCCTATTACTTCCAACCCTGTATTTAAAGCACATCTTGGGGTGCCTGGGTGGCTCAGTAGGTTAAGTGGCCAACTCTTGATCTCAGCTCAGGTCTTGATCTCAGGGTCATGAGTTCAAGCCCCACATCTGGCTCCATACTGGGCATGGAGACTACTTAAAAATAAATAAATAAATAAATAAATAAGTAAATAAATAAATAAATAAAATTTAAAAATAAAATAAATAAAATAGCACATCTCTAATAGTTATCATACAGTTGTGTTTTGTCTTTTAATACTGACAATCTGCCTTAAAACTGGAATGAGTAGTCCATAAATATTTAATGTAATTACTGATATAATAGCGCTTACAGGTCACTGAAGACCTGATTTTCTTCCATCTTTTATTCTCCATTTTTTTTCAATTGGATTATCTGATTGGATCCTTACATAAATCCAATTACCTGACTGAATAATTTCCATTGATACATCATTGACTTTCCATTTAAAAAAAAATCTAATCTAATCTATTAAGCCCACTGTGAACTTTTACTTCAGTTGCTGAACTATTCTTATTTCATATTTTCACTTTGCTGTATTTTGTAAATTTCTCTGTTACAGTTTTCTATGTGGTTACTTATTAAGATATTTTTCTTTAGTTATTGTGTTTATAATACTGTTTTCCAAATTGTCTGCTAAATCTAATATCTGGACCATATTGGGGTCTGTTTCTATATATTACATTTTTTCTTGGCTATGAATCATAATTTCTTATTTATTTACAGATTTAGTTTTTTAAATTACATATTGGACATTATAAGCCTTACATTATGTAGAAACTGCATTCTTTTTCTTTCTCTACAAAGTGTTGATATTTTTCGTACACAATTAGTGGCTGATGTCCTTGAATATGCGTAGGCTCGTTTTTATATTCTGTCATGGCAGATTTGTGTTTCTAGGTGTTTACCAAGCTTCTCTAACGTGTTGGGGCTCAAACTCCAATTTCTTACTGCCCCACATATCTTGCTGTGGCTATGTTTTAGGATTTAGGGAGGGTCTGAAGTAGTTTCAAATGCTTGGGTGTTACAAAGGTCTTTCTACTCTCCTTGTGCTGGAATTCAAATGTCTGTGTAACTGATTGACTTATATTTATTTTGTTCTACTCTCAAACCAGGAGTAACTGGTAACTTCACATGACCTTGCCTGGAAAAACCACAATTCTACTCTCAGCCAAGGACTCAGTAGGGATCTTCACAGAGATTTGTGCCCCCTCTGCTCCTCCAGCATCCCCATTGCTCAGCCTCTTCCTCTCTGGTGATTGCAAACTCTAGCTGTTGTAGCAGTCAAGATTACAATCTCTGCCTTCTCAGCTCAGAATGCTTTATTTGATTCTACTTTTCCATATCATAACTAGGAAATTGCCCCCAGAGAGGGAGCTGGGATAAAGATAGGGCTTACTTGCAAGTGCCCTTCATTCAGATATTGCAGTTTTAAGTGCCTGCTATCCTGTGCTTGAAAATAATTGTCTCAGATGCGAAGTTATTAAATAATCCACACACTGGAAAAAGATATGTGTAGTACTTAGGTTGAACAACAGTGGTGCTTATGTGGTTCTAAAATGGTCTCTGTTTTCATGTATTTCCATAAAAACAAATACCTGAGAATGAATTTGTATAAGGAATTTTTGAAACTCCTTTCATCAGCTGGAAAAAGAAAGACAATACAACAGAAAAATGAGCAAAAGATTATTAAAAAAAAAAGAAGAACAATTCACAGACGAGGAAAAACAGGCAATATCACATTTCTCATTTTAGAAAGCTCTTCAGTTTATCAATTTCATTCTCTTTTCTATTTCATCCCTATTGCCTTCATAAATTTTCCTTTGTTGATTTAGTTATAATCTTCATCTTAAGCTATAAGAGTACATGATCTACACTCTTTTTTAGTCCCATGAAGTGTGGGTTTTACCAAATACCCAGTTGTAACGGTGATTAAGCTCATTGGCCCTAAACCAGGCTACCTGGGACCAACGCACGGCTTCAACATTTCCTAGCTGTGAGCACTTTGGCAGGCCAATTAACCTCTCTCTACCTTAGTTTCTTTGTTGTAAAATTGGAATTGTAATAGTACCTAATCATAGAATAGTCATGAAGATTAAAAACAGTATATTAAAATACTTAGAGCAGTGTCTGATAAATCGTAAGAGCTCAGAAAAGTAAGCCGGTATGAATCATGTCATCGCTATTAACATGGATTAAAAGCTATAGTCTCTGATTAATAAAGCATTAGAAATGTCTCCACTACTGGAAGAAGATTTGATAAGGGTGCTATCACAGGCTCAGCAACTGAGCAAATGTATCCTATCAAATGAAAATTTAATTCAAAATGCTGGAAATAGGGAGGACCCACAGGTAACAATAATGGTAAAATATAGAAAAAATAAAATAATAATAATAATAATAATAATAATAATAATAAATTGAACACATGTATGATATAAAGCTGTGTTCTAAAGGCTCCAGTCACATCAGTAACTTTCAGATGCAAGCCTGATGAAGAAGCTGCTGTGACTACCATTTGTGGACAGAAACCTGATGATAAAGCACCTCTGTACTCAGGTCTGCCATGGCCAATATCAATCTACTTGGCTTTCCTATAATTCTACTTCACAACTGACAATTTGGTTGAGATAGTCTTCCAAGTTCCTTGATTGACATTTTCCAAGGGGTTTCTTCCTGCTCCCTATAGCATAGCTCTATAGGCCTATCTACAAAAATAGAATAGATTTCTAACTCCTAAATATTTTGGAAACATTCATTTAAGTTTGAGAGTTATGCTGGTATCTCTAGCTTAACATTATTATACAAGTTGATCACCAAGTAATCAGTTATTTCATTCAAGCATGCAAAGAATATTTTGATAACTTCTATATTTCAGGCACTGCAGTGAAAAAAATAATGGTGAAAAAATAGGGATGAAAAAGCATATTAAGATCCTGTTTTCATGGATTTTATAGTATTATAGTGGGGAGTTAAGCTTATTTCAGATCAATTTCTTTTCTACCACAATTACCATTCTCTAAACACTCCTCCAACTCCCTAGTTCTCCTGTTTAACTGCTGGGGAACTAGCATATAGAGCCTATAGGTGTTGCCATGACTGGACTGAATAGTAATGAATGTCAATAACTTAAGTTGACTAAACAGTTGTACCAAGTATCTGAAGGGTTATCGGCTATACTCCAAAACAATAGAAAATTCTCAATATGTTAACCACTTGGAACATGGTAAAATCAAGAATGAGATATGGAAGGATAATATATTTCTTATTTATAAGAAAAACATACTTGTTCTTAAATGTTAATTTACTGATTCTCCGATAGCCTAAAAAACTGATAAAAATTGTTTAAATGATAATAACTTCCACGTTTACTCATTTTTAGAGCAAAATACTATCAAATTCTCTATTCCACTTAAACCTGAAAACACCGAGTAATGTAAGTAGGGCAAGTGCTATTAATCTCCATCTTACAAATTAGGAAATGGAATTCCAGGTTAAATGGTTTAAGCTTACATCATTAAGAAATAAGAGTTTTGTTTTGTTTTTTTTTAATGCAGATTTCTCCAGAGTCTGTTTCTTCCTGCTCTCTAAATTTTATTTGATACACTATTCGAAACCAGATTCAAAATTCACTTCCCCATGAAGTGATCCTGTTTTCTGACTAGGTCGATATTATTAACTTTTCATTTACTCTATCTAACTTGCAAATTTATAATTCCTTTTATAGTGGAAATAATTGAAAATTTTAAATAATAGCCCACATTACACACATTTCATTTTTGTGTAGTTCACTACATTAAGCTTATGATATTAAGAAGATGTAATAATGGATACTTGTACATGTTCCAGATCCAGTCAGCAAACATCTCCTATCTGGCCTCTTAGGAACCATGCTCAAAGTTGTGGTTAAGTTAGCCAGATAAGAAATTGTACGATCCAATGTAAAAATAAAGATATTGCTATGTACTTGGTAAAACAAAAAGAGAGTAATTAATAATTGTGCACCACCCAAAATAAGTGGCATTATGAATATACCCCATAAATGAATAACTGAAGAATACTATAAATCAACAAATAAAGATGCAATTAATGTTTCTCTTAAACTAAATAACCAAGCAAATTGTGTTTCAGACTGTAGATTTTTTAAATTACTTGTATATTTTCCTATAGTAGCCACAGGATTAAGAAGGAACTCTGTATTTCACCCTGAATTATTATATCCAAATCCATTTCCTTCTATCCTAGTAAGCAAATAGTTTATATGATTATGGACTTCTTAGTCATTCAAAGTATGAATGAATGAATGCAAGCAAGCAGCAAGTTTCTATCATGCAAAATCCACACAGGATCAAAATATAAATTCATCATTCAAAAGCTCTATCTAGTACTCAGAAAATGGATAAAGGTATTTAATAAATTTCTCTGCCTGTTGGTTTAAAAAAAAAAAACAAAAAACAAAACCCTGCTTTCTGTCCTATCATCTTGTGTCCATGCACCAGTCTTATACTTCTGTGGCCTTATGCAGCATCATCCTCGGCAAAAATCACCCCCTTCTCTTCTCTATTAATCCACGTCAATCACACATTTCAAAATGAGATTCAATACCATCTCCCTAAATATTTTTGATGCTTTGTTCTATCTTCTCCTGTATTTATATTCTTTCCCATTTCAAATGTAACATATTTTTTTAAAGTGATAAGAAAAGGAATTGGCTTCCTTTTCTGTTTAATTTATATCATTTATGCCATGAGAGGTACCCAATAAGCAAAGTTCGACTTCATTCATTGCTAAACAAATTACTAAACAAACAAATTCAAGACCAATTGTGGGCATAATGCTAGAAATTAGTATTAAACAAAGATCTGTTTTTGGAAAATTTGCAGAATTTATTCATCCCACAATTATTAATCTAATAATTATATTACCAAATACTTTGCTAAGTATTTAGGATGTTACGTGTGGGGTATTTGCCTTTAAGGATCTCATATGGATGGATATATATGTAAAAAAGAAAGCATAATTCATGACAAATAAATATAATGTGGGATCCTAAACTGGATTCTGTCCAGAAAAAGAATATGAATGGAACTGGTAAATGTGAAAAACGCCTGTATGTAGTTAACAGTATTGCATCCATATTAATTTCCTGATCGAGATCACTGTACCAGAGTTACATAAGGTATTAACATCAGAGGGAGGTGAGTAAAAAGTCCTTAGGACTTGTCTATACTATTTTTGCAACCTTTTGTAAGTCTAACATTATTTCAAAATGAAAAAGGTTTTCTGAACAAAAAATATATCATGAGATTAACCCAGAAATACCCATTGATATGGATATGATATAAATTCAAGCAGTATTCCCTTCCAGGAAAGGTTTTAATGCTCAACTCTAGGGACTTTGGTTAGTAGACAATTCCCAGGTGTCAGCTTCTTTAGGACGTGTGTCAGCTGCAGAGCCCCCTCACCTGAGTCTCACCCTTCCCACCACATCCATATCCAGTGACTCAGTAAAGCAGAGGCATAAAGGCTTGGCCATTTCTGTTCAGCAGAGGACATACTCTCTGCCAAGCAATACTCCTTTCAGAATGCTTTCCTGAAGCTTTGTTAAGCCTCCACCACAATTTGTTTCCCTTCTTGGCTTGTTCCTGCTTCTCCCTACTTCCTTTCCCAGATGTCGATCCCCAAAAACTTGTTGCAGCCCAGCTACACCTCAGTGTTTACTTCTGGAGAACCCAACCAGTGTTGTTAGAGGACTCAGAGAACACAGATGATTGAGCAATAATAATACAGCTGCTTTTGTTATAATGTGACACATACATGCCTAAAAAGCAACATGCTATGCAAAATTTGCACAACAAAACCCATAGGGTTTATGAGGAAATTAGGTTGAAGGCACAATACTCAAAAATGTAAAGTGTCAGTAACACATTAAAAAAAAAGATAAGTACTGTATGGTGACTAACATAATATAATAAAAAAATATTATTATAAAAAAGAGATAAGAACCTAATAGAAATCTATTATGAATTATACATTTTAAGTAGTATAGATATTTAATATATAATATATACTTATTATATATATATTATATATATTAAATATACATAATGTATACTTAACATGTATACATGTTGCATGTATATGACACACACACACACACACACATATATATATATATTACAATAAATATGGCACTTGACCTGAAAAAAACCCTGAAATTGACTTGAATTGGGCATTGAATGTGTTGCAGCTTGTGAATTATTGTGAAATGGTGGACCAAAGGTTGTCTGCAATCACGTGGGAAGTTGTAACACCAGATGACATACATGCTGAACTGAGGTATCTGGTAGATGTTTCAGGGGTGTGTGTGTGTGTGTGTGTGTGTGTGTGTGTGTGTACACACTTCATGTATTCCCATACAGCTTGGTTCAACTGGGTGCAGTTTTCTGCATTCATCTAAGAAATCATGCAAAAAAAAACACAACATTTGTGTTAAGTTCAAATTGTTCCCTAATACATCCATCACTTTGGAACAAATTTATGTTTTCAAAACAAGTGTTTTAAGAGAACTGACTATAATAACTGACAATAACTGACAATAAAAGCACGCTTCAGATAGTATTTGATATATGGCAAATGGGTAGTTTGTGAGGAAAATGAATACAGATTTTCTGAGGAAGAAGTTACCCTGCATTTCATGTGAAGACCCCAAATCATACCAGTTATGTCAACACGTTGGCTAATAATTTACAATTAGAGCATGTTATTGTTGTTTCGATTGAATCAATATCAGTACAAGAAATGCGTGATATGTGAAATTCAAGCAAACATAAACATTTAATTTACTAATGATTAATTAAAAAGGCAAAATTAAAATTAAAATGTAGAATCCTAGCAAATAGATTATTATTCTTTCCTGTTGGTGACAGGAAATTTTAATGAATCCATACACAAGTAACAACATGGCTTCACTCATTTAGTATTTATTGAGTGCCTGACATAAACCAGAGACTGGTCTAGGTACGGGAGTAAAGCACTAAGCAAAATAAAATATTTGTCTGTTCTCCTGCAGCTTATAATCTAGAGAAGAAACAGAGAAAAAAAAATAAACATATATTTTGTAAGACAGTGAAAGTGCTTTGAAGAAAATACTAAAACAAGGTAAGGACATAGAGAATGATGAGGGTAATGGAGAGTTCACCAGAGGGCCTCTTAGGAATTTAAACACTGCTACTCAGTAAAAGAAAGCTTTTTTTTTTTTTTTCAGTTTCAAAGATAAATTGTTTTGGATCATTATTTTCTACAGAGCTAAGAGCAGAGTATACATTTTTAGTGGACAGTTGTAGTTGTAGTTGCCTTGCACCAAAATATGCTCTACCGAACAGCTGAACAGAATGCTCAACAGATTTCAAAAATGCACGCTTTTAAAGGCATCAGAGATCTGTGGAAGCAATGAGTGCTAGGTGAACACAAACAGAATACATCTATATAATCACCATCCAGGACAAGAAACAGAACATTCTAGCACCTCAGACATAGTGTACCTTTCCAGTCATCCACTCTCTGCCAAAGAAAACCACTTCGGTGGGAGACTTTGCTGGGCCAGGAATACTAAAGGGAAATGCTGATTTTGAAACAGTTTCCTGACTTCTTTGGGAATGAGCAGATCCAATGGCATCAGAGATCAAGGACATGCACTTAATTGCCAGAGATAAAAATGGGCATGATTACTGTAATAACAATAGGGACAGCATGGAAAATAGAATAATCTGACCCACAGGGATCTCTGGCTATGGTGGATTGACCACGGGGTCCCTAAGAATGAAATGGGTGGTTAAATTTTTATACACCTAGATCTGGGCAGCAAGAACTACAATAAACCATCAAAGTCTTTGATCTGAGTCAGTTAATAGACTAAGGGTCCCTTAAATGACAGGTGGTTTCAAGAAGAATCTTGGAATATCAATGACATACTCAAAATGTGGACATATGCTGGATCTTTGCTCTGTATTTCCCAAAGTGATCTGCAACTACTTAACAAGATTCCTTTGCACTCAGAAAATGCAAAGACCCAGATGGAGATATTTCAGAGATTGCTGAATATGGCCGAATGTTAACTCACTAACACAGGTTAAAACTTCTGTGGATCAGCTGAATAATGGAAATTTATCTTGTAAACCTCTCTGATGGGCCCACTGGAACCTCAATTTATTTCCTACCTTTTTTCCTCGTTTGAGTTTCTTTGTAATTCCTGAAAACATAGTTGGGTTATATTTCTATTGCAGGCAAGTCTGGCCATATGACTGAGTTCTGGCCAAGAAAATATGAGTATTTTATTTCAAGTTCTGAGCCATAAACACCTCTGGCACAATCTTTTTTTTTTTTTTTTTTTTGCTGTCTTTCCCCAAGTTCTAGCTAAATCAAAAGAGAGTCTAAAGGAGAGTCAGTCACAAAGAGGAAAAAGTCCAGGTTCCAAGGTCTCTTAGGGGGAAGCCATCTGAGAACAAACAACCACCCTACACTAGGGCATGAGTGAGAATACACACTGGGTAAGGCTGTAAGATTTGTAATTTGTCTGTTATAGCTGCTAGCATGACCTCATTGGTAATTTACCTACTGCAATACAAATACCCAACTAAAAGTCCCTGGATCTTTCTCTTTCCCTATCAAAAATAATGCCAAGGCAATACCACAATCATGTAGAAGATACAGATTAGTATCACCATTTTACTGTAAAATTCAAGGATTATGCTATTACATCCTTTAACTTTGCACTTTGACCAATGCATATATTGGAGACTAAGGGCGGATGACCAGAAATTTAATTAGGTACAACTGCTATTCTAGATCATACATATTAGCTGTGATTAGAACCCAGATGCTCTGACTCCATAGCTCCAGTGCTATTCATTTAGTAGCCTTCTGGTATGGTCCCCCGTAATTCATATGTTGAAATCTTAACCCTTACGTGATGTCAGTGAGAGGTAGAGCATCTGGAAGGTTAGTAAGTCAGAGGGTCTTGACTTCATCAATGGGATTAGTGCCCTTATAAAAGAGATCCCAGAGAGCTCTCTTACCCTCTCTCTGTCATGTGAGGACATGATGAGAAAATATCCATCTGTAAACAGAGGTAGGTTTTCACCAGAACCCAACCATGACAACACCCTGATCTCAGACTTGCAGCCTTTACAATTGTGAGAAATAAACCTGTTATTTATAAGCCACCCAACGTATGGTATTTGGTTGTAGCAACCCAAGCTAAAACAACTTCAGAGCAAGAGGATTATTATTAAGTTCAGAAGAAAAAAGATTTGCTAGGTTCAAGATGGGAAAAATCATACTATCTGCCACTAAAAGCTTTCTGTAAAAGAGTATAATAAGATGTGGTGATGATGATGATAATTTGTACCATGTTTGAAAATTTAACAAGAGCCTCCATCTGTATTGTCTACTGGGGAGCAGACCTAAGATTAGAGACCAAGGATACAAATTGACGCAGAATTTGCAGGAGTGAGTTGAGTGTGAGATGTAGACCCAAACAACGTTTTCAACATTTAAAAAAATGTGTTCCAAAGAGGTTTTTTTAAGCTAAATTTCAGGGTACACAATAGATACTATATTATACTACATTTTTATCTCACGTATCTTTGATTAAAGATGATATTCATATCTGAAATGAGTAGAGTTCTCCAAATAAATCTAGAAACATGGTCCAGTATTCTATTACCTAAATAATAAGAATCACTAATAAGAAATGTATGAATTTGATTCCCTATGGATATTTCCCGGAGCCTTTTTAAAACCTGATACCGGCTGATGACAAGGATATGCTTCAAATATAGGGCATGCTTGTGCAATATAGCCAATTACCAGAACAGATGTAGTTCAATAAACTAATAAATCTAATTTAAAGAAATAAGTAGTAAACTTGATGTAAAGTAGAAGTTCTCAGGACAATATAATGTCTAAATAGATACTTTGTATCTACACATGCAACTTTGTTCCTAAAATTCCACCAAGTTATTTACCATTGTATTTTAATTTTTTTAATGCTACTTGGTATTATGGACATGTCTTATCTCACCTTCTAGTTCCTAAATTGAATGAAATTAATTCGGTAAACCCACAATGCCTAATACCTTCCTCCATCTTGTATATACTCAATACATGTTTTTAGCATGTCATCTTTAGCATACGGTTACTTACATAACTACATGGACACTTTCAAGCCTTTGCAACAAGAATCCTGCAGCCCCTGTTAGATGCTGTTGAGCAGACTCTTCCTACCTGCATCAGTTCATCTCCTGCATCATGATGATCCAGAAGTATTAGCAGATACCTGCTGGGTGATTTCCTAACTTACTGATGATCCAAATAAACAGACTGAAATGGTTATGAAAACAGGAGTCGTCCCCCAACTTGTGAAGCTTCAAGGAGCTACTGAATTACCCATTGTGACTTTTGCACTGAGAGCCACAAGAAATATTGTCACTGGGACAGATGAACAGACTCAGGGTGTAATAGATGCAGGAGCACTTGCTGTCTTTCCCAGCCTGCTAAAAAACCCCAAAACTAATATTCAGAAGGAAGTTATGTGGACAATAGCAAACATCACATCTGGTCTCCAGGACCAGATATAGCAAGTTGTGAATCATGGATTAGTCCCGTTCCTCCTTGGTGTTCTGTCTAAGGCAGACTTTCAGACACAAAAGGAAGCTGTATGGGTTGTAACCAACTATACAAGTGGCAGAATAATTGAACAGGTTGTATACCTTGTTCATTGTGGCATAACAGAACCATTGGTGAACCCCTTAACTGTGACAGATTCCATAATTATTCTGGTTATTCTGGATGCCATTTCAAACATCTTTCAGGCTGCTGAGAAACTAGGTGAAACTGAGAAACTTAGTTTAATGATTGAAGAATGTGGAGGTTTGAACAAAAGTAAAGTGCTACAAAACCATGAACATGAATCTGTGTGCAAAGCTTCATTAAACTTGATTGAGAACTATTTCTCTGTAGAGGAAGTGAAAGATCAGAATGTTGTGCCACAAACCACCTCTGAAGGCTATACATTCCAAGTTCAGGATGCCACTCCTGGGACCTTTAACCTTTAGATTGTACAGCTGAGGCATCAAGTTGTTTGTTGTGTATTATGTTGGCATAAGCTTGTCTTACGGTTTCTTAGTGGACTAAGAACTCTTTTTAAATGTGTTTTGTTAATGTAGCACTTTTTACAAGGAAACTAAACTTGAACAGTTCCAAACTGTCCATACTATATGACGCTTCTCTGCTCAGTGGGTTTCTTATTTCTATGTGGAATCTCTTGTCTTACAATATCCTGTAAATAAAGATGAAATTCCACCCTTTTCTTCCTTGAAAGAAAAAAAAAAAAGAAGAAGAAGAAATCTTGACCAAGATCACGAGACTAATAAATAATGATTCCAAGACTGAAACCTTCCCTACTCTTGATTTCTAGGATTCTGTTCTCTTGATAATTTCTCCATGTGTGAAGTGTATTGCCGCAGCTCTTCTGTAAGCCCTTGAAAGTAATGGCCATATCTCATTCTGCTTTGCATCTTGTATCGTTCCTATTTCATAACTGACATTCAGAAATGCTTATAATTTTAGTCATCAAGGGTGCGAGGCACCAATTCTAGAAGGAATTACTGCCTTGCAGAAGTTACTTTATGACTGGAAAAGATATACTTCTTTCCAACTAAAACTAAATATACAACAAGAACTGAGTCTCCGCAATCTTGTTTTAATATTTGGAATTGAACAACTATGATGGCTTGTAATCCAAAATTAAGCTTCTTCTGTGGTTGTTATTGCTATTGCTATTGTTTATTGTTGTGAAAAGTTATCTTACCTCTTAGAAGTTACACAGCTATATTTCTGCATGTTTTTTAATTAAAATATAAACAGCCTAATTAATAATGTGTATGAAAGTAATCAAATGGATATAACTGTTGCTGATTTGAAAACTGTTGCTTTTTCTCTAGTCTCAGTTGTTTAATCCCACTTGCTGAGCCTTGCTTTTCCACATCTCTTCAAAGTGGTCTTCATAATTATGTTTCATTAAGAAAAAAAAACATATCTCTCAAGTAGTGGATTATATGTTAATCTTCAAGCACACAACTGTTAGCATATTGTCACCAGAGAGTGCTATATTATCTTTGCAAAATACCTTATAATTTTGTTTATGCCTAGAAAGCAGAAAGGCAATCAGAATTCCTTCAATTTACCTCCTGCCTTAATCTGGAAGCAAAGTGAATACACGTGGCTCTAACAACTGATCTCTCTTCTAAAGCCTTCGCTCCACATCTGAATCACCTAAAAAGCTTTACCAAAATACTGTTAAGTAGGTCTCATCCCAGTCAAATTAAATCAGAATCTCTTAGCATGTGGCCTCAGCATCAGTATTTTTTTAATTCCCTAAGTGGTTATAATGTGTAATCAAGGCTGAGAACCACTACTTAAGAGGCAAATAATCATCACAGTCTGAGACTAGAAGGCAATTTTGAGCAATGTTCACCAAAGCCTAACTGTGCACAGGAGAATCACCTCTGGGCTTTTGAGAGTTACAAAATCCTAAGGCCCCACTGAGTCAGACCTTCCAGTGGTAGCGTCTCAACCGAGTCTTACCCATGGTGGAGTTTGAGGACCACTGCTTTGGAGAGTTTCTAAACTCACTTTCTAAGGCATGAGAGAACCCGACTGATCATTTTCACCCAAGTAACACCCTCTTTGCAGCTACTTTCATTAAAACTTCTCCATGACTCTTTCCTACAGGATACAGTGTTTCTTTTAAAAACTAGAGTGTGCCATAATAAAAGGTGTCAGCTGCTAGCAGTTGGAATACCTGAGTTCAAGGTCTTGCTGCACTACTTACTGGTTGTGTTAACACGAACGAATAACTTCCTCTTTCTCATTTCGTATTTAATCTTAAATCACAGGATTGTAATGATCAAAGGAGTGAATATAATAATTCCCAAACCTGACCGATCATCAAAATCTTTCGGAGAATCTGAAAAAAATTATATAGTTTCCTTGGTATAGTTCTGGAGATTTTGTTCCTTTACATGTGGAGTGCGGTTGGACATAAGTAATTTCTCTTTTGAAGATTTGCAAGTGAGTTTGATACCTGACCAGTTGTGCTGTGTTAATGCATGATGGAGAGAGTGAGGCTCCCTGTCAGCATCAGTATACAGAGATTCAATTCGCAGCCATGCACACGACCCCTCAGGCAGCTCTCCAGTAACACAGATTACTCGCTTCTCAGCAGGTGCTATTTCTAGAAGAGCAGCTCTCGGGTGATTTGATGTAGGAGGTGGGAAGATTTATAGCATAATCACTGTCATATGTGTATCTAGAACTAAAGAGTTGCCCAGGGTCTTTGTTCACTTATTAGTTTGTTGTTTGCCTTTTTCTCACACCTAAAAAAAGACAATACAGAGCAAAAGAAAAAGCATAGGGTTTGAGATCGGATTTCAGTTTTAGCAGAGGTCTGCTTTATTTTTTTTTTTAAGATTTTATTTATTAGAGAGAGCAAGGGAAGAGCACACAAGGAGAGGGCAGAGGAAGGGGAGAAGCAGACTCCCCACTGAGCAGAGAGCCTGACATGGGGCTTGATCCCAGGACCCTGAGATCATGACCGGAGCAAAAGGCAGATGCTTAACCAACTGAACCACCCACCCACCCCAGAGGTCTCTTTTTTTTTATGTGACTCTGGCCTCACTACTTTGATCTCTATGGGTCTCAGTTTCTTCCTCTCTCAAATACAGATAATATCCCTGCCTTATCTGCCTCACTGGAGCTTAGTGGGACATAAATAAAATAGTACATATTAGCATTTCTACATATAAATATTTTACATGAGATTTCTCTAATGGATTGTGAGCTCCTAGAACTTTGTCTTTGACTCTCATTCATTCACTCACTCACTTAACTTGTTCACTTAAATATTTACTGACTAACATATGCCAAGAATTATGTTAGTACCAAGGGATATGGGAACACACAGGGGTAGATAAAAGCCAGATATGGTTGATGTTCTTATGATGCTTACTGTTGTGTTATGAGCTTTAACTAATTACACAAATAATTAAATTGTAGTCAAGATAAGCACTTTTTGGAGAAACTCAGACTAATGAGAATGTATAAAGAGGAGGCTACCCTAGTGTCTGCCCATTATGTATGAGCAGTGACATTTATGTTGACACTAGGTTGAACTGTGAGTAGGGCTGGCAAGCAGTGATGACAGTACAGCTGGCAGAGGAAACAGCCTATGCAAAGGTCCTGAGGAAGGAAAGTGGGTAGTAGCATATGAGTAACTGAATGAGTAATTAAAGACTGCAATGAGCAAGTGGGATGGGATCAATGAAAGTGAGACTATGTGGTACCAATGGGCCAGGGATATTTAGGTCATATCTAGGCTCCAATTTTATTAATCTTTAATAGAAATAGACACTTTCAATTAGCAAGACTGAACAGGGAATGAAAGAATTAGATTAGCACTTTAAATATATCACTGCAGTTGTTTTATGAATCATGTCCTGAAGCACTTGACTATTTGGAGACCGTGTAGAAGGAAGGGGAAATTTGAGAGAATTGTACCTTACACTGAGATGGAATAGGAAGGAAGAAACTGGATGGATTCAGAGATGTAGTCAGGCAGGTGATGATTCTTCTCCTTTTTGTATTCTTATGTCTTAGTAGAGTATCTGGTACATTGTCACCATTAACATGCCCCTTTGGGTTTTGGGATTTTTGGTTTTTTGTTGGTAAGAACACTTAACATGAGATCGACCCTCAAAAAAGTGTTAATTGTACAATACTTAATTGTTAACTATAAGCACTATGCTGTACAGCAGAGCTATCGAATCTATTCTTTTTGCATAACTGATGTCCTCATTACCTAAACCTTCTCCACAAACATACTCTGATGTATGACTCTCTCTATCCCTCTTGACTTATCAAGGTTTCTGTAGTCCTTATGTTTCTACATACATTCCAGACCCCTTTTGGTTTATATTACTTTGCCTTAATATCTTGTATTTATGGACCATGAAATTGGCAATAAATCTTTACAACGGTTGACTGGTGCAGAGCCCAGAGACTAATGTGACCACAGCCTACCAGTTTGTTTGCACAAAGGCCCACATCCCAGGAAACACTGCAGTTCTGGGAAAACCCAGATGGTTGGACAACCTAATGTAGGGCTGTGCTTTAAAATAAGTCTTCTGCATCTATATCCTTTTCTATTATGATCCACTCTTGCAGGGACATGAATGTAACCTGTAACAGAGGTAGGCTTTTCTTTAAACACTTTGTAAAGCACTTTCACGTGTACAATTTCATTTGCTTCTTAAAATTGCTTTGTGCTGCAAGATTTAGTACTCAAGTTTTAAGGGTGAGAAAAATGAGAATCAAAGGTGTTCAGGGATTTGCTTATGTTCATTTGACTTTAAGAACGTGAAAACTACATAGTTTCATCTTCCTTCATCTATTTAAGTATAGTATGACAATGTGGGCAGAAAATACATTCAGATATTAATCTGTGCCTTATTTTCCTTCCTTTCACTCCAAAAAGGTAGGGAGGCCTTACCCACAAGGACATTATAGGAGCCAAAGCAGAAGCTGTTTGAACAAAACTCTCTTTTGTGAAAGTCCACATTCATTTATTCATTGATTTGCTCCTTTCATAAATGTTTTTTGAATATTTGCTGTGAGAAGGACTGTTCTAGAACGGAATGGAGGGAGCCGGGGGAAAAAAGGATAAGCAAACCAATACTTGAAAAATGTAAGATAATACTGAATGCTGTGCAGAGAGCAAAAACAAAGAAAAGCCTGGGGCACTTGGGTGGCACCAAGCATCTGGCTCTGTTTCCGCTTAGGTCGTGATCTCATGGTCATGGGATTGAGCCCAACATTGGGCTCCACACTGCATGTGGAGTCTGCTTGAGATTCTCTCTCTCCCTCTGCCCCTCCCACTTGTGCTCTCTCTCTCTCTCTATATATATATATAATAAATAAATAAATCTTTAAACAAAAATAAAGAAAAGTCATAGCCAAGGACCATGAGGCTATGTTAGTTGAGGTGATTGGAGAAGGCTTTTGGAGATGATGACATTCAAGCTGGTATTTAAATAACAGGATGGACGCAACTTACACACCGAGAGTAGGGGAATAGCATTCCTGGAGAAGGGAATCATAATATAAACTTCCTGAATGGAAGGAATGAACTACTGTATTTGAGGAACAGAAGTTCAGTACCTCTGAAGCATAATGGACAAGAGTTAGAGTGACTTAAAGATGAAGACACAAAAGGCAGCAAGATCATGGAGGGTCAAGTAGGCCAGGGTAACACATTTAGGATTTTTCTCCTACATATGATAGTCCTGAAGGATTTTAAGCAAGGGAGAGACATAGTCTGATTTTAGCCACTTTCGATACAGTGTACAGGGCCAGTCAGGGACAAGAAAGTAATTAGAGTAGTCAAGAAAAGAGGTGGGAGAAATGGATATATTAGGTTTAGATTTTAGAGGTAATGTTGACAATACTTGCTGATACATTGGTTGTGGTCGAGGGTTGAAGAGTCAGGACAAAAAGAAACATAATTTCCTGGGCTTTAGCATGAGAAACTCAAAACTCAGCGTTGGAAGAGGAATGGGGAAGATGGCAGGACATCTAGGAAAAATAGAAGGGGGAATTAATGAAAAGTTTTATTTTGCCCAAATTAGATTTAAAAGACCTAATAGACATAGAGATGTTAAAGGAGTGGTTTATATAAGAAGTCATTGAGAAGATTCTGCCAGATGTCCTGGATGATGAGAGCAGACAGAAGAGGTGTACCTGAGGAAAAAGAGGTTGGATTCTCTAGAAAGAGGAGTAGACCCCAAATCTAGAGAGGGAACATAGCTCTGCAAGATTTGCAAGTAGAAAGGACCTGAGACCCAGATCCACACATTTGCAGCACACTGGCAAGGTGTTTGGAGTGTGGAGTAATGGGTACTTTTTATATCTAGGAAGGCTGGACCTCAATTTCAAGGGCTCTCAGCCCTAGAAAATATCTTCACGCTCATTAAGCAAGATGAAAACAAAAGAGGTTCTAAACCTCAGACAATCATGTGGACCCAGAAAAGGGGCATCTCAGAGATAATTTATGTGGCTTGAAGAAAGAATCAAGGGACATTCCCAAATGTTCTGAAAATCAATCAATCAATCAATCAGTCTGGACAAAAGGACATTATCACCTAGTCAGAGCCAAATGGGTCATGAGCAACACTTAGGCATCAGCAGGGCCAGTGAGTCCCAAGTAAAACCAGTAAGCCTTGGTATGTCAATGACAGCAGAATTAGCAGGAAACAGGGAGGGCCAGGGCATAGCACCTTATGAACAAAACCCATCTCCTCTATGAGGAGGTCTTATGAGTCACATCCCTATCCCTATCTCATAAAATAAGGTGTAAAGGACAAAGAAATCCAGGAGACTGAATAGCTGTTTTCTTTTTTTCTATTATTCTTAGAATATGTGATACCTTAGAGACTATTAACACATCTCAGACACACCAAATTTTAAAGTAAATATAACTAAAATATAATTTCCCTCTAACAGGCAGATGGGAGTCTGGGGAACTACAATTTCTCTGCACATCTGAGGTATAGCATGAGTGAATTTTATGATGCTGCAACATGAATTAAGTATATAGAGTGAAAGGAAAACTGTGAACTAAACCGAGAAAGGCATACATTTAAGAAGTAGGTGGAGAAATAACAAAATAACAAATAGGGAGCTAATAGCATACTTTTTTGTCTTAAAAAAAATCGTCTTAAGAAGGAAAAAAAAATATTATGCCCTATATAACATGCAAACTGAAGCTTCATGAAAAATATTTCTGATCTTTCCAGTGATGTAATAACCTGACCAGTGTGTGTTTCTTTATATAAAACCGGTCATTTAAGGAAGATTATTAAATTAAGTGGACAATAAGCTAAAGCCTAAAGGGAAAAAATAATGGCCTAAACTAAGAACTCAGTGAGTAACTCCACAGTCTTACTTAAAAGATTGTGAATAATTATCACAACCTTGATGGCTGGCATATCAAATTTGACTTTTTAGCCCCACTTAACCCTAATTCCTGAGACTTCTCATTCTCATCTATAGCACACTGGCAAAAGTAAATAAATAATATATATATATACAAAATAATACATATGTTTATAAAATACACACACACACACACACACACACACACACACACTTGTGATCAAATTGGAGAAACCCATCCTTGGAGCCTCCTTTACTCATACAAGAAAGCACAGAGAGGGCACATTATCATACATGGCAACAATTGAAATTTGATAAAAATTAATCAGCTCTAGTTTTGTTTTAAAACAATCCCTAAGCAATTGTTTCTCTTTATGAGAATATAAAGTACCGACAGTTTAAAAAATCTTTTTCTCACAAATCATGTATTTATTTTCATAATTATTTATTAGTTCTATGGAACATGGACATGATTACATTTTATTTTAGATTCATAGGAAAATAAGTTCAACCTCCTTGCTATTATTCCCCCAGGCCTAGAATTTATATGGGAGCATGGAAACAATAATACTCCCTATCTAAAATCTCCCTTATTTAAAATTTTCAGTTGGGTTTCTGCTAGTATATAGACAGGGAAACAGAGTAGGGCTCAAAAAATAACTATGGTCCTTCAGATAAAAAATTGACTGTGTATTCTTCCTGGAGGTATTCATTCCTGAGTGGCTACTGACACGTCAGAGTAGCTCTTCAACCAAGAAAGCATTTATTCAGTATCTTCTCTCTCTGCCACCCAGGACATTCAAGGCTCTTAGCAGAAGAAAGCCACTTGTGATCAGATGCCTGCTAGGCCTTTTCTTCCCCTTCTATGCCTCTGTCCTTGCTAGCTTTGTAAATAGACACTCAGATTTTCCCTCCCACCCATACCCACACCCTTTATGATCAAGGTAACAATCTTTTCTTTAAGGATTTTAGTTAATATCTGAGGAAACTGTAAAATAGAAAAGAGCTCAGAGAAAATCATGGATAGACCATTCACAGACACAGAAATGTACAGCGTATTTCAACATTTCAAAAGGTATTCATTCCCATTCATACTGAGATAAACACACAATGGCAAGTATCAAAAAAAGGTGATTAACACACAATGTTGAAAAGGATGTAGGGAACGGGTGTGGCTGATAGGAATCTAAACAGGCACAGCCTTAGTAGAAGATAATTTGGTGATTCCTATCAGAATACAAAATGCACCTATCTTTTGGGCGGGTGTCCAAAATGACATGTGCAAGGCTGTTCGTTGCAATGATGTTTGCAATAGCAAAGGACTGTAAATGACTTGAATCAGGTGTTCACTAAATGAATTATTTTACATGTACATAATGAAACACTATACAACTATATTTTAAAACATGATCCATCTCCCTATATATATTGAGATGAATGTATTTCCCAAATATATTGTTAAATGAAGATAGCATGAAGCAAAACAGTGTTATATCAGTCTCATCTTTTTAAAGACTTATTTATTTATTTGA
The DNA here is from genome assembly GCF_017311325.1 of Ursus maritimus. Lineage (NCBI taxonomy): Eukaryota > Metazoa > Chordata > Mammalia > Carnivora > Ursidae > Ursus > Ursus maritimus. The sequence continues at coordinate 59,728,557 of NW_024426885.1, forward strand.
GAGAGAGAGAGTGAGCACAAGTTGGGGGAGGGCCAGAGGGAGAGAAAGAGAATCTCAGGCAGACTCTGCACTGAGCACAAAGCCTGATGCAGTTCTTGATCTCACAACCACGAGATCAAGACCTCAGCCAAGACCAAGAGTCAGACACTTAAACGACTGCACCACCCAGGTGCCTCTCAATCTCATTTTAAAAAGGAAAAAATATATACATCAATACTCTGTGGAGGGTACTGGGAGCAATGGCTGCCTGTGGAGGTGGGGTAAGCATCTGGGGGTTTAAAAATTGGTTGGAAAGAAGTGTTTGTTTCTTTCCAAAGTATATTCTTTTTGTGCTTTTTGAATTTTTTATCATGTACAAGTAATGTCAATGATCCATTAAAATTAACAAATGATTTAATGAGATATAAAGAGCACTAAACCGAATGCTAAGGAATTTAGTTTTTACCTAAAGGTGGTGGGGAGCCATTAAATGGTCTTCAGAAAGGGGATAGCATGATGAGACAACATCATGATTCTCCATTGTTACTACATATCAGAATGCCCAAACTCCATCCTCGTACATCCTAATGTAATGGTCTGAGGTGTGGTCAAGGAATGGGGATTTTAAAAGCTCCCTAATTGATTATAGTGTATAGACAAGATTGAGGACCACTGACATAGAAAGTTGCTTGAGTAATTAGGTATCACTAATAAAGAGTTAAATAATGTCACAGGGGATGGAAAAGAAAAGGCAAATTCTAGAGATATTAAGAAAATGAATCTTCAGAACTCACTCATCAATTGGATTTAGGGTGTAAAAGAAAGGGAGGCTTCAAAGATGTGGGCAAACAGGCAAAGTCAGTTAGATACTTGTGAGATATGCAAGTGGAGTGATACAGGAGAAACTGACTATGGGTCTGGGGTTTGGAAAATGAACATATTGGAGATTTGGACATTGTAATTAGCAGAAAAGGCTATTATTTAAAACTATAAGAGAGAATATTGGTATTTGAAAAGTTCCAAAAATAGAACTATCAACAGAAAGGGAATAGACAAAAGGAGATAAACATACAGAGAAGAATGAAGTAAAAAGAAAAATGGCCAGAGAGATGAGAGTGAAAACAGAAAACAAGGGGTTTGTTGAAGCATATTTCTACACCAAAAGTAAAGAGTTATTATGTAATCAAGCTGATGAGAAACAATGAGAAAATTTATGGAGACATTTCCCCAAAGAGGCTGGAGAGGAAGGGACCGAGATTTTAGGTAGTGGATTTTGTCTTGAGAGGAGGACTGACATTTCTTCTGAGATTCAAGGAAAGATGATTTGAAAACAGCAAGGATGGAGAGAAGGTTTGCTGGAGCTGGAAAAGGGAAGTTTCCCCCCTCTTCTGTAGCTTCTACTCCTCTATGAAGCAGGAGACATTGGCTGCAGAGAGCCAGGAAAATGTGTTAAGGGAAATAAAGAAAGTTTAAAATAGCCAGGGTTGGGAGGAGGGTAGGAGGAAAAGCCTGCCAAGGTCATGGAGAGGAACTCTCACAGAGGAATAAACTACCACCAGGTCATTCTGTTGGCTCACTGTAAATTGGGTACTCGTCTAGATGTGGATGGCATGAGCAGTGGGAATTGCATGGGAACAAGAATCTTGAAATGCACTTAGTAGGGCACCCAGACCTAAGGCATCTTCAGGGACACTAACAGTGTAATATGTGGCTGTAAATTAAAGTAAATCCCAAAGAAAAATAACAGTCGTATGAAGAGCAAGAAACATGATCAGGGAAGCATCAAAAATAGAAGGAAGAAAGTATTATGAAAAACATGATTGACTTGGATGAACTGGCAGCACAAAGGGAAGAAATAAGGAAGGGATCCTAGATTCAGAAAATAATACTGAAGACTGTGAGCTCCAAGAGGGGAGAGTTCACCGCTGTGGAGCCAGGCACACAGCAGAACCTCAACAGAGACTTGTTGAATTACCACCACCAGCAAAACAAAACAAACAAAAATCCAAGAAACTGAAAGGCATACAGAATATGTGAATGATCGACACTGTGATGATGCAATCAATGGGGAGGTGGCTCTGGAACTCAAAAAGAGCTAGGATTTCCTGGATTGGTAAAAGGAGGCTGCTCTAAGTGAGCTGGGGCTACGTGTCAATGATCCATAAACTACTTCCTCTTTGCCTTACAAAGGGATAGGTCAAAAAGATCAGCTCCTCTTAAATTCTCTCCAAGGAATGCAGAAACTTCTTTTTTTCCCCAGACGAGGCTGCATCCTACTCTTTGCTTCTGGTACCCAACTGCCCTTTAAATAAGTCGTATGTGGAAACGTGAGCTACATCTTGGTCAATTAGCCCTGCTGCTCAGTCTGAGAGGCTGCCTTGTTAAATCACTAGGGCCCTTCCTCCTCCCATGACCTGCTCTTCTCACAGCAGGATCCCCATGGAATCATTGAAAAGCTGTGCTTATTTAGGGAAAAGAAGTATGTGAAGACATATATATTTTTTTCTCCCTCTATAATCTACCCTCTCAACCCTAACCCCTCACACATATGTCCTCCTGCTCTTTTTTTGGCAGGGAGATATATTTTTTATATGTTCTTTTAATTAAAATTGTTATTTTTTTAAAAAGAGAAGGACGCTGGACTTCTTGCCCCACTTCCAGTACCGAATTCTTTGGAAGTAGCTAAAAATAGCATTGGAGGGAAATGCTAAAATACAAACTCTCTCACCTGCTAGAATGAGAGTTGAGGTTATTTTCTACTTTTAAAATTCTTTCAACTGAAATATATTTTGTATGCCTGCAATAAACAACATTCTACTAGCATAGCGTGTACTATACTCAGCATCCTATAATTAAGCATTTCTAAAATTTCCATGAAGATGTCATTTTAAATACCACAAAGAGGTGCTGAGTTTCTCACAGAAAATATAAAACAGCTCATTAACATTTGCATGAAGAACGAAATAACACCCCCACATTTTAAAAACAAAATACTCTTTTTTTAAATCTTCAATTTATATAGGGCTTTTCCTTCTAAGTACTTTGATTAATATTTTCCTGGCTAAAGTGTTTGAGGAAAAAGGTGTTAAAATTACCTTCAAGTAATTTAGCCATTGCTAGCTGCTCAGTGTGACAGTAACAAATGGAATCTTCTATGTCGCAAACTGTCCTCAGAATCACACTATACAATAAATTTGGATAGTGATGGAAAAAGCATGTAGGCAGCCAGTGCAAAATTATGTTGCAAAAGCAAATTTTCTCCCCTCCTTTCCCCTGCTTCCTCTAGCTCTGTTTTCCCTGTCCTGAGTATGTTTGCAAATACATGTCAAGACTGTGCCATAATAAACCTGCTTGAAAATAAATACAGGAATGAAGGAATTAAATATGATGATAATTATTGAAACTATTCTTGTAGTTGGGCTATGTTTCAATTTTAACTACTGTAGTAGTCAATATAAAAAAAGTTGTACTTGAATTTACTTGAAGGAAATTTAATTGAATTTACTTAGCAATTCTAATTTTTCTTTAATTTCTTTTATATAAGTCATTTCTTTTTGTTCTCTGTTCAGATACAATCAGTAGATGAGAGGAAATCTTTCTTTCTTCTGTAAACATTGTTTAGTTTAGTTTGAAACTAAAATATGAACAAACAGCATTAGTGCCAGTACTTTGTAAGGAAAACTAAGAGATAAGTATTTTCCTTTGCTACATTTTACACTTTTACACTGTAGCACAGAGGGAGGAGCTGGCTTCTGAAGGGCTGGGTTTCCAACGATGGACAGAACTCAGATTGGATTTACTGTGGCATACAAGGAAAATACCAAGGGAGAAGGGAAGGTTGAGAGACAGATGTAGGATGACGAAGAATATAAGATTTGCCCAAGGAGAATATGTGTAAATAGCAGGGGCATTGCCAAATGTTGAACTGAATAAAAGACCCAAAATTAAAGATGCAAATTATAATTTTGTAAAAAAAATCAATGTTCGTGCCAACAGGAACACCTTGGCACTGGTGTACCTTTCCCTCTAATAATTAAAGCCAATCTGCTTATGAAGCTGCTGTTCCCTGGATCTTTCAAGTAGCACATAAAGCGAGCTAACCACCGCATACTAATGATGCATTATTACTCAACAGCCATAATCAGTCAGGGACTGAAAAAGGTCTAGAAGCGGATTCAACATAATTAAAGGACTAAAAGGAGCCAGGGCAGTGAACAGACTGTTCTGGACTCTATTTTGCCACCAGATAGAAATGTGGATACTGAATATATTCTTCTGCATTGTTAATTTCCTTGCTCAAAACAGCAAAATATATCACAGTAATTTATATGCCGAAAAATTACCATGGATGCATCTTCAGAACTTTTGAAATACCCAAGTCCTATCCATTGTCTTACACTGTCCACAGATGTAAAGGAGAGATGATAAAGTGTTACCACTTGCAGGTAACAGTGTTTCCACTATAGCAGAAGTTACTCCCCAGCCACTGCAGTCTTGCTCTAAAAACGAGCTGTACACCCAGAAACCTTTCTAGGCAACTCTCTAGGAAACCACAACTGATGCGCCTGAGTTGGTCCATGAGATACACCATGGTCTAGGGTAATCCTAAAGCACTAACATCCTTCCTCTCCACCTTCACAAAAATTAGACCAGGTCTTCAGGGTCAAAGTGAACCAGTGTAGGTGTGTGAGGGCCAAGAGGCCCAGTCATCCTGAGTTATTCACTTATTTGCTGGCAAGTATTTCTTAAATTCCTTCAACATTCCTGTCACTGCTAGATTCTGAATACAACAATAACTAAAGTTCAATTTCCGCCAACAAGGAACTTAAAGTTTAATGGATTTATTCCCAAGATTTCCAAACTAAAGGAAAAGTAAGGGAGAATGGTTAGAAATTTTCTAAATAGTAAACTGGTCCTTTAACTTCACAGTGGTTCTGGAGCTGTACAAACGAAGCATTAGGCTTTAATACCCAAGCAATTATCTCCATGATGCAGCATATGTGTTCCCTTGTTCACTAGTTAAGCACTGACAAGTATAAGCATAATTTGTATCAACACATAAAAGAAATGCACAGCAACAATATATTGGGTGCATTGCAGTGCAATGGGAAAACCACAGGTCTAGAACCAAAACAACCTGGGTTTGACTCTTCTCTATTCATTAGCTGGATTACTTTAGCCAAGTGACTCAGCTTTCTGAGTTTCAACTATCTCAACTCAAAAATAACAGTAGGGGCACCTGGGTGGCTCAGCGGGCTCAGTCATCCTGCACTTGATTACGGCTCAGGTCATGATCTCAGGGTCATGAGTTGGTGTCCTATGTAGGGCTCTGTGCTCAGCAGGGAGTCAGCTTGAGATTCTCTCTCTCCCTCTCCTTCTGCCTCTTCCCTGCCCCTCCACTCAGAAGCTCTCTGTCTCTCAAAATTAATAATAATAATAATAATAATAATAATAATATGTAAATTAATACCTATGGTTAGGCCGAAGATTAATTAAGTAACATAAAATAAGTTCATGACATACAACAAATGTTCATAAAATTGTGATGTCATGTCATGTCCAGCATGGATCACATCCACTAGGAACATTGTCATGGAAGAAGCTAAATTGAAAAAAAAGTAGCATTGACCCTCTGGATAGTATTCTCTGAAAGATACCAAGATACAGTGTTAAGAGGTATTGAGAATGGCCTGGCCATTTATTTATTAGCAGATGCCACACTTGGCCATTGAAGCAGCACAAAGGAAATGAGTAATGATCCTTCAGAAATCTTTTACTACTACAAAAGGAACAACAACAACAAAAAAAAAACCACCACCACCAACAACAACCTCCCATTGCTTCTCTGGGAATCAGCTCTCCAGCCTTCCTCATGTGCTACTTGATCTTTAATTTATGGAGTCAACAGAAGCCCTGTCTTCAGCAGCACAGATGCTGGACAAATAGCGAGGGCATTGATTTTGGTGTTTGGCCAAACTTATGGCATCATTATGTTGATGGAATATCACTGTCTCTAATAAAAATGCTCTATGTGGAGTCTCAGGGAAGGAAGAGGGCTGGCTAGCTATAGAAAAAGAGAGAAAGAAATGCAATTAAGAAGTGGTATTTTCTTTTGGGCCCCTTGCCCTCTGTGTTTAAGCGTTATGTAGCGATTTTTTAATGTTCATTTTCTACCGTTTACTTTTACTTTTTTATGTTAATACCACCAAACATTAGGCAAGAGAAGTGTAAATATAATTTAGTTTGTCACATCAGTACATATTTGTAATACAGCAGTTAAAATATTGAATTAAAATTTATGTAAAAGATATGCAATCAAGTTTTTAATTAATTCTTTTTACCAAAACTAACAGCATTAGCCAAAAATCTGATATATATTCAGAAAAAAAGAGTTACTTATCTTGGTTTCCCCCTAAAAGCTAAATCCAGGCATATAACTACAATATGAAAAAATCATTAATAATTATTTTTAGGGCATTAAAGTTATTAGCACAACCAAGTATAGGCTAGTGGTAGAAAAAATAAAGATGCAAGAAACTAAAATAACTTGCATTTTGCAAATAAACTTTACTATATAGTATGAAAGAATATGTGCCTAAATAACCTTGAAAAGTAGTAATAAATATAATAAATTTACTGTTTGAGATTCTTTGTTATAACAGTTTTCTATAATTACGTGTGTATGTGTGTGTGTGTATATGTGTAATATATATATGTATATATATATATTACATACATATATACATATATATGACTTACATGCCACAATTTTATGCAGCACATACTGAGCTCAATTACTTAGCACAAGAGCCACACCCTCATCACAGAATATGCACATACGGAAGCCATACGCATATGTTATTCAACAATACTGTCTTTTTTGCTTTTCTTGACTGATTGCTGAGCCACAGATCAAATCAACAGTTCAGTGATTTGATTCATTGCTTAGAGACCAAAAGAGTAATGACAAAAATACCAATTCACTAGTCTTACTGCCAAGTGTCACCCACCTTTAATTTATCCTGCATTTCACCAGCACATTCGCCTTTTAAAAATACCAGTTTTATCACCTTAATAAACTTGTAGCACAATAATTACTACCTAAGGCCTTGTTGTCGAAAGGGCATATGTTCATATCTCAACTCTGCACTTTTTAGCTATGTGACTTCCGGTTATTTAACCCTTCTGAATTTAAACTTCAGTAGTCTCATCTACAAAATCGGAATAATAAGTCATCTATTGCCATAAGAATTAAATAAGACAATGCATGTAATACACTTAACAACATGACTGAAACATAGCCATTAGTCTTTAATGACATCTCTTTTGATAGCACCATGTTTACGGGACAAAGTTAAGAATTTTCAGCACTCTTTTTTTTCCAGATTCTAAATCCTGTTGGAATCACTTGCGGAGGTTTCAAGAAAATACCAAAGCCCAGGCCCCAACTGGAATAAATCACCATTATTCTGGTCATGGAGCATCATTATTTGTTATGACTCATTATAAGTGCCTACTCCAACTGGTCCAGCCTACTAATCTTTCCCTTCTTTCCACTGCTACAGGTTTTTTACATGTCCCACTATGTCACAACCTGTGGTCCCAGTGATAACAGAAGATATTGCCCTCCAAATATGGTATTAATTGTCAAAATTTTATTGACTAGATCAGAAATTATATTGGAGACATAAAGATATATGTAATGAAAACCTAACTCGAGGTGGGGTGGGAGGGAGGTCAGGAAAAAAAAAAAAGGCAATGTGCTGGCTGACGCAACTGATTAGATACATCTGGTGCACAATATCATCAAAGCTCTGTCTCTCTTCTCAGGTTCTCATGTGGGTAGTAACTTGTACCTTGTTGAATGTTGCCCACAAATAATTTTTATCCACCTGGAGCCTCATGATATGACTTACTTGCAAATAGGGTCTTTGCAGATGTAAGTTACGATAAAATCATACTGTACTAGAGGGGACCCTAAATCCAATGACTGGCATCCTTTTAAGAAGAGGAGGAAACACACAATCACCTAGAGAAAAAGGCCATATGAAGACAAAAGTAGAGACTGGGATGATGCAGCTACAAGCCAAAGGGTGCCAAAGATTTTGGAAGCCACCAAAAGCTAGGAAGAAGGAAGGAAGGATTCTTCCCTAGGGCTTTCAGAGGAAGCAAAGACTTGCTGACAAGTTGATTTTGGACTTCTTAACCTCAGAACTGTGAAAGAATAAATTTCTGTTGTTTTAAGCCATCAAACTTGCAGTAATTTGTTATGGTAGCCTTAAGAAATGAATACACGAGGTTAATGGCAAAAGTAAATTTTTTTGGATAGCAATGTAAAAATAGTTCCAGGGTGGTCTCATATTGGCACACTGCAATATAAACCCATTTTTAACCAACCACTGTGTCCAAGAGCTGGGGTAATTCTGGCCAGGATTGGTTTCCATTCACACTTGTCTGGCTTCCCTTTCTGCAACATGGGTTATAATGCACTGCATAATTTGTCCTGATGTAAAGTGCCCCTCTCTTTCTCAGGCTAGTCTGGATCTAGTAATGAGGATTCCCAAGAATGCAGTTATCCCCCAAAACTGGCCTAGACCTAGCACACCATGAGAAGTCTAGACCTTGCACAACTAATACTGAATTTTTCTTCTCGGATTTCGCCTTCATGAACTCAACAGTTGGTAGTTAGCAGTACCTGCGAGGTCTGTATGGAGGTAGCTGCCAGAAGCTATCACCTTCAGTAGAGGAAAACAGCCACATCCAAATCTTGGTCTAAGAAAGTGAAACAAAGATAACAAATAACCCAACTTCATTCTTCTCTTACCTTTTACTCTCCAGCCTGTTCTTCCAATAGTCAAATCTGTTCAGAAGCAGGAGAGGACACTGAGGCAGTCCACAGAAGTCAGACTCCTACAGGGTACATGGCAGAGTACAGAAAGTTGGATTGTGGATCTGGAGGGGTACAAGGAAGCACAGTGGCTTTGTAAGAAATAATGTAAGAAATGGATAATGGATCTGGTATGAGATATAAATAGGAAAGATAAATGAAATGTTTTATTCATTGATTGTGTCCATGATTTTAAATAATGAAATAAGATGATAAATTATAGATTAGGCCTTTTAGGCAAGTCAGTCAAAATATACGGAAACCGTCATAGTATATTTCAACTGACTAGCCTAGAAAGAAGTGAGATTGTACCCCACCTGCATCCTTCCTCTTCCAACATCCTCACAAATTTGATTTCCAAGTCTTACCTCTACTCTCTGTCCATGATCCAATGAACCAACCTGCCTCTAAGAAGCTCCTAGAGTCCACGTTGTCTAAAATTCAATGCAAAGGATGGGTGGGTGATTTAGGCAACAAAAATGAGCAACCAGCCAGGCTATCATGGTTGACTGGGCTTATGTACACATTAGGAAAATCACTCTAGTCTCCTTGAAAAAAGAATTCTTAAAAAAGTTCAAATGAGTTTGCCACCAATCAAATACACTGTAGTGTCTCAGCAAATACAGCTGAGATGCAGTAGAGTCTAGTACACCTGCTTTTGTGAGGAAAAAGTCACCTTTCATATAGGTGCTGTTAGCCATCAGAGAGACAAGGAGCTAAAGCAAGCAGCTAACATTATGTGGCCAGAGACAGAAAAGACATGACCAGGGCAGAGCAGTCAAATCAGTAAATCTTCCCCCGGTGAACACTGCTGCCCTCTGTCTTCCTGAAGGGGTGCTTACTGCTTTTCACAAAACAAGTTTGGCTTTGTGTGAACAGCATAACATCCATGATCTTGGTTAAAACAAGATCAGAAGGAAAATTAATTAACTTAGATTTGGTTAGCCAAAGAAACTGTACTTGGAGACAATGGAAGATCCCTTTAAGATAGACAGATTCAAATCAGACTCTCAAATTCTTCATATACCTAAGTGATAAAGTATTTGAAATTCCAGAAAAGAGATATTTTTAAAAAACTGTTCCTACAAAATTAGTTAGAGTTTCCTATAGCCCTAAGTATCTGAATAATTGCCTCAATTTTTTATGCCATTTTAAGTTCAGAGATATTCTCATTGGTACTTTGGATTCATGATTTATTGAATGTAGAATATGTTTATTAAAGTGGAAACTTGGATTATGTGAAGAATGACTTTCAATTATACTCTAAACTGAAAAAAAAGTTGTTTATTTTACTTTTCAAAGGCAAGTTATTCAAATGTCACCCAAGTTATGAAATTACACCTATTCTTACACACAGAAAATACTCCTTTAAAAGAATGTTTAGTTTTACTGCATAAGTCTCCTTCTCTCATGAAAACGTCCCCACAGCTACATCTACAGATGTTTTTGGGTATTTAAAACTTTAAGAACCAGAAGCTAGATTATTTGTCAGTTGTGTTCAATATAAATTTGCCTAACACTATTTTAAGCCCATTTCTATAAAATAGTTATTACAAATTTGAATAAATTTAAATTCCAGTTTGAGAAACAACAGTCTAACAGTAAAATCATTTAGGCTTAACAAAATATTTTGATATTTCTGTTCTGTCATGCATTTATTTATTCAGCAAATATCTATGGAGGAATAAAGCAGGTATTGAGACAGATGTTGCCTACTTTCACAAAATACAGTCTAGCTTGGTTTTCAGACAAATTAAGAGACCACTTATGTTAAAATAGTACCCAAGGAAGGAGTTCAGTCATCTTTAAGGATGGCTAGAAATAAGAAATGTAAATGTGCAGAATCTGATCGAAAAGGTCCAAAGACTTGGTATAAAAAGACGCTAACACTACAGCCTAGAAACCATGAAGAAGACAAGGCTGTGTTTCTCCGCTAGCAATATAAAAAGGAAATAGGGTTTCTGCTCCTCTGCTCTGGACATCATAAGGTTTTAAATCCTCGCAGCACTTCGGCTGCAGATCAGGTCCAGTCTACTCCTCTCCGTACAGCCTCACAGAGGCAGTGTGGGCAGACCCAGGGTGAACTTCCAGAATCATCATTTTCCTTGATCTCCTTGCACCTCAGACTCCTCTTCAGTAAACAGAAATAATCTTGCCTGTCTCATGGGTTGACATGGAGGTTGTAAGTAATGCACAGAAAGCCCCTCAGAGAAGTATATCTGGCCACCAAAAACAAAAACAAAAACAAAAACAAAAAACAAAAAAACGGGGGGAGGCACATCATTAGTAGTAAGCGTGGCAGCAGGTGTACAGCAGTGAGGGGTCTGCGGTGGTTCTGTAGCAATAATAGCAACAGCTGTGGCTCTGAACTTGCAGTAGAAGCAGCTTCAGAAGGACAGAAACCGAGGGCCTGGCCTGGCCTAAGGCTGAATGGTGGCCAACTTAGCCTAAAGCATGACACTGTCGAATCCGACTCCAGTCCTTTTCCCACAATATTATGCTACCTTCCTTCCCCAAAATAGATTTTATTTCTATAAACATTTGTTTAAGTGTTATTATCAAGACAAACAAAAAAATTCAATGATGTTAACTCTCTTAATAAACAATTTAAATAACCACATATCTGAAATTTGAAATCAAGCAGTCACTAGACAGGAAAACAGATCTAGCAAAATATCAACTGCAAACAACTGATTTATTATTTATATACGCACAACACTACAGAGAATTTAAACAAAAGGAAACCAAAGTCTATCAAAAAAGCCTTTGAAATGTTAAAAAAAAAACCTTCAGCAGGTCATTCTAAACTACTGGAATTATAACTCCACATTGGCTTATTTTGTATAATGAGACCGCAGCATTATTAAAGGAAAAACAGTTTTATTTTAGCAGTGTCATTATATTGCACTTACTAGTTTTAGCAGCACTCAGAGAGAAAATGGCTGGTAATATCCATGCTAAGCATCCCCAAAATGTATTTAATTTGCATTAAGCAAAGAACACTATAGCAAATGCTTAGAAATCTCTCTCCCCAACATCTTTTCCTTTCCCTTCCTACAATCATCACCCAGGTTCCAGCCCTCATTATCTTGCATTTCACCATTAAAATAACCTGCTATCTTGTCTCTTCCCCCTCACTATTTTCCCTTTCCAGTTCACTCCTACACTCTCCTTACAGGAGAATTTTCCATCAGCAGTGCTCTGGTTATGTCTCAGTGCTATGTGCAAACCTGCAGTGTCTCCCCAGACTCTAAACACCTGACCCTAAGCTTTACAGTTCACTTGGATCTGCCCCAACCAGTTGCAATAATTCCTACGACACCTTACATACACTTAATTGTTGCCTAAACTATTAATTGTTTCTTAAATGTTCCCTGAACACTCTCATTTCCACAACTTTCTTCGTGTAGTTACCTTAACTATTTCTACTCCCAGACCCATTTCCAAAATCTTAAATCCTACACAACACATTAGTCTTTACATCCAGTATCTTAAATTGTTGATGGAGAGATAATTAAATAAACCGTGGGACAGGAATGTGATAAAAGTGTTCAATATTTTAAATAATATATTCTAGAAATATTTAACAGTATGTCAAATACTAATAATAATGCTGACCCTTGAACAACATCTGTTTGAACTGCATGGGTCCACCAATCCAGAGATTTTTTTTTAATAAATACAGAATACTATAAATGTATTTTCCTTGCTAATGATTTTCTTAATAACATTTTCTTTTCCCTAGCTTACTTTATTTTAAAAATATAGCATATAATACATATAACGTACAAAATATGGGTTAATCAGTCGTTATGTAACCAGTAAGGCTTCCAGTCAATGGTAGGCTGTTAGTAATTAAGTTTTGAGGGAGAAAAAGGTTGTAAGTGGATTTTTTGAGTGTGCAGCGTGGTGGGGGGGAGAGGGGCAGGGGATGGGAGGGATGTTGGTGACCCTAGCTCCCGTACTACTCAAGAGTCAACTGTATATTATTTTAAAATAATGTATAAACCTATACATATAATTTGTCATTATATAAAAATATATTCTTCCAATGTATATATAAGTGAAATAAAAGTTTATCTGAAATAAATGTTTAAATCTTAATAGTGAGTTTTCCTGGGTGATACAATTATAGATGAATTTTTATTCTGTCTAGCAGATAGATTTTTTTTTAATTCTCTACACCAACCACATAGCATTTAGCACTTTGGTAATTTAAGGAATTTTTAAAAGTTGACTCACATTTTCATTTCAGTCAAAATATTTCTTTCTTCATGAAATCTTTTGCTATGGCTCAACTGGATTACTCACTTCCTTCCTTCAAGGCATCAACATATTGAGAACCTCTCCAACCATATTCCTTTGCATATTTTGGACATAACTCGAGGACCCTCTCATATAACTGTGGCTACAAGCCCAAACTCTTTCTTAAGTACCTAGTACTCAAGCCTCCCAACCACCAACCCCCATACCAGTTCTACTTGTAGAAGTGAGAATTTAATCCCGATCCCTTTAGAGGATATTTTGTTTAAAATAAGAATCGTTCACTGCTTTCCCACTAAATCAAGTGTTACTTAGAAACTACATGTCAACCATAAAGCTGTGAAAATAACTACCTAATAAAAACGTTAACAAGTTTAAGAGATGAAATCTTATTACGTAACTTGAGTGAAATACATAAATAAAATAACAGTTCTTGGGTGCCTGTTATGTATTATGCCATTCATCTCTCACCTAGTTATCCCCTTTGATACTTACTACTGTCAGTAAATTGTGATCTAGTATTAGATAATAATAATGTTTTCAGTTCAGAGTCATGGAATAGGCCTTGAAAAAAGAACCCAGTGAAATATGTGTTTATTTGCTCATAATTCTAGAATCTTTTTTCCTGAGCATAAATACTTATTTTATGACCACAAATTAGCCTATTTTTTAATTTATTATCTTGTCAGTCTAGGCAATCAGCAGACTAAAATTGTTGCTTTAGGGCTTTAAGTCACCATGCTGATGAGAGAGGAGACTACAAAGATTTATTGTAAAATAATGTTTCCAATACACACTGATGTACAGTATCATTGCCAGTACTTTGTTCTTCTAAACCTGAGTATTTTCAAGAAGGGCTAATTTGTGTTGGAAGAAAATTGCAGAATATCTGAGATTATGCTCGAATTTCATTTGCTTTATACAATGTGACAAAGGAGGGGGAAGATGGTGACCAGGAAGGCACTGATATTAAACTTACATCATATACCAGGTACTTTATCTAATTTAATTCAACTGACTGTAAGTTAATCCTTGTAAACAATCCTACCTATACATAATGCATTATTATTCCTATTTTGTATCAAAAGAAATTCAGACTGAGAGATTAACTGAAATGTGCTAGATCATACAGCTAGATAGAGAACAGCATAGCCAGGATTTAATCTAAAAATCCAGCACTCTTATAAATCTAAAAATCCAGTGCTCTTGTAAGAATATTGTGATGAAGTTTTGATTTGTCAAGGAATGATACATGAGAGAGAGAAAGAAAAAGAAATCTAACATCATTTATTGAACGTTTGATGGGTACCTCTTATTAGCATATCTGAAACAGAGCTCTTAATGCCATTCTTTTCTCCCACCTAAAAGTCTTTTCTGATCTCCACTTTCATCACCTGTGTTAACATTACTACCCATCGCCCAACTGCTCAAGCCAATAACCCAGGGGCTGACATTGATTTTTTTCTTTTTCTCACATACTTCCCTTTAATTCCATCAAAAAATTTGTCATCTCCAACTCCAGATGTTCATCATATCTTTGGATAGTTCTTAAATTTTGTTACGATTTTTTAAATATGCTAACACTTGAAAGGATGCCAACAATACTCAATATAGAAAGGATAGTCTCTTCAATAAATGGAGTTGGAAAACTGGATAACCAGATGCAGAAAAATTGAACTGAGCTCCTATTTTACACAACTCACAAAAATTAACTCAAAATGGATTAAAGACTTAAATATTTGATATGAAACAATAAAAATTATAGAAGAAAACATAGGAAAAGTCTCCTTGACACCGGTGTTGGCAATGGCTCTCTGGATACGACTCTAAAAGCACAAGCAACAAAAAACAAAAATCACCAAATGGGACTACATCAAACTGAAACACTGCACAGCCAAAGAAAACCACCAACAAAATGAAATGGCAGCTTATGGCATGGGAGAAAATATTGATAAACCATGTGTCTTTCAAAGGGTTAATATTCCTTTGAACTCATGAATGACAAAAAACAAACAAGTAAACAAATTGATTAAAAAACAGGCAGAGGAACTAAACAGACATCTTTCCAAAGAAGACATACAAATGGCCAATGGGCACATGGGAAGACGCTCAATGTCACTACTCATCACAGAAATGCAAATCAAAACCACAATGAGATATGACTTCACACTTGTTAGAATGACTATCATCACGAAAACAAGAGATAGTAAGTGTTGGGAGTATGTGGAGAAAAGGGAACCCTTTTCCATGATTGGTGGAAATGTAAATTTGTATAGTTACTATGAAAAACTATATGGAGGTTCCTTTAAAAAAATAAAAGTAAAATTACCACATGACCCTGCAATTCCATTTCTATAGATCTAAAGAAAATGAAAACAGAGTATCTAAAAAAATATCTACACTCCCATGTTTACTGCAGCATTATTCATAATTACCAAGGTATGGAAACAACTTAAGTGTCCATATACAGATGAATGGAAAGAGATGTCCTATAATATACATCACACACACACACACACACACACACACACACACACACACTAAATATTATTTGGCTATAAGAAAAAAGGAAATCCTGCCATTTATGACATGAATGGAACTTGAAGGCATTATGCTAAGTGAAGTAAGTCGGACAGAAAAAGGTACTGTATGGTATCACTTATATATGGCATCTAAAAAAGCTAAACTCATCGAAACAGAGTAGAATGATGGTTACCAGGGGCTGGGGTGGGAAGGTGGGTGAATTAGATGTTAGTCAAAGGGTACAAATTTGCAGTTAGACAATTAATTCTGGAAATATAAGCACAGCATTGTGATTTTAGTCAACAATACTGTATTATATACCTGTGAGTTGCTAAGATACTAGATCTTATATGTTCTCACCACAAAATGAAATGATAATTATGTGACATAATGGAGGTTTTAGCAAACACTACAGAGGTAACCATACTGCAATATACAAGTGTATCAAAACAGTACATTATATACCTTAAACTTGCACAATGATGTATTTAAACTATATCTCATTAAACGTATGCTAATGTCATTTAAAGGCAAACTGATTTTTCAACTAGTAACTTAATGCCATAAAAATTGAGACATCTATATATATGTGTGTGTGTGTGTGTGTGTGTGTGTGTGTGAGTGTGCTAGCTGTTATTCCCAGATCTATAAACTAAGCTCAAGACAAGGACCAGAGACAGCTTAGGGTACTAACAGAGCCTCAGTAGACTGGGGGTTGGGTGGGGTGGGGGGCACTAACCATCTTGAAAAAAATACAAAAGGAGAACCTTCACCTCTACTTCCTACACAGGGATGAGAAACAGCTTCATGAGAG
Source organism: Ursus maritimus (assembly GCF_017311325.1). NCBI lineage: Eukaryota > Metazoa > Chordata > Mammalia > Carnivora > Ursidae > Ursus > Ursus maritimus. The sequence goes on from NW_024426885.1 coordinate 59,745,023, forward strand.
GACCTAAGAAGTTTGCTCTAATAAAAAAGCTGGAAGGAAGCACAGAGAGGATCCCAAAAGGGCAAACCAAGCGACAAAGAGCAGAGGATGAAAGTTCAGGACATATCTGCTCTTGTGTCAGGATGGGAAGCTCCAATGAGAAAGCACTGGCTTTGCTCAGTATGTCTATGTAAATGCAATGTTGCAAATACAAGAAGGAAAGTCTTTAACAAGGAATAAGTGATGACTGAAAACAGACGTAAGTTTTAGATGGAGACTAGTGCTGTAAAGAGTATAATGTCATTTAGCCTCTATACATCCTGAAACAAGCTTGTTTGTTAAGTCCCTTTTTTAAAATTTAAAATCAATTTAATTAACATATAGCATATTAATAGTTTCGGGGGTAGAATTTATTTATTCATCAGTTGCATATAACACCCAGTGCTCATTCCATCAAGTGCCCTCTCTAATGCCCATCACCCAGTTATGCCATCCCTCCATCCACCTCCCCTCCAGCAAACCTCAGATTTTTTCCTATAGAGTCTTTTATGGTTTGCCTCCCTCTCTGATTTCATCTTATTTTATTTTTCCTTCCCTTCCCCTATGTTCCTCTATTTTGTTTCTTAAATTCCACATATGAGTGAAATCACATAATTGGTTTTCTCTGTCTTATTTCACTTAGCATAATACCCTCTATTTCCATCCTGTAAGTCCTGATATGTTAATACAAGAGAAAAAAATTCCCTCAACTATGTGTGTATATGTCTGTGTGTGTGCGTGTAGCTGAAACATACCACTTTGAATATGTATTTATGTGTAGTAAGAATGCATTTATTTGCAAATATGCAATATTAGATATGTGTCATTACAGATTATAGAAATAAATCTTTCTTTTCTTTCATCTTTTAAAGACCAACTCAAATTTTAACTGAAAAGGTAATCTCTGCCCTCTCTTGGTTTGTACAGCAATTCTTCATGCCTCTTTTGTAGTTATTGCCATGCTGTACTATAATTATGTGTTACAGGTCTTTCTCAGGAAAGTAAGTGTCAGTGTTTAAGAGGAAGAAGTGCGTAAGAGGAAGAATCTGGTCTCCAGGGCCTAGCAAAGTGCCTGCCTCAGTGAGCAGTGAATAAATAACGAATGAATAAATGAATGAATGAGTACGTTTTGTTTTCAGAAACACAGAAGTTATAGAGAAGTTTTATTTGGAATGGCTGCCATGCATAGGAAAATGGTATCCATTAAAACAAAGTTTGATGAATTGTCAACAGCATAGCCTTAGAATCTGTAGAAGAGGGGGTTCCACACAAAACATCCCTGTGAAGCAGCAGGTGATTTAAATACAACATTAACGAAATGTGCAGATAATTCTAAACAAGAAAAAAGTAAACAGGTGAGGTGACTGAATTGCTGAATGATAAGCTTGGGGAGATTGGCAGATATAACGAAATGAGATTTAACATGAATACTGCAGGATAATTTACCTAGGGAAAAATCAGCAGCAGCTAAGATATAAAATGGAAACCCATTCTCCCTTTGGAAATAAATAATGTTTAAAAAGACTATGGTTACAGTGGATAATAACTTGTATATGAGCTCACTTTGTAATGCTGTTGCCAAACAGCCAACTGCCTTCCCAGGAGGCTGAACATAATGGATCGTTTCAACCAGACACACACACACACAAAGGAGAGAAAAGTACCTTCAGAAGCTTTAGGAATCACCTTGATTCTACTGTCTGTACCTGGAGTGCTTTCAGTAGAGAAAGGACACCTTAAAGTTTAAGGAAAAAGCAATAAACATCATGAAATGAATCAGGGCCCATTTAATTTGGAAAACCTTGAAAGGGCTCAGGAAGAAGGTCATTCTGCCTAGTCCAATGCAATCAGCCTCTGGCTGCCAGACAACAAGAAAAATAATTATTGTTAGTATATTTGGAGTGCTTACTCTTGGCCAGGCCCTGTCAACTACTGTAAAAGCATTATCATACTTAACTACCACAACAGATCCATGTCATTACCACCTGACATTGCATCCATTTTACTGATAAGGAAACTGAGGCTTGCAGACATTAGGAAAGTTGAATATGGTCTCACAGCAATGAAGTGCTTGCACCACCACTGTAGTACTCCGGCCTCTCAGAATCCAAGACCGTGTTCTTTTCCATGCTGCTGTATTTTCAGTATGCCAATCTGCTCTTACAAAACTGTAAGGACATGTCCTTCTGCTTGGTTTCCACAATCTTCCATCAGCTGAGGAGGCCATTTCCTTCTTTATCCTAGTTTATTTCAGCTCCTCAACTATTATTTTCTCTTGAATTCAGAACTTCCTGACAAATTATGTTAATTCTATTGTACACCTTTGCTATGATGCACCCAGTCTGGAAAAACTCTCTCTACCCAACCAACTCTCCCAGTCAGGACCCAGCCATCTCAGGAAACATTAAATAGATTACATTCTGTTTCTGAAATTATCTTCAATTGTTCTGCACACATTTACATTTACTTTACTACCAGCAACACTAACCTTCATGGTCTTTATCTGCTTCATAGCCCAGCACACCTCTAGGAAAAGAGGTGGCATTCATCAATTCTGTTTGGCTGTTCAAAGAAAGACAGAATTAGGGAGATAGGGAAGATTTATAAATACCTCCAATGTTTGGCATTCAAAATGAATGGTAGCATTCACAAGGAAGAAACTGTGAAGTTTAAGTTTGCTATTCAAACTGACTCGAATGAAAACTAGAAAATAAACTTTTCATGAAAACAGAAGTATTAGATCTACTAAGCCCAGCTTTAAGAAACTGTATTGACATTTGATGCTCAGGAATCATCCACTTAAACTTCTCAGCAAGAGCAGTGAGGGAGCACTGTTCTGCCAGACAAGAATCCCAGGTTATCAAAGTTGTCCATCTGTTTCTGGTTCTGGGTTTTATGCTGAAAAATTTATTCTGACTTCCACTTTCGGGATGAGAGATATCAAATTTCAAAAAGGGCATGAGGATTGAATAAATCAAAATGTAATGACCCCCAGCTCTGAAGGTGTATCTACTTGGAGGACAGCCTGTTCCTGGGAATAATCCAAGAACCTAAAATCAGCTGAATGTTTGTGCATTTTACCATTGTAACCCCATGGAAAGAAAAATGATGATGAAGCCATCAGCTATCCTATACCACACACATTCCATTGCCATTGAAAAATGTCCCACATCTGTGTCTTAATGCTGGCATCTGCTTCAAATTACCCTCAGATGAGCTCTACAGCTCTTGCCTAATTGGACACTATCAAAATGATATGGCTGTTATTGCTTAGCTTCTAGTTGCCCTTTATGCAGCAGTCTGGGCTACTAATGAATCCTCATCTTCATGTGCAAGAGCCTTGCTTTTATCAGATATTCTAAAAGTAGCATATTTCAGTAACTTGTTCAAAGTATCTATGTATCAAATTATTAGTTCTGGCCCAAATTTCTTATTGTCTTTTAATTATGAAGTTTTAAAACCCATTGTCTAGAAAGAGTTGGAAACAAAACTAGTAGGAATTAAATCCAGCCAGACCTTTGAAGAATCAGAGCTATAGAGAAAATACAGACTTTTTTTTATACATGATGAGATTGAGGATCAAGCAGGTAAAGTGGTTTTCTCAAGGTCAAATGTTAAACTAGTGGCAGAATCAAGAGCAGGACCCAGGTTTTCTTCCAGTATAGAAAACGTTCCAATCTCTAGCACTGCTGTTCCCTCAGTCATTACTATCAGTTAAGATGCACCTTACAGAGTTAGCACAGCAACATCAAAGGGAAGTTGAGTCCATGCACTACCTTTCCTTTCTTCTTGAAACAATATCAAGATGGAAGGTATCAGTGTACGTTGTTATCACAAAACACAGAGTCAAGTTCCACAGAAAAGGGATAGAGATGGAAGCATAAACACCAAAAGCAAGGTGTGTCGTAAATGTAATATATGCTGAGTCCAAGGGGGAGTTGGTATACTGCAGTATTTTTATAAGATGGGCCTCACCAATAAGATGACGGCAGAGTATGAACCATTAGGACAATGTTTTAGTATTACTGATGCCTCATCTTGAAAGCCAAGAAGATATTACTGAGGTATAATTTATTCAAACTGCTTGCACTATGAAAAATATGAAAGACTGTATTATGTAGCAAATCCATTTCAGTGGTGTTCTGACATTTTGGAGCACACACAAACAATGAAATAATATCTCCACGGATATTTCTTAAAATGGGTAACATACAGGTTACGAATAACATAAACATATTTTATGATAAAGTTAATTATTTATTTCCATGTATTAAATATGGTGCTAAATTTCATATCTTGGTGAATAACATTACCATCGATTCAAGTTCCCAAGTGAGAATCTTAAATCATCTTCACATTCTCCCAATGCCCTCAATCCCTCAGCCTCGCTTCAAATCTTATTGACTCTGCCTTTGATCTACTTTTGCCCCACTTGTCTGCCCACTGCCTCTGTTTTAGTTCAATCTCATTTTATCAAAAGATTGAACAATTAACCAAAAAAGTGTTCTAATGGATCTCCCTGCCTCCACCCTATTTTCCCCAAGTCCCATTTTATCCTGCTCTTGGCATCCGTAATATATTTTCAAGTACAAAGATACTCAGATAATGCCCCTGCTTCCGAACCTTCAATAACTTTGTTCTACTCACAGACTAAAACTCAAAATCCTTTGCATGACCATCCTTGCATGACCATCAAACTGGCCACAACTAACCAGGCGCTTTCCCTTACATGTCTTAACCTGTTCAACTGCACAAACTCTCTGCAGGACTCCGAATATTCATTTCTTTGCTAATCATTTTCCTACTAATTTCAATTATCTTCTCTTACCCACCTGATGAACTTTTACTCATTCTTAAGGAATTGGTTTAAATACTGACTCTTTTGTGAAGTCTTTCTGAATCTCTAAGGCATAAAAATTCATTCTTTGGTTTTCTCTATTATTTTACAGTATACCTACTGTCACTCTTGTCACATTGTATTATTTCCTTTAATGTATTTTTCTCATTTATTTTTCAGAATTCCTGGCAGGCGGGGACTGGGTCTACTCTTAGGCCCAGTATCTAGCACAATATAGGTGCTTACATTTTTAAGTAATTAATGAATTTTTCTGTTTAACATTTTATTTTCAATGGTCACAGTGATTGGTTATGATCTTTCCTTCACAAAATATTAGTTATTCATAATATAAATTCCATGATGAATTTTCATAGCCATATCACATACAGGAGAAATCTTCAAGAGACTAAGAACAAAGAAATGTCATTGGACTTCGCAACCACAGTGGTCACTGAAAACATCTGAGAGGATAATTCCAGTAAAATTGAAGAGAAACCTTAGAGGTTTGAGTAATAAAAATGAATATATCAATAACTAACATTTTTGGTATTTTCTAAGACTCTTCTCAGTGCTTACATGCACTGTCACAGAAACCTGTAGGGAAGAGAACCTCTGTCAGTGGTAATGGCTTTAAATATGTATACATATGTCAGAAATGATCAAACCCTACTGTTAAATAGGTGATTAATTATATGTCTCAATAAAGCTGATAAAAACAATCTCTGAAGTACTTGCCCGCATAGTCTCCATTTGGCAGATAAGAGTATTAAGAGTATTGAAGCATGAGAGACTATGGACTCTGAGAAACAAACTGAGGGCTTCAAAGGGGAGGGGGGTGGGGGAATGTGGTAGGCTGGTGATGGGTAGTAAGGAGGGCATGTATTGCATGGTGCACTGGGTGTTATAAGCAACTAATGAATCATCGAAACTTACATCTAAATAAATAAATAAATAAATAAATAAATAAATAAATAAATAAATAAATAAAAGAGTATTGAGGCATTGAGAGATTAAGGAAGGTACCCAAGTTCACATGGTCAATCAGCTGCAGCTGAGCATTGAACCTAATTGCTCTGACTTTAGAACCTGTGCAGGGCTGCTCTCTGCCACAACAAAAAACGCTCACATACTCTAGAAGTCCTGCTATGAAAGAAAGGGATAGGTGCACAGGAAGGGAGGTGGAGAAACTGAACACACTGAGGCAAAGATTCGTTCTTCTTTCAAGTTAGGTTTAAAACTATTTGAGGTCAGAGATAGGGAGCGAATTCCCAGAATGAAATTGACAGAACAGAACTTGACATTTAAGTGTTTTATTTTACATTATTTTTAAATCTAATCACCAAATTACAACTTTAAAATATAGTATTATCAACCCTGAGCAATAAAGACTCTAAGACCATTCATGCCTCAAGCAATGTGTCACTTGGGTCAACAGCAGAAAAAGGTAAAGAGAAGCCCCAGAACAAGAAAGGGCAGGATGATTAAGTGAGGTGTCTCCATCTCTAACTTCCTAAGATCAGGAGCTAAAGAGGCACCAGCAGACAGTGCAATCTGCCATCAAGGTATAGGGACACATTTGAGAATGAAGCATGAGAAATTCTCCTTTAACTTGATCCTACCAGATTAATAGTGTGGGTAAAGAGCGACCGTCCTTTGGTCTTCACTTTCCGAGAAAAAAGTGATCGGATTGTTTTTATGAAGGACAGTGGAATCCATCCTATATGGAAGCAGGGCCCTAAACTCAGCATACAAGGTAAGGCTACCATTAAAAAAATTGCTTAGATTGTGCACAGATAGAGTATGGGTGATTTTATTAATCCAGTTTTTAAATCATTTTATGAATGAACTCTTGAAAGCCAAATTTTCAAAGAACTAAAGGAAAATCCAATTGCACAATCCTAGGCTTTTAAGCTGTTCTGCCTTTCAGATAACTACCGAAGGCCTAGCAATGAATAGGAATACTTGGAAAATTCAAACCATTTCTGCTTGCCTGAGGGGTTTACTCCTCTCACTTTCAATTTTAAGTTTCTACTGCCTTAATGCCTACAATTTTGTGAAATAAATAAGATGGAAGTCATTCTAAAGTTAACTTCTAATAAGAATCTACCATGTCATGTTTAGCTTATAGTGTATGTAAAGAGTAAAGTATATAAAATAAATATATTGAGAGCAATATAGACTGTAGAAAGAATGAGATAATGAAATCACTTCAAATATCTAACCGGGAGACTGAAATTATATATTACAGGATACATGAAATAGTGAATATCTTTCTTGTTCATAAAGCCTCAGGATATCACCTCAATATTATGAGAACAGTGGTTATTGCAATGTGCCATTCTCTCCCATGCAGAGTAATTGCTGGCATTAATCATTATTACAAAAGTGATGTAATTATATTTTCATTTTTCTACATCATATATATGTATATATTTTAAAAATATAATTACATGCTCACCATATATTCCATTTCAACAACAGTGGAAAATTTGCTTCTTGCAAAATAATAGAAAAGTAGAATAAAACATATCCAAAGTTGTTAACAGAACCCCACATTCTGCTATTTGAGCATATCTAAGTATTATTAAGTTTCATACGGTTGCTGAATGATTTAATGAGGAAAAGAATTTTGATATTTTCCTTCTTCACATTTGTTACTATGAACTATAGTTACTGTATTAATAAGTATGTTTAAATAAGTATATTTAAACTCAGTACACACACTACTAAGCAAAATTTCTCTGACTGTATTTCCATGTGCCTTCATATTACTATCATCCACACTATTACTCAAAATGGGTGCTGGTTAAGGGGCACTTGGTTGGCTAAGTTGGTTAAGCCTCAGATTCTTGGTTTCAGCTCAGATCATGATCTCATGGTCGTTAGATCCAGCCCTGTGCTGGGCCCAGTGCTCAGCAGGGAATTTGCTTGAGGATTCTCCTGGGGTCTCCCTCTGTCCCTCCCCCCACTTGTGTGTGTGCACTCTCTTTCTCTCTCTCTCTAAAATAAATAAATAAATCTTTTTTAAAAAATGGGTACTGATCAAGTTAACCCCAGTGATTTTCAACATTGGGGTTTTGAGAACATTTATGCTGAGAAACACAGTGAATGGAGTTGGTATTTCCTATAACATATATTTCAAAGGGGATGCCTAACATAATTCTGAATTGGCAAGGTGGTGTGCCTTTTATATACTCCTCTATTTTTAATGTCCATTAAAGAAACTGCATTTTCATATGATTCATACTCTTAAACATTGCATTACAAATTACAAGATTCACTTCTTTTTTTTTTTTTTTTTTTTTTTAGAGAGAGAGAGAGGGAGGGGCAGAGAGATTGGGAGAAAGAATTTCAAGCAGGCTCCACACCCAGTATAGAGCCCAAGGCAGGGCTCCATCTCACAACCCTAAGATCATGACCTGAGCTGAAATCAAAAGAGTCAGAGCCTTAACTGACTGAGTCACCCAGGGGCCCCAAGATTCACTTCGTTTCTTACTCTTACTCTTTTTACCTGGGAAAGAAAAGCCAGATAGAGCACAGTATGACTTTTTGGTGTATCATCTCCTACCTCATCTGCTCCTTCTCCCAAAGGCCTTTCACTGTGCTCCTTCATCAGAAACCACCTGTGCCCTCTCCCTCTCACACCACCATTCAATCCTCCCCCTCACATGTGCAATCTCTAATCACAGCAACAAAACCTCAGGCCCTCATGCTATTCCTGCTGCCACTTCTCTCTTCCAGACTCTGTTCCTCCTGCAGTACTCCTCTAACAGGGTTTTCTGCCCAGTTTTTCTCCAATTCCAGCTTAATCCACTGTCCAATCAATCTTAACAAAGAGCAGTTCCAACCAGCCCAACAAAAACATTGGTTACTCTCCCTATTGTTGTTCTTCACATTTCATGAATACAAAGAGTAGAAATACTATGACCACATCCTCTTACCAAAGATAAAGAATGTAAAAGATGGATTTAGAAGGCCACATTTATTTTTAAATGAAAAACGAGTCAAAATTTTGTATGTGTGTGTGTGATGAAAACTTATTTTTAAGAATCTGTTAGAAGTGTTTCTCTTTTTTTTGGTTAAAGGAATAACACAGGACTTTCATTGTCTAGTATATATATCTACACATATATACACATATGCATAATATATGTATCTAATTATGTATAAAAACATTAATTTCCTATTTAAAATAATAAAAAACTGATTTAGAGACTAAATATTTCTATTAAACAGTTCTTTGTTTAAACACGTAATCAAAATTGCAATGATTTAATATTTAGAAAACAACAGTATTGGGGTGTCTGGGAGGCTAAGTCAGTTAAATATCCAACTCTTGGTTTCAACTCAGGTCATGATCTCATGGGTTGTGGGACTGAGCCTTGTGTTGGGCTCTCCATTCAGCAGGGAGTCTGCTTGAAGATTCTCTCCCTCTACCCCTTCCCTCACTCTCTCTCAAATAAATAAGAACTAGGAAGATCAGTAGGGGAAGAAAGGGATAAAGAAGGGGGGTAATCAGAAGGGGGAATGAAGCATGAGAGACTATGGACTCTGAGAAACAAACTGAGGGCTTCAGAGGGCAGGGGGGTGGGGGAATGGGATAGACTGGTGATGGGTAGTAAGGAGGGCACGTATTGCATGGTGCACTGGGTGTTACACGCAACTAATGAATCATCGAAGTTTACATCAGAAATCAGGGATGTACTGTATGGTGACTAACATAATATAAATAAAAAACATTAAAATAAAAATAAATAAATAAATAAATAAATAAATCTTTAAAAAATAGTAACAGTATTAGATCGTTGCACATAAGAAAATTTGGATGAGAACATCCCTCAGAACTCTCTATATAAACTCTCTCTCTCTCTCTATATATATATATATATCTAGATCTATCTGTATATATACATACATCTTCAAAATTAAAAAAAAGTGAAGAGTAGAAGCTGTGAAACCTGTATGAACATTATTCTAACTGGCCAGATCACTGCAGATTGATCCCAAACTATGGCAGAGGAGATAAGAAAGAAGTGAATAGATTTCAGATATGTACCTTAGAGGTAGAGCTGATAGGACACAGTGATGAATTGAAGTGGGAAGTAAGAGACAAGTGTAAAAGTTTACTCTTGGCTTTACAACATGAAAAACAGCATGGATAGAAATGCTGTTTATTGAGAAATACCAGAAAAGTAACAATAAAAGAGAAGTTAAGGGTTAAGAGATATCGCTAGGACCTCCAAATGGAAATGTCAAAAACATAGTTTAATCTTTCTGTCTGGGAATAAGAAGAGAGATCAGTAATAGAAATAAATGTGAGAGTGGTCACATCTACATGGTATTTAAAACCCCACTAGCAAATGAGATAAACTAGAAAATGTGTCTAGATTATGGAGGGAGGAGGCTAGTTAAGATCTGTTAAGACACAGCCAGTAAAGAAAGCTGAAATAGAGAAGTCAGGCAGGTGGAAGAAATCAGGATAGCATGCTTTCTCAGAAATGAAGAATATCGAGAACATTTCTTTGTCTTTTTCTTTTCTTTTTAGAACTAAGTCAACTGCACCCAGTGTTGCTGTGTAGACAGTAAGATCTGGACAGAAAGGTACTCGTTGGAAGTTCCATTTCTGACTAGAAAATCTTGAAAATCCTTACATAGAAGACCATCCAGAAATGCTACATATGGTGCAATAAACACTAAGCTCATAAGAAAGTAAGGGAAACACTAACGACCAAAATAAAAGGAGGAAGATGCACAGTAGAGTAGAAGGTGGAACTTAAGGGCATTTACGCTAAGTGATATATAGCAGACAGCGAAGGACAAACACTGTATGACCTCACTTATGTTTGGAATCCAATAAAGTCAAACTTAGAATGGTGGTTGCCCGGGCTGAGTTTGAGGGAAATGAAGAGCTGTAGATCAAAGGATACAAACTTAGAAGATGAACATATTCAGGGGATCTAATGTTTAGCATGGTAGCTATAGTTAACAGTACTCTAATGATATACTTGAAACTTGCTGAGAGAATAGATCTTAAATGTTCTCACCACAAGAAAGAAATGGTAATTATGTGAGGTGATGATGTCAACTAGCCCTACTGTGGTAAATCGTCCTATAACATCTAAGTGTATCAAATCATCACACTGTACACCTTAAACTTATACAATGTTATGTGTCAATTATATCTCAATAAAGCTGGGGGGGGAATCACAATAATTCCCCCCTTAAAAAAAAAAAAAAAGGAAAGGTAAGCTGGTCTGATAATGATTAATGTGATGTTTTTCTTCATTCTTTTCTTCCATTTTCCATATTCCAAATAATTATTTTCCCTATTGCTTCTCTGTTAAAAGATATTACTGAATAAACAAAAAGTGAAACACGGGATTTCATGACATGTACCTGGACGTACAGTATATATAGACTTAACCACTATCCACCCAGGATGATCTCTTTCTAAATTTCATGGAGTTATCTCTGCTTTGCAGACCCTTGGCCCAAAGCTTCCTTCCTTTAAAATAGACAAAGCAACACATAATTTTTCTGACTCTTGAAAGTCAGCTTTGCTTTATTGCATTTATATTTAGATGAGCTTGCATATTCACAGACATCTCAGTAGTTTTCAATGCACCTATCATTTCTTATTTAATTTCTAAAATTAAAAACAAAAGTATTTGTTTAAACATTTCAATCTGGTAGAGTTGTTAATGGTCCCACTTTTACTGACTTTTCTCCCTAATGTCAACTTTCTGAAATATATTCCAGCTTTTTAAAAACATATTAGTTTTTTTCCTTTTGGTCAGTTGTCTGAAACAATGAAATGAAGTATGAAGCTGAAACATTTTGGCTAAGCAGACAGTGTCATAGGAAAAAACAAGAGAAACTGAATTGGTTTTAATAGTTGCTAATATGCACTTGGGCACCTGGTAAAAACATTTTGCCCCAAGGATCTTTCAGGACATGTGAAATCGGTGCACTTTGATACTTAAATACATAGCAAAGAAATAAAGTTAAACAAAACACAGATATGCCATAAGCTAAAATAATTGACTTCCTTTAGAATTTAAGCCATCACGATTTTCAAAGAAGCATGTTTGGGATCACCTTTAGTGTGCTATCTGAAGTACTTTCTGAATCACTCATAATAAATTCTTCAAATTCACTTGCAAGACCCTGCCTGCCTTCTCGCCCCACCCCTTACTGCACAATTCTGACTCACTGTCCTGAATCATTAGGAAAATTGTCCAAGACTTGGAAATGGGCAGAGATAATTCAGCATTGCCTAGCAGACCCTCCGGTTCTGATCCTATGGGCAAAGGGGTTGAGAATCTTTGATGAGACTTGTTGACTGGGTTATTTTACATCTATATCAATAGAAGTTACAGAAAACTGATAGCATTGTAAATGATTATTGTTCATAACAATGCAAATGAATTTTGTCTACTAGAGAATGTAAATCTCTATAAGAACCATTTTCAACAGGTTTTAATTTGATGGCTCCTCTCTTAATTAAGGGTGGGTTAAACCTTTAACACATTTATTTTATACTTGCACAAGAGTCACGTTTTTAACTTTTTTGAGAAATTATGTTATCAGTCCAATCTCCATCTTTGCCAGGAGATACTGAGACCTTAACATGGGACCTTCATGGGAAACTCAGTATCGGGCCCCCTGTGTAGTTGATCTGGCTCAAGAATGTGCTAGGCTCCACCTTGTAACTCACATCAGATTGTCCTCTACCTTGCCAGATCCTCACCCTAGCATAGTTGACAATTTGGCTAGTATTTCGAATGTATACTTAAGATCTTCAAAGTTTCAAGTATCGAAAACAGAATGAGTTCATCTCAGTGACTGAGCTGTATTGTGAGGAGCTTTGCTGTAAGTAGAGAAAAACAAAAGGCAATTATTTTTTCCATCATCTATCCAGGACTCGTGAAAACTTGATCATTATTAAGAACTGGAAGATCATTCAGCATAACATATATCATATCTTTTTTTACCCAATTTTGATTTCATTGGAGTGACTCATTAATCAGTTATCAACAGATAACATTAATAGAGCATTTAACTATCTTCCTGGCACTTGAATAAGCTCTTTACATATATAATTTCATTAATCCTCTCAACAACACTATGAAGTAGATACGGTATCATATTTATTTTAAAGATAAGGAGATTAAGGCTTATAATGTTTCAGTCCCTTTCCCAAGATTATAGTTTTTGTAAGTAGGAGAGCTGGAAATCAAACTCTGGCTGTCCAGACCTGAAGCCTTTGCTCCAACATCTCCATTTGTATTGCTCCTTCTTCACTTTTCTTTTTCTAACTACTCTTTTTTTTTTCTATTTTATGGCAGTGACAATATTGGACTTTATCTGAACCCTGAGCTCCCAGAAAACAGCAATTTAAAAAATCCCCCCCACCCATTCCGTTTTGTTTTTCAAGAAATGATTTACTTAACATAACTTAGATAACTCACTCTCCTCTCTTCCCAGGACTCTCATAAAACTTGTGGATGGCTGCCTTGTTTACCTGGGACAAGAACAAATACAGCCCTTTCCCCTTTTGCTTTAAACTGCTAACAAAGCCAGTTCCAGACTTTCTGATATCCGCATCTTTGCCTGATTAGCCAACATTAGAACTTTTCATCCCCTGAAACTAACTGTGGTAGACAAAATAATGACTATGTCAGGTTACATGCAAAGGCGAATTATGGTTGCAAATGAAATTAAGTTTGCTAATCAGATCACCTTAAAATAGTGAGATTATCTTGGATTATTAGGAGGGGCTCAGTACAATCACAAGCGTTCATATACATGTGGAAAGAGAAGTAGAAAAGAAGAACTAGAGAGATAACAATGTGATAAAGACTACTCTGATGTTGCTGGCTTTGAAGATGGAGGAATAGGGCCATGATCCAAGGCATGTACGTGACCACTAGAAACTAAAAAAGGGAATTAAATGGATTATCTCCTAGATTTTACAGATAATAAATCTGTGTTGTTTTAAGCCTCTACATTTGTGGTAATTTGTTACAACAGCAGTAAATTAATATACTATCTAACCACAGACAAAAACATTAATTGCTCAGATAACTAAAACTTCCGCTACTTGCAAAACAACCCCAAGTGTAAATTACCCTACTTGCAACTTGCTGGTTTCTCTCTATAAAAGTCTAAGGCAAAATCACCCTGTTGGCACACTCTCATCCTTGGATCTGGGGTGCTCTCTGTGTTCCAGACCCTTTCCCTTCATAGCACAGTAAGAATTTTTATTCCTTTTGAGTACTGATTTGATTTATGGTGGGGGGCTTCTTTTGGTTTTATGGCCTGACCATTTGGTAATCTCTGTAAATGGATTAATGGTACATAGAGGTGTTGAGTACACTGGTTGAAAAACAACAGAGAATCTGGTTTGCTACTCTTTTCTGTTTGACTACTTGGATATTTTGAGCTCAAATCAATTTAGAGTCCATGCCTATGGAAAGAGAACAACACTTTGATATGGAACATTAAATTTTGTAATTCTGTGTCTACTCCTGACACAGGACTAAAATGTTATAATTAAAGCTACAAACTCTCTACCTGTATCTGTATGCATGTTTATGTGTTTCTGTGAGTGGAATATATTTCTACCTCAGGATGGAATTACTAAATTAGAGTATAAAATCTCTTAAAGGGGCTCTATTCTGATTGGCTTGAGATAAATAGATGCTTATATAAATTAAATATTCCTAAAATTTGCAAAAAGAAGGAAATTGAACTTCCAATAATGTAAATGTCCTTAAAAATTATATAGAAACAAATTCAAATGCTTTAAGAATTCAAGCTCATGTAATTTAGGTAAACCTGACAAATGGATTGGTTTAATGTTTTTGTTTAATAAAAACAACTATGTCTCAACATTAGTATAATACAGGCTTACTTATGTAAGACTACGTATATTGGGGTCTGTTAATGAAGGTGTTCACCTACCTTCCCACAACTAAATGCTATATTATATCTTGTATGCCTGAAATTGCCTTTGAGATTTCCCAGAGGGTCCTTAGAAGAGGCCAAAGGGTTTGTTCTTTTACCTTCAAAAAGATAGATTCTAGTTAACAATGTCAATATGATTTATTACTACTGGTGAGTCACATAGGAAGCATTGCCAAATCAGGAGATACTTAGCCTTCTCTAAAAAAATTTATATGGGTAAAATGTTATAAACATTTCAAAAACTAAATGCTGTATGGAAAGTCCCTAGAGATTTGTCAGTGTCCTAGCTGTCGATGATATGTTTCTATTTATTAGAGATCTGGTGCTCCTCTGCTTGGTAATAGACAACACAGTGTAGTGTTACTGACCATAATTTCAGATATTTTAAAATATGAAATGGATGCAACTTGACCTCTTTAATTTGTATCTAGCATCTCTAACTTCATTATTTGCATTGATTAAATAACAGTTTGTTCTCCTTATTAACAGCACCTATTGAAAACTATCATTATACAACCAAGGCTTTTCCTAGAATGTCATATCTGATAATGATGTTTACTGAATCAGAATAACCAGACAATTTTAAGTAACTACAGTTGACTTTATGGAGTCAATGATTACAAAGCCCTTCTTCAAAAAATGGTCAGATAAGTGGCTTATAAAGTCTCCAGCCTTAGAGATCAGTAAGGAAGTTCACTTCCAGGCAGGCCCAGGAACCTCATGAGAATTTGGAGACTTTGAGAAGAAAGAAACTTATTTAAATCTGTAGGTACTGCAGATGGAGTCTGATGATGAATTCTTGGCTTGGCTTCCTAGCCTGAGGGAGGCTTTTAAAAGCTCAGTCTGAGATTCCTTATGTAACTTCTAGCAAAGCAAATTTAAGAATGCCCACAGTACCTATATAATACCTGGAACATTAGCCTTGCCCAATAGTTATTTCTTGAATGAACTGAATGAATGAATGAATGAATGAATGAATCTATAACAATTATGTTACCAATTTTATTCTTTTGTTAATTCAATAATTTTTAATGAGTTGACACAAGTTGCTTTCCCAGGTTCTCGAGATATAAGGGTATCCAAGAGAGACATCAAAGAAATTACAGTCTCGTTCAATCTTTAGATAAGCATCTGGAAATCAGCCTTCTGCCCCTGTCTCTCAAATTTAGTTTCATATAAGCATTTTTCTAGGAAATATCTGATAGGAACTTTCCTCTGAGAAAAAAAACCACATTCTGAAATGGAGAGTTATCTCTACATCTAGATGGATATAGACAGAAAACATTTTTATAAGAGTTGACAAGGATGTGGAAAGAATTTTAGCAAGTGAAAATATTCAAAGGATCAAAGTTAGAAGAAAAAAATAAATAAAAGACATAAGGTTTTAATTTCATCCTTAGTCTAATTCATAAACATACGTTAAGTAACAGTCCTGCATATAGTGAAATTTAAACCAATGATACAATGAGTATTTTAAAAATTTGTTTAAAAGACCTGCCAAAGTAAACTTATGTGTTTTACAATAATTCACAGCATATTTCTTTCAGCCTAATATGAAATTCTAGAAAGTTGATAGTTATCAGACTTTCTAATGAGTCAAAAAAAGTTTTGCATGCCTGTTGGAAATAAATTCTTTAAATGAAGATGTTGTTCATTTATCTCCTTGTTCTTTTTTAGGTTAATATTCCCATATTTTTCAGCATCCTGGAAACTTATATGATAATCAGACAGAATATAATTAAATGAAAGCATCATGATGAAATAACCAGTTAAAAGAAAATTGGGACTGCTGTACTAAATAATTTGGCCTTGATCACAAGTAACCTAATTATTTTCATCAGCTTATCACCTAAAGGTTCTAAACCACCACATTATCAACACATTGGCTCTTCCCTCGAATTTTCCAGGACATTTGAATTTTCCTTGACCACATACTGGAAATATTTCTGTTCATGGGAATTAATGGACTCTAAATGTTAGTCTATTAGAACATCATGAAATTACCTTCTTTGTTTGTTTGTGGTTAATTAACGTTTTCATTAACTTCTTAGCATTCCTCCCAATACAGAGGCTTTTCTATAAATTCCCTCAAGACAATCAATTAAGAAAGAGGAAAATGGTACCCCAACAAATATATATGCTCTTTGAAAATGTATGAAACTAAAGCAGGAACAAGAATTATCTAACAATTTAAAACACAGAGGATTAATCTACACACTGACTTATGAGTACATTTATTAAAAACATTTCAAAAATTATAACATCAAAGTACTTGCAAGGTCACACACTGCTAGAAGTAAGGAGATCTTTAAGATCTAACGCGATCTAAATTTAAAGACTTCCTAAAATGCAGTTTCTACAATTTTCCTCAGTGATTTATTTTTAAAGTCTAAAACTCTTAATTTTAAATCTAAGACCCTCTTGTTGCAATCGGTTATTTTGGAGTCTGATTTAGAAAATACAGGGTAGTGGCTATTTTCTTTCAAAGGTCTAAAATTTACTTCGGAATTAGACCTGCAGAGGTTTGGTTTTGTTTTGTCGAGTCTGCATGCTTTTTGTCAAGCAGCAGTTGTTAGAAGCTTTTATTCAATAAATGACATATGAATAAATGAAAACGATGGAAGGCATTCATGCCTATCACACCACTCTAAATTCTGCATTTCTGGTGATTCATCCCTGATCTGGATATGCTCTTTAAAAACAGCACCCCTTTGCTGATGCTTGACCACTTGAAATCCATTGACTCCAAAGCAAACCTGGGATTCCAAATACTGAAAATTTCAGTCTGTAGCTTTCATTCAAAATAACTTTGTTGGGGGGGCGCCTGGGTGGCACAGCGGTTAAGCGTCTGCCTTTGGCTCAGGGCGTGATCCCGGCGTTATGGGATCGAGCCCCACATCAGGCTCCTCCGCTATGAGCTTGCTTCTTCCTCTCCCACTCCCCCTGCTCGTGTTCCCTCTCTTGCTGGCTGTCTCTATCTCTATCGAATAAATAAATAAAATCTTAAAAAAAAAATAACTTTGTTGGGATGCCTGGGTGGCTCAGTCAGTTAAGTGTCTGCCTTTGGCTCAGGTCATGATCCCAGGGTCCTGAGATCAAGCCCTGCATCAGGCTCCGCAGGGAGCCTGCTTCTCCCTCTGCCTGCAGCTCCCCCTGCTTGTGCTTGCTCTCTCTGACAAATAAATAAATAAAAACTTAAAAAAAAAAAAAAAAAGAACTTTGTCTCCTGTTTCTGCCAGGATAAGATAAGAAATCAGAATGGAACAAAGAGATGGGAATTGTCATTCTGTAGGGGAAAATTATCAACCTCTAGCAAGCCAAGGTTTTCATAATATAGGAGTTCTCATCAGTGTTTTTACATCTAACACTGAGACCTCTTCAAACCAATCTCCTTGCCTTTTATTGACTACTCAGTACCAGCACTGAATGCAAAATGCTGTACAAGTGAGTAGAGTAAGAACAAATCTAAAAGCCAGCTCCCAAAGAGCACACAACCCATAGCCTTCCTTCAAATAAGACATCTTGTGAAACAGGGTTTCTATAAAAACCAGAGCTCTTAAAAACTGTAAACACTCTCCTGGAAAAGAAAAATTTCATAGAAATAGTTTAATCAACTCTAAATCATCATTGAATCCAACCATCTCAAATTTCAAATGTTTCTATCTCTCCAGTAAAAGTCAGAGGTCTGATTTGTTCTTGCTTAATGCAATGGAAAAACATCAAAATAGCAGCTTGTGAAATTATGATCTGAAGTTTATATGTTTCATGGACCTCCACCCAGAACAAGATGAATATTGTTAAAAAAAAGTTCAACCAAATAAATTTGAAAATCTAATTGGCTTTATTAAGTGTTTCATGAATCAGGCAGGATCCCATCTAGCAAGGAGAGAGATGGTCAGAGGAGTTTAAAACTTAAAAATAGTAAGGTGCTTTCAAAATAGTAAGGTGCTTCAAACGGATACTCTTTACACTCTTTTTTATAGTATGTAACTGCATTCTTCACAGATTCTCTTTCTTTCCAAATTGTGGTTCTTTGTAAGGGTACTATTGTTGGGAAACAAGAATTTTCTGTCCCCTTCTAGGTCCTTCTAGCTGGACTAAGAATCAAGTTAATATGAGACAAATTAACAGGAAAAAAATCAAATTTAATTTTGTACATACAGAAAATCCACAAAGACATGGAAATTCCAAAGACAATCAGGCAAAATGAGATATATATGTCATCCTGAACAAAGGAGAATGGGGAAAGGTCTAGGACTTCAATAGGAAGGAATATAATTCACAAAGCAATAAGAAGAAGAGCAGATGTTTCATAATGAGATGTGTTTTCCCTGCCATAAAGATGGGTCACTCAGATAAAACTTATCTCTGGTAATAAACCTTATTCTGAGAAAGACCCCCAATTTAGATTCTTCTGTGTAGTCAAGAGAGGGGCAGAAGTTTCTTTTGGGCCCAGAGGGCCTTTATTGCCTTCAGCTCAAAATAATCTTCATGCCAAAGTGGCCCATCTTGGGGCAGCCTGCCCTTGGCCCCATCACTATCTTTGGCCATTTCCTTTCACATTCATGAATTGGGCTGTTACTTGGCAGTTTTTTGCCACAGTTGTAGCTGCAGCTGTCACTGGCAGATGTTGGTAGAATTGCTGTTGAGCTATGAAATCCAAGGAAAAACACACAGGATTCTTCTTACTTTAAAACATTTTATTGGGAAACTGATTCCTATACCACAGTAGCCTTTATGATGGGAAACTCATAGGCCAAACTGAGATTTTGTAGTTGAAAAATTCTCAAATCTAAAGGCTAAATTAGGGGCACCTGGGTGACTTAGTCAGTTAAGTGTTCAAATCTTGATTCTGGCTTGGGTCATGATCTTAGGGTTCTGATATCAAGCCCCACATTAGGCTCTGTGATCGGAGGGGAGAGTCTGCTGGAGATTCTCCCTCCCCCCTCTCTCTGCCCCTGCCCCTTGCATGCTCTCGCTCTCAAATAAATAAATAAATCTTAAAAAAAAAGGCTAAATTAAATATACTCCTTATACAAGTTTAAGTGATGGACAATCCACATAAGAGATGTACAATCAGGAAGTCTGGCTGGGCACTAAAATGTGGACATAAAAAAAATGTTTTTGGTAATGTGCATGTGCGTGTGTGTGTGTGTGTGTGCGCGTGTGTGTATGTATGTATATATATATATATGGAATAACTTTTTTATCAAGTAACCCAATAAATGGATATCCCAAAGTTAATTAAATACCTTTTTCCTAAATCTTATCATTGAAGTAGAAAATATCAGTGGCAGACAGAAGATGCTTCAGCCACTAGGAGTTAAACCTGTAGACAGTAAGTGTTGGTATTTGTGTCTCTTGTTTCTGGCCTGCAAGTAAGCACAAGAGGAAGTAATTAAATTATGTTGGAAAACTCACAGATAAGTTTATTTACCTGTATAAGGTGATGGATGTGTTAATTAACTTGATGGTGGTAATTATTTCACAAAACATATGAAATTACCATGTCGTATGCCTTAAAGAAAGAATTAAATTATAAAACAATTATACATTGAATGAATGAATTTGAATCACCATATCAAAGCTTAGACAAAATAGCATCCTAGCTCTAAAACCTTGACTATAACTTTTAAACATATTAAGGTATCTAAAAAAGACTGTGTATCAAAAGGTATGGTGGGTGCCTTCCATGAAAATATAGGAGGCAAAAGTGGCAGAGGCAAATATTGGTTCACATCCTAGCCGTGTACACACAAGAAAGTACCTGCATAAGCTGACCAGATTTTGATGATAACAGATAATACAGCATTAGAGCCTGTGAAGTGGTGACCGAAAGGTGAGATGTTTCCTCTTTCATTCTAATTCACTGTGCTTATTCTCATGACGTCAACAGATCAAAACGAAACAACAAAAAAACAAACACAAACATTTTTTTAAACATTTTATTTATTTATTTGAGAGATAGAGTGAGTGAGAAAGAGAGCACACGCAAGCAGGGGCAGTGGGAGAGGGAGAAGTAGGCTCCCTTGCTGAGCAAGGAGCCCGATGTGGGGCTCGATCCCGGGGTCCTGGGATCATGACCTGAGCCGAAGGCAGATGCTTAACCAACTGAGCCACTCAGGCGCCCCCAAACAAAAACCTTTTAAATATACTTTTCTAAGATACAAAATTTAAAGGTTTTATAAAATTTCATATTTATAGCTTATCTTATAAAATTAGATCATCAGGCAATACTGGGCCTGTATCTTTTCTTGACAAAAATTCACTGAAATTGAGTATTCGATGCTCCTTATAGAAAGGACACTTCATCCTTTGTTCGTGCACAATCTCCACCATTTCCCATTTTATTCCTCACACTAAAGCCATTTTGATAGCAGTGACTATCGTTGTATTTCTACTACTTCCATATTAAATTTTTATTTTATTTTCATATTAAATTTATAAAATTTAATATTTCCTTTTCCCACGTTTCTGTCAAAAGTGGGAAAATGGAAGTAGCTACAAGGATGGAAAGCATTGGTCATGCCCTGGCTAACATCTACTATTAAGTAACAGTTTTGTTTCTAAATAGTAAACCGAAAAATTAGCACATTCTTGGCAATGTTTAAATATTAGTTGGACTCTCAGTACAATGCATTTTGGGAATGACGAAATTTACGGATTTATAGAGTGATGAATTCACTCAGTTCATGTCACCTTATGACGACTGCTGTGGGAATGTTTTTAATTCAGAATTTAATAGATTCTTTCCCAAATGTGCACTATACTGCAAAACGACAAAGATACATGCAACTAATAACAATTGTTAACCACACAGAACAGCTGATTATCCCTTGAAATCTGAGTCTCAAGTTGGATATATGTGTGAAGGGAAATTATGAAAGTCACTGAGTTCAAGAGGTTTAGAAAATTTGTTATTAATGCAGTATAGTGAACATTTGGGGCAAAACATCAACTGATGAGTCTGCTTCCTCACAATATTTTAAAGGCCAATCTTAAACAATTAGATATTTGTGAGAAATAATGTATTACCTCTTACCAATGCTGGTATCATCCAAAAGCTCTAACCAGAAAGGCTAAAAGATTTGCTAAAGGAAGTATGCTATCTTCTGTCTTTCCTATTATGTCTCTATCCTGTTGGTGTTGAGTGTATTTAAAGGGACTCGCTGTGTGGACCAGCTCATCTTTTTCTCTGGTCTTCTCCCTGCCTCAATTAAAGGAAAAAAAAAAGTATTCACATGAATTATAAAATAAGTCATTAAAAAATTTATGAATTATGTTTTTATGGTAAGCAGAACTTCAGTTTATATTTTATATGTTTACGTAACTTTTATTGTTATACGAAGAACACATGTGCAATGTAGAGTATAGGAAAATATAGATAAAAAATAAAAGAGAAAATAAAAGCTACCTATATTCTCATCACCTAGATAGATATAACGCTATTGACATTTTGGAATAGATTCATTCAGACATAGGTTTTACTTTCCTAAGTTTATTGTAAGTGAAATAATATTTGAATTGTTTCTTCTAAGTTTTAAAATGATAAGAAATATCCAAGAATGTTAATTAATTGGATTGTCCATACCACAGATGCTTCATGACTTTCAGAATCTACTCTGCAGCTCTAGAATGTAAAGAACAAAACCAGGTGGCTTTTCACAGTAGCAACTAGGTATTGACAGAATACCAAACGGTGATACCAGGAATGAACTTAGACAAGATATTTGAAAGGGAGAAGGAATGGTTTATCTTCTGGCTTTCTTGAAGCAGTTTCTTAGAGTAAAATCTCAGATTGTTGGACTAAACACATCTAAACCACATATCCCTTGGTCAGTTCTTCCCAAATTAAACTACATTGGGTTGACAAGGCTACTGGAAACCCAATTAAATAGCATTATCAATATATGATAGATGTTTTGCCTCATTATATTCTGTTTGGGAAGCTATGAGGTAAATATTTTGCTAAGCTTAACTACCTAATCTTTAATAAATATGCTAATATTGCCTCTTTAACTTGAAAACACTAAAGTTGACATCAGAATTTTATGGTGCCATGGTTCCATATAAACTGTAATCATTCTTTACTAAACAATATGCAAATGATTTAATGGTTCTTTGACACCCGTGAATATATTTGTTAACTACACTTTACAAGTCACATGGCTTTGAAATAAGTAATAAAATTAGCCCATGTATTTAAATATACGTAGCCCCTTCTTCAACAAAATCCTTATCAAAATTTGACTAAATACTAGAGTAAAGGAATAATCTTTGCTACATAAAGATGATATTTTTACTTAAGCTGGCAGAATTTGGGGAAAACTCTTCTTTGATTCTGCCAAATTCATCTGGAAGAAAATCAACCCTCAATTGTCTCACAAAGTCTAAATAAGTGTTAGCACAAAACAGTCTCTTTTTGTTTTTCAGGGATTTGTTTTGAGAACAATTTATCCTCTGCCTCCATATGTCTCCCCTCCCTCTTTCATTTTTCTCCTGTCATGGGAAAAGAAAGCAGCCAATATATCTGAAGTCTGAAGCCAAATCTAGTTTTTTTGGTAAAATGTGAAGTTCAGCCTCTAAATATTTAATTATGCATAAAACTGTACAAAAGGTATTTAATAAAGCGAGGCTTATATCAGAGGAAAAAACTTTCAAAACAAAGCAACTCCTATTATGTACTTCAAATCAGACACAAATTTATTTTTAAAATAGGAGAGAGAGAGAGAATGCGAATGTATTTGTTTATTTCTCACCTCTTACTCACAAAACCAGAAGAAAAATTGGCTTCCAGAAAATTTCTAACTGCACTTCAAGGTCTATTTAAGCTTCCTAATACAGAATACTAATAGTTTCTCCCAACTCTATTTTTCCTTTTCAATCAACTCCAACTGTGGGATACATGAAATTCCTGGAATGAGTTTACTCTCTGACTGGAAAGGTGAACATGTGACCAAGTGTAAGCCCTTAACACAATCTATCACAGAGCCTAAAGTAGTTCATTCAGTGTTAGGCATTTGAGCCAGGTCAGGCTAATTAGAATAACTCTCAGGAAACTTGTCTGGAATTCCAGAAAAAAAGAGCCTTTATCAGATGATGTGATATGCTAGGCACTCAGAATTATAATAGACCTGGTTGAAATATGATATTAAAGGGATAGGATTCATTTTTGGTTGATTGGTGTGTTTTTATGGTAAAACTCTGGAGGGGTCAGATTGAACATCAAAGTAAAATGGGTTCTGTAGTACTTAATTACTCATTAGCTCAGTTCCCTGGAGGTCTCAATGCCAAGTAAGATGGTCTAATTATTATTGGTCCAATTGCTTTATATCTTAGAAAGATTGCTTTAGTAGTATTAGCATTTGAAGCATTTTTCTGCTTGTGCTGTACTAATACCAATATAACTGTCATCCATCATACACACAAAATATATTTACGAGCTGAGCCTTAAATTAAAATGACTTTTACTTCTCTTTTTAGAGAGAAAAGAAAACATGACAATAGTCTACGTAAGAAAAGTCCCATAAAGTATCATGATTTTCATCCAACAATGAAAGTAAGGCCATGACAAACAGAACTTCAAGTATATCTTACACTTTGTAGCACTTTCAAGTGAAGATCATATATTAATCTAAACTTTAGCATTTTAAGGCTTAAAGAAAAGAAATACTCAAGCTATCATCATGAGACAGTCTTCTAATGTCCATGAAGACTTAATATTCTGTACACAATTTCTGCATTGCAACCATATGCTTACATGTCTTTATGCTTACAAGACTTTAAATTCATGGAAAGGAGGGGCTACATCTTTTTTATCTTCCACCCACAGTTTCTGAAACATAATAGGTATTAAACTAATGACTGTCATATTAAAGAGCACTTTCAATGCTTTCTTCTGTTGTCACCAGTCTCCAATTTACATGAACCAAAACACACTTTTTCTAGTCCCTCTTCATAACTCTTGAGTAAGATAAATCCTTAATTTAATTGACTTGCCTCATTACAAATTCATGTTATTCAACTACCATTATAACTTCAATGACACAAGTCCATATATTTATTATGAGATATTCCACTCTTCATAAGAAATTAGAAATTTTCTTATTATTTTCTCAATCTTGAGTGATCCCATCTTCCCTTCCATTTATTCAACTGTCATACTTCCTACTTCATAGGGAAATTTGACACAATCCAATGTGAGCACTTGTTATCTTTTCCTTTATCTCAAGAAGTAGCTACATTTTTAGCTCTTTTTATCATGTTTTCTTCTTTATAGAGGTAAACCCTATTCTGTGACCTTGACTCAACTACATTCCCTTCTTTACCTATCTTTAATCTATTTCTTCAAATTGTTACTACTAGATTTCAAGTTTCTTGAACCATAGATCTATTTTGATCATCTTGGTATTTCTTCCTTCCTCTTGTACATAAGTTATGTATGGTCTTGAAAAGAGCAAATAAATATTTAAGTATTTAATACTCTCCTCAATTAATGAGGAATATTTCATATGTCACACAAAAATAACCCAATCGTATTGTATAGGTCTTTGGAGGGGGGGCTGCCATAGAATAGGTAGCTATTTGTATATGCAAAACCATGAGAATTTTAATACACAAGTTGGGGAAAACATCAAACATCACTTTTCAACTTCTTTGTGCATATATATACATCTCTTTGAACATTGGTTCAGAAAGCGAAATCATTGGCATTACCTCAATCTCTTTCTTACCTTATTATCATCATACTTCTTTGTTTCACCACATTATGCCTTCCTAATTAGTGGTGTTTGGAGGCTCTAAATTTCTGCATGCCACTGAAATTTACTACTTCACTCAATTGGCTTTCCTTCTTACATTCTTATTAAGAAATTAATATAAGTACTTTCTTTCTTGCACAGCACATTAAAGACATTTCAGACTTAAAAAGTTGGAGGAATGCCATCAAAAGAACTTTTCTAAATTATTTGCAAACACTACACCTAAGACCTAATATGATTATATGAAATTATGACAATGAATAACTTGTACTATTTTAATAATCTGTTCTGCCCACAACGCAGTTTTCAAACTAATGTACTTTTGTTCAATATAATTAAAGGGTTTTCTTTTCAAATATATTTTCTAAGCATACTTTCTACTTCAGAAAAATTTACTTTGAGAAAACCGGTGACAAGGTCTTCTACATGAAAAGAAGCATCCCTTAGAAGCACCTTGTTTTATATGTTGCCATAGCAATGTGGCTGTCCATCCTTGCAGGGATCCAGTCACCAACTAAGAAGAAAGACATTCTGCCAAATAAAAGCAATTAATAAATCTTAACATAGTGTATCTTAAAAGAATGACCTGGTGCAGAATTTGCCAATCCGTTTTCTCTAAAACACTCTAAGAGTAATTCCACTAAAAAAGGATTTTCCCTCTCAGAGATTCAGAGTACATATATGCTCAGTAAGGCTTGAAGAAATTCTGTGTTAAACAAGGTTTTCAGTCACTACAGAATTTTTACATGTATAAGATTTATTTTTCAAAACTACATTTCAGAACATGCTAAATGCTATGGTGAAGTCGGAATTTTCAAACGGCACGACCTTTAATGTACTTACAATTAAAATTAGGAAAGCATAACCAATATACGAAATCACTGTATAACATATAAAACATCATATTTGAATTATAGATGTAGTCCCAAAGGTAAAAGAGCCTAATGTATAAAATGTATTTCCAAAGTATACTTACTCATACTGTTTGAGAAACACACAATGATGTTATTGTCTATGGTACTGTAAATAGCTTAATAGGCTACCACGGCTTCAATTCCAATCTAAGTCCAAAGCAGCATAATACACTAAGAAACACAATAACAGCACATAGCAAATTTACACTCATTTATACTTTAGCAAATTTATACTCATTTATATTATATAATAATTACAAATTATTACAAGTAAAATTAATGAAATCAAGAGAGGTACAGGTCCAGAACTCTAGGACAGAGATTACTTCCAAATAAAAAGCCATAGACATCTGGTTGCAGCTCCAACATTGTAAGGAATTAAAAGTTGTCATTCCCATCCTCACAACAAAGAAACTGATGAACAAACTGATAATCAATGGCTTTTCTTAAATGTGTCAGAGTATTAAGGTCACAGGGCAAATAACCACCATAAAACCTGGATAAACCAAAAAATAAAAATAAAAATACAGAGAATCAGTTTAACTGAAACAGAAGCTGATGGAACAAGTAACTGACAGGAATACTTAAATAGTAATTTTGATGAATTGTTAGATGGTTTTGGTGAATGAACTTGAGAGTTTAAAAACTCTTGAGGGCTAAATCTTAGTGGGGGAACCTATACTTTTATGTGTTTTATTTCCAAGAACACCACCAAATTTTTGCAGAAAATATAAGAGAAAAAAATTATCTCCTATTTCAGGCAAAGAGAGGGGAAAAGTAACCATTTTGGAATAAGACCAGAGCTTTTTCTATTACAGTGGCCTTCTTTCTAAGAAAAACTACATTATCAAAGTCTTATCTGACTTGGGGGAAGGGCAACTTATCAATTCAAGGCTCCTTTCTGTCTCATGTAAGGGAGAGGCTAGGTAAAAAAGGCTATGAAACCCTTCTGACATAACAGTTCAGAAATTTAGGCCACTAAAAAAACATAAGATTTAATTATAAGATAACAGAACACTTCTCCCCCTAATACTTCACCACCACATCAACAAAGGTCCAGGATAACAACAGTGGTTACACCAGAGAAAGCCACAAGACAGACTCTATTTCAGAAGGGACTCTTGGGAAACCCAAAGAAAATAGGAGAAAAAAAAAAAAAAGAACGAAAGAAAATTAGAGTAAATTGAAGTGTCTGGAAGCTACATTTACAATAAATATTAAAGCCCAATCCTTAGCCAGATGTCTTAGTCAGTTTGGGCTGTTATAACAAAATGACAGACTGGGTGGCTTAAACAACAGTCATTTATTTTCCACAGTTCTGAAGTCTGCGAAGTCCAGTATCAAGATTCTGGCAGATTCAGTCTGGAGAGAGCCTTCTTTCTGGTTTGCAGACAGTTATCCTTGTTGTGTCCTCACATGGCCTGTCCTTGGTCCAGGCACACAGAGAAAGCAAGAGATCTCATGTCTGTTCCTCTTTTTTAAGGGCATTAATCTCACCATGACAGCCTTACCCTCCTGACCTAATCTAACCTTAATTATCTCCCAAAGACTCCACCTACAAATATCATCACAATAAGGAATTAGGCCTTAAACATATGAATTTGAGGGAGGGGTGGAACACAGACATTCAGTCCACAAGTGAGATTAACATAAAGCCTCACACTAAAGCTTAATTACTTCCGTTCATATTACCTAATATATCATGTTTGAGTTTCAATGAAAAAAAAAATTACAAGGCATTCTAAAAGGAATGAAAAATACAACCTGAAAAGACAAAGCAAGAATCAAAACCAGACTTAGATATAACACAGATTTTGGAATTATCATATAAGGAATTTAAAATAACTATAATAAATATTTTAAGGGTTCCAACTGAAAAACTAGATAACATATGAGAACAAATGAGTGACATCAACAGAGATAGGGAAACTCTCAAAAGGGATCAAGAGGAAATGCTGAGATTAAAAAGAATTGTAATGGAAATGAACAATGCCTTCAATAAACTCATCAGCAGACTACATAGCCAAGGAAGTGATCAGTGATCCTGAAGATATGTCAATAGAAACTTTGTAAACTTAAATGAAAATAGGAAAAGGGATTTTATAAACAGAACAGAAATCCCAGAACTGTGAGACAATTACAAAAGGCATGACTCGCATGTAAATAGCAGTACCAAAAAAGGAAAAGAGAGAGAGAAAGGAGCAGAAAAAATATTTAGAGTGACATAGCTAAGTATTTTCCAAAATTTATGGCAGACACCAAACCACAGATCCAGGAAACTCAGAGAACACCAAGCATGATGCATACTAAAAATTTACACTTAGGCATATGATAGTCAAACTGCAGAAAATCAAAGACAAGTAGAAAATCCTAAAGATTGCTGAGAAAAAAACCACTTTACTTATAGAAGAACAGGAATAAGAATTACATTGGACTCCTCTGAAGAAACCATGCAAGCAAGAAGACAGTGAAGTGAAATATGCAATTTTTTAAAAGTAAAAATACTAACCTAGAATACTGTACTCAGCAAATTATGTTAAAAGTGAATGAGAAATAAAGACTTTCTCAGACAGAAGAGTCAACTTTTCACCAGTCAACCTGCCTTATAAGAAATGTTAAAAGAAGTTCTTCAACAGGAAGGAAATGGTATAGATCAAAAACTCCAACCTACATAGAAAAGAAGAGCACTGGAGAAGGAATAAGACAAGTAAAATCTATTTTCTTATTCTGAATCCATCTAATAACAATAATATCAACAGCATTTTGGTTGATGAAAGCATATTGATAAGTAAAATGAATGACATCAAAGTTATAAAGGATAAGAGAGAGGTATTAGGAATATTCTGTTAGAAAATACCTTTACTATCTGTGAAGCAGTTTGGTGTAATTTCAAAATGTAATTAGATTAGATGTAAACATATATTGAATACTCTAGGGAAAATACTTAAAATTTAAGAAGTATTGTTTAATATGCTGAGAGGAGAGAAAATTGATTCTTATCAAATGATCAGTTAAAACCAGACAAGATAGAAAAGATTTTTGAAAAAAGAAAAAGCAAGTACAACAAACAGTTACAAACATCACAGATATTAATCAAACCACATTAATAATTCCTTTAATATGAATAGTCTAATAAACAACTGAAAAACAGAGACTATTAGAGTGGATAAAAAACAAGACCCATTTCATGTTGTTTACAAAAAACACACTTTAAATACAAAGAATCAGAAGAATTAAAAGTGAAGGCATGGAGAAATAGATATATTATGCTGACACTAATTAAAAGAAAGATGAGTAGCTACCTTAATTTTATACAAAGCAGATTTTAGGATAAAGAAAATTATCATGGATAAAGAGGGATATTACAATTTCTAAAGGGCTCAGTTCTACAAGAAGACATAAAATTCCTTAGGTACATGTATGTACCTAACAATAGAGCATTAAAATATATGGGGCAAAAGCTGATAGAACTACAAAAAAATTATCTACTATTAGTAGCTGGAGACTTCAACACCCCTCTTTCAGTAATCCATAGATCAACATGAGAAAAAATCAGCACAGATATAGTTGACCTGAAGAACACTATCACCTTGATCTGACATTTATAGAATGCCCCAGTCCAGTAACAGTAGAATATACATTATTCTTAAGCTCACAAAGAACACTTACAAGACAGGAAACATTCTGGGCCATAAAATACATCTTAAATTTATTTTGTCTTTTTATTTTCATTTTCAGATTTATTGAGATACAACAGCAAATAAAAATATATATATTTAAGGTGTGCAATGTATTTTAATAAACATACACATTGTTAAACAATTACAAAAATCAAGCTAATTAACATATTCATTACTTCACATAGTTACCAATTATTTGTGTGCTTAGATATTTTACATCTATTCTCTTAGCAAGTTTCAATAATAGAATATTGTTAACTATAGGCACAATGTTATACAACAGACTTCTAGAACTTATTCATCTTGCATAACTGAAACTTTATACAAATAGCAACTCTCCATTTCCCCCTCCCCTCAGCCCCTGGCAACCACCATTCTAGTCACCCTTTGTAAGAGTTCAAATTTTTTAGATTCCATGTATAAGTGAGATCATGCAGTATTTGTTTTTATGTGTCTGGCTTGTTTATATTAGCATAATGAACTCTAGGTTCATCCATGTTGTCACAAATGGAAATATTTCCTTATTTTTTATGGCTGAATAACATTCCATCTTATACATACATATATATATACAGTATATCCTATACTGTATTGATTACTGTACCTTTCTATATATAGTATGCTAGATATATATATATGTATGCTACATATATGGATAGATCTCTAGATATAGATGCAGACCTATCATCTATCTATTTATCTATACATATAGAGCAACATTATTTACAATAGCCAAGATTAGGAAACAGTATATCACTTTTTCTTTATCCAGTTATCTGTCAATGAATGGACACTTGGATTGTTTCTTAATCTTGGCTATTGTAAATAATGCTGCTCTGGACATGGGAATGCAGATATTTTTAAATTTGTATCCAGGAGTAGGATTTCATTTCTTAAATATGTACCCAGAAGTAGGATTGCTGGATAATATTGTACTTCTATTTTTAATTTTTGAAAAACATCCATTCTATTTTTGATAAGCTGTACCAATTTACATTCCCACCAACAGTGTACCCTTTTTCCATATAACTTCTCTATTGTCTTTTTGATAAGAGCCATCCTAACAGGTATGAAGTGATATTTCATTGCTTCCGTGATGATGTTGAGTACCTTTCCATACATCTATTGGTCATTTCTATGTCTTTTTTTTTTCTTAGAAATATTTATTCAGGTCCTTTGACCATTTTTGAATTGGGTTATTTGGTTTTTTTCTTCTGAGTTAATATTAATTCCTTCCATATTTTTAATATTAACCCCATATTTCTCTCATTCCATAAGTTGCTCTTTTAATTTGTTGTTTCCCTTGCTGTACAGAAGCGTTTTAGTTTGATGTAGTCCCACCTTTTTATTTTTGCTTCTGCTGCCAATAATTTTGGTGTTATACCCAAAGATCATTTCCCAGACTAATGCAAAAAAGCCTTTCCCCTATGTTTTCTTCTAGTAGTTTTATAATTTCAAGTCTTAAATTGAAGCCTTTAGTCTGTTTCAAATTGATTTTTATGTATGGTGTGATTGGAATCCAATTTTATTTTTATGCATGTGGATATCCAATTTTCTCAGCACCATTTACTGAAGGGACTATCCTTTCATCATTGTGTGCTTTTGGCACCCTTGTTGAAGACAAACTGAGGGCAGATGTGAGGTTTTATTTTTGTTTTCTAGTCTATTCTATTGGTCTATGTGTCTCTTATTATACGAATACCATACTGTATTGATTACTGTACCTTTCTAATATAGTTTGAAATCAGGAATTGTGATGCCTCCAGTTTTGTTCTTCTTGATCAAGATTGCTTTGGCTATTCAGGGTCTTTTATGATTTCATATACATTTTAGGATTGTTTCCTTTTTTTGTGTGAAAAATGTCACTGAAATTTTGATAGGGATTGCATTGAATCTGTAGATTTCATTGGGTTATGTGGATATTTTAACAACATTAATTCTTCCAATCCACGAATATAGGATATCTTTCCATTATTTGTGTCTTCAATTTTTTTTGATAATGTTTTATAATTAAGCTGAAAGTTCTTTAACCTTCTTGGTTGAATTTATTCCTAAGAATTTTATTGGTTTTGATGTTATTGTTAATGACATTATTTCTTTATTTGATTATCAGATAATTCATTCTTAGTATATAGAAATACAATTAATTTTGTATGTTGATATTGTATCCTACAACCTTACTAAAATCATTTATTAATTCTAACAGTCTTGCTGTGGAGTCTTTTGGGTTGTCTATGTTTAAAATTATGTTATCTGCGAATAGGCAATTTTACTCTCCCTTCCAATTTGAATGTTTTTAAATCTTTTTCTAGTCTGACTGCTGTGGCTAGGACTTCTAGTACCATGTTGAATAAAAAAGGCAAAAGTGGGCACCTTTTTCTTATTCTTGAGCTTAACAGAAAAGCTTTTCAGTTTTCACCATGAAGTATGTTAGGTGTGGGCTTGTCATATTTGGCCTTTTTTATATTGAGGTAAATTCCTTCTATACCTAATTTGTTGAGAGCTTTTATCATGAAAGAATGCTAAATTTTGTCAAATGCTTTTTCTGCACCTATTGAGATGATTATATGAGTGTTATCCTGCATTCTGTTAATGTGGCCTACCACATATATTAATGCACATATTGAACCATCCTGCATCCCAGGAACAAGTCCCACTTGATCTTGGCTTATTATTCTTTCAATGTGCTGTTGACTTTGGGTTTAAGTATTTTTTTGAAGATTTTATATTTATGTTCATCAGAAATATTGGCCTGCATTTCTTTTCCTGGCAACATGATAAACATTATAAAAGTAATTATTCAGTTACTTTATTAGTTTAACCTGTATGCATTGAGCAACTACTATGGTCCAGGCATTGAGCCAGCTATTTGGGTTACAATGGTGAATGAGAGAGTCACAGCATCTGCTTCTATAATTTTGAGACTATGGAGAAAGACAGACATTTAAACACATGATTACAGAAAATACGAGGAGTGTTTTGCCAGGGGATGTATAAAGTATTATGGGAGTGTAAAGAGACATCCTTAGCCCAAGTTAAAGGGAAGTCTGGCTGTTTATAGAAGGAGTGTTGCAGACACCAGATGAGGCAGTACAATTTAGTGGTTAAGTGGCTCTGGGAAGCCCAACTCTCTGGGTTTGTATCATGGCTCCATCACTTACTGCTTGTGTGACCTTGAGCAACTTACTTAACCTCTCTGTACTTCAGGTTCCACATCTATAAAATGGAAATCATAATTGTACCTGCCTCTTAGAGCTATAACTTTTTTCTAGTACTCTTCTTCTATGGATTTGGTATCAGTCTGATGCGAGTCATAAAATGAGTTTGGAAGTGTTCCCTCCTTTTCAACTTTTTTTGTGAAAATTTGATAAGTATGTATCTTAACAGATTAAAAACTATATAAACCTTACAAAGTATGAACACAGACCACAATGAAATTAAAATAGAGTCAATACGTAAGAATAGCTATAAAATCCCAAAATACTTGAGATTAAATAAAACACTTCTACATAGTAACATGGATCAAAAAAGTTTTAAGAGAAATGAAAAAATATTTTAACTAAATTAAAATGAAAATATAATTTATCAAAATCTTTGAGATACTGTAACAAATAATGCTGAGGGATATTTATAGCACTGAATGCATATATTAGAAAAGGAGAAAAATCTAAAATCAATAATATAAGCTTCCACCTTATGAAACTATAAAAATAGCAGAAATTTAGGGGTGCCTGGGTGGCACAGCGGTTAGGCGTCTGCCTTCGGCTCAGGGCGTGATCCCGGCGTTACGGGATCGAACCCCACGTCAGGCTCCTCCACTATGAGCCTGCTTCTTCCTCTCCCACTCCCCCTGCTTGTGTTCCCTCTCTCGCTGGCTGTCTCTATCTCTGTCAAATAAATAAATAAAATCTTAAAAAAAAAAAAATAGCCGAAATTTAAGCCTAGAGGAAGCCGAAGAAAATAAATAACAAAAATTACAACAGAAATCAATACATTTTAAAACAGGAAAATAGTAAAAGAAATCGTCAAATCAAAAGTTGGTTCTTTGAACAGATCAATAAAATTGAATGTTTAGACTATTCAGGAAAAAAAAAAAGAAAACACAAATTGCTAATGTTAGAAATGAAAGACGGGCCATCACTATCAACCACCTGAACATTAAAGAGATAATAAATGACTATAAGGAACAAACCTATGCCCACAAATTTGGTAACTAATATGAAATGGACTAATGCATTAAAAGACAAACTAGCAATGTTCACATGAGGAGAAATAGATAATGAAATAGATCTATATTTTTTAAAATGATTCAAAAATTAATAACTTTCCAAAAATAAATATACAAGATCTAGAGGATTCTATGGGTGAAATCAACCAAATATTTAAGGATGAAATTACACCAATTCCTTACAATCTGTTCCAGAGAACAGAAGCAGTTAACACTACCTTTAACTCATAAGACCAATATTACTCTAATACTGAAACCAGACAAAGACATTACAAAAAGGAAGACTACAGACCAATATCTCTTATGAACATAGATATGAAAATCATCAATGGCATTTTAGCAAATCAAATCCAACATATTTAAGAAATTACATATCATAACCATATAGGATTTATTCCAGTTAGGCAAGGGTGGTTCAACATTCAAAAACCAATTAATCTAATTCATCACATCGATAGACCAAAGAATGAAAAATCATATGATCATTATCAGTTTATACAGAAAAAGTATCTAACTAATTAAACACCCATTTATGACTTAAAACAAAAAACCTCTCAGCAAACAAAGAATAAAGAAGAACTTCCTCAACTTGATGAAGAACTTCTACAAAAGATTTATAGCTAATATTATACTTAATGGTGAGCAATTGGATGTTTTCCTCCTATGACTGAGAATAAGGCAAGAATGCCCCCCCACCACTCTTAGCACCAAACTGAAGGACCTCAGTAGTGCAATAAGATAAGAAAATTAATTAAAAGTTATACTAATTGAGAAAAAAGAAACAAAATTACTTCTATGATTAGTTAATAGATGATATGACTGTTTTTGTAAAAAATTCAAGAGAATTTAAAAACAATAAGAACAACAACAAATATCCTGGAGCTAATAAGTAATTATAACAAGGTTGTTGTAGGATACAAGATTAATATGCAAAAGTAAATCACTTGTTTATATACCATTAATTTACAAGTGGAATTTGAAGTTTAAAAGTACAGTACTATTTACATTAGCACCAAAGTGAAATACTTGGGTAAAAATTTAAGAATATATACAGGATCTTATAAAGAAAACTATAGAACTCTGAAGAAAAATGAAAGAAGATATAAGTAAATGTGGAGGTATTCCATGCCTATGAATAGGAAGATTCAATATTATTAAGGTGTCAATTCTTTCCATCTTGATCTATAGATTCAATACAATCCAAATAAAAATATTAGCAAGTATTTTGTATATACCAACAGAGTGATCCTAAAGTTCATATGTTAAGGCAAAAGATGTAGAATAAACAACACAATTATGAAGAAGAAAAATAGAAGAAAGAGAAAGAGGTAAAACAAAAGGAGGAGGAGGAGAAGAACAACAAAGTTGAAGGACTGATGTTATACAACTTCAAAAATCACTATAAGGCTACAGTAGTCAAGATAGTGTGGTATTGGTGATGGAATAGACAAGAAGATCAGAAACAAAACGGGGAACAGAAAAAGACCCTCTCAAATATCACTGACTGATCTATAAAAAGAATCAAAGATAGTGTACTGGAGAAAGAATCATCTATTCAACAAATGGTGCTAGAACAATTGAATATCTGTATACAAAGAAAAAAATGGATCTAGATACAGACCTTATACCTTTTACGAAAATTAACTCATAATGCATCATAGACTTAAATGGAAAACTCAAAGCTATAAAACTTCTAGAAGATAATATAGGAAAAAAATCTAAGTGACCTCTGGTTTGATAACGACACTTCAGTTATAGCAATAAAAGTACGAACCATAATAGAAAATATAATTGAGAAGCATTTTATTAAAATTAAAACTTTGTTCTGTGAAAGATATTGTTGAGAGAACGGAAAGACAAGGCACACACTGAGAGAAAATATTTACAAAGCATTTATCTGATAAAGGACATACCCAAAATATACAAAGAACTTAATTTTACACCTCAAGAAACTAGAAAAAGAACAAATGACACATAAACATAGTAAAAGGAAAGAAATAACAAAAATTAGAGCAGAAATAAATGAAATACAGACTAAAAAGACAAAGAGAAATCATTGAAACCAATCAACTAAAGTTTGTTCTTTGAAAAGATACAGAAACACAAGTCTTTAGTTAGACTCAACAAGAAAAAAAAAGTGAGGACACCTAATTAAAATCAGAAATGAAAGAGGAAATATCACAACTGATACCACAGAAATGCAAAGAATCATAAGAGACTACTATGACCAGTTATATACCAACAAATTACACAACCTGGAAAAAGTTGATACATTTCTAGAAATATACATTCTACTAAGACTGAATCATGATGAAATAGAAAATCTTAACATACTGATTACTAGTAAGATTAAATAAAAACCTCCCAACAAATAAAAGTCCAAAACCTGATAACTTCACTAGTGAATTGTACATTCTATACAATTCTATGCTAATGAAGAATTAATACCAATCAGACTCTTCCAAAAAAATAAAAGAGGAAAAAACTCTTTCAAACTCATTTTATGAACCCAGCATAACTCCGATACCAAAACCAGACAAAGATCCCACAAGGAAAATAATTACAGGCCAACATCCTTGATGAATGTAGTCACAAAAATCCTCAACAAAATATTAGCAAAACAAATTCAACAATATATTAAAAGAATCATATCCCACAATCAAGTGCAATTTATTTTAAGGATGTAAGGATGGTTCATCACCTGCAAATCAGTCAATGTGATACACCACATTCACAAAATGAAGGATAAAAGTCATATAATCATCTCAAAGGTTGCAGAAAAAGTATTTGACAGAATTCAACATCCATTTATGCAAAAATTCTCAACAAAGTGGTTATAACGTACTTCAACATAATAAACCCCACATATGACAAGCCCACAGCTAACATCACACTCAATAGTGAAGAGCTGTTCCGCTCAGATCACGAAAAAATTAAGATGTCCACTCTCACCACTTTCATTCAACATAGTATTGGCATTCCTAGCCACAGCAATTAGGCAAGAAAAAGAAATAATATACATCCAAATTGGAAAGGAAGAAGTAAAATTCATTGTTTGCAGATGACATAATATTATATATAAAAACCCTAAAGACTCCACAAAAACAAACAAAAAAATTGCTGGAATTAATAAACTAATTCAGTAAAGTTACAGTCTACAAAATCAGTACACAAAAATCTGTTGTATTTCTATACACTGACAACCAACTATCAGGAAGAAAAATTAAGAAAACCATCTTATAAACAATTGCATCAAAAAGAACAAAATACCCAAGAACAAATATAACCAAGAAGGTGAAAGACCTGTACACTAAAAACTACAAGACATTAATGAAAAAAAATTGAAGAAGACACAAATAAATGGAAAGATATTCAATGTTCATGGACTGGAAGAATCAATATTGTTAAAATGTCCATACTACCCAAAGCAGTCTATAGATTCAGTGTAATCCCTATCAAAATTCCAGTGGCATTTTTCAAGGAAATAAAACAAATAATCCTAAAATTTGTGTGTAACCACAAAAAACCTCAAATAGCCAAAGGAATATTGAGAAAAAAGAACAAAGCTGGTGGCATTACACTCCCTGATTTCAAACTATATTATGAAGCTATAGTAATTAAAACAGTGCGATATGGGCATAAAAACAGACACATATATCAATGGAAAAGAACTGAAAGTCCAGAAATAAACCCATCATATATATATGTTAATTCATTTATGACAAAGGAGCTTAGAGTATAAATGGAGAAAGAACAGTCTCTTCAATAAACAATGTTGGGAAAACTGGAGAGACACATGTAAAAGATTAAAGTTCAACTAGTGTCTTATACCATACACAAAGTAACTCAAAATAGGTTAAAAACTTGAATGTAAGACCTGAAACCATAGAACTACTAGAAAAAAACGTAAGCGGTAAGCTCCTTGACACAGGTTTTGACATTGATATTTTTTACTCTGACACCAAAAGCACAAATAAACAAGTGCAACTACATCAAACTAAGCTTTTGCATACCAAAGGAGACCAGCAACAAATTGAAAAGGCACACTACAGAATGGGAGAAAATATTTGTTGGTCATATATCTGATAAGGGGCTAATATCCAAAATATATACAGAACTCATACAACTCGATAGCAAAAAACAACCAAACGAAACATCTGATTAAAAAAATGGGCAGAGGATCTGAATTTTTCCAAGGAAAACATACAAATGGTGATCAGGTAGAGGAAAATATGCTCAACATCATTAATCATAAGGGAAATGCAAATGAAAGCCACAATGAGATTTCACCTCCCTCCTGTTAGAATGGCTATTACCAAAAAGACAAGAAAGAAGTGTTGGTAAAAGTATAGAGGAAAAGGAACACTTGTGCACTGTTGGTAGAAATGTAAATTGGTGCAATCACTATGCAAAACAGTACAAAGGTCCTCAAAATACTAAAAATAAAACTACCATATGAGCCAGCGATTCCACATCTGTGTATTTAGCCAAACAAAATGAAAATAGGGGCACCTGGGTGGCTCAGTTGGTTAAGTATCTGCCTTCAGCTCCGGTCATGATCCCAGGGTCCTCAGATCTAGCCCCACATTGGGCTCTCTGCTCAGCGAGGAGCCTGCTTCTCCCTCTCCCTATGTCTATTTGTGATCTCTCTCTCTCTCTCTAATTAATAAGTAAATAAAAATTTTTTTAAAAAAAAGAAAGAAAATGAAAACAAACTCATAGAGATACGTTCAGTGCAGCAATAACCAAGATATGGAAACAACCTAAGTGTTGATGATTGAATGGATAAAGATGTGATGTATATATACAATGGATATTATTCAGCTATAAAAATAAATCTCACCATTTGCAACAATGTGGATGGACCTCAAGGGCATTATGTTAAGTAAAATAAGTCAGACTAAGAAAGACAAAAACCATACGATATCCCTTATGTGTGAAATTAAAAAAAACAAAAAAAAAATTTCTACTTACAGAGAATTGACTGATGGTTGCCAGGAGTGGTAGATGGGAGAAATGGGGCTCAAAAGGTAAAAAGAAAAATAATAAATATCTCTTATATTGATTACATGTTAAAATAACATTTTGGATATACTATGCTAAATAAAGTATATTAACATTTAAAAATATACATTTATAAAACAGTTAAAACTCAACAAGAAAATAACCCAATTAAAAAATGGCCAAAGATCTGAATAGACACTTTAGCAAAGAACATACAAATAGTAAAGAAGTATATGAAAAGATGCTCAACATCATATGTCAGTAAGGAATTGCAAATTAAAGTTACAATGAGATACTACTACATACCTACCAGAATGGCTAAAAATTTCCTTTAAACCTGAAACGATTTACTGGTGAAGATGCAGAGCAACAAAAACTCACAGCTATTGCTGGTGGGAATAAAAAATAATATACCTTTGGAAGACAGTTTGACAAAACTAAATACAGTCTTATCATATAATATAGCAATCATGCCTTTGGAATGCACCTAATAGAGTTGAAAACATGTCCACACAAAACCCTTATACAAATGTTTATAGCAGATTTATTCATAAATGGGCAAAACTGGAAACTAAAATGCCCTTCCATAGATAAATGGATAAACAACCAGAGTACATCCATACTAATAGATTATTATTCAGCAGTAAAAACAAATGAGCTCTTAAGCCACAAAAAGAAATGAAAGAGCCTTAACAGCATATTTTCAAGTAAAAGAAGGTAGTCTTAAAATGCAACAAGGATCTAACGTTCTCGAGAAGGACAAATTATGGAGACTATAAAAACATTAATGGCTTCCCTGGGGTGAGGAGGTGGAGGGAGAAAGAGACAGGTAGAGGAGGGAGAGATGAATAAGTAAGGCACAGGGGACTCTTTAAACCACTGGAGTAGTGAGAAAACTACTCTGTATGAGACTGTAAGGGTGGATACACAATAACATGCATTTTTAAAAATCCACTGAACTGTAAAACACAAAGTCAATCTTTGTAAACCATGTAACCAATGTAAACCATGCACTTTACTTAATAGTGATGCTTCATTATTAGTTCACTAACATAACATATATACCACACTAATGCAAGATGTTAATAGCGAAAACTGGTTGGAGAGGATGTATCTGGAACTCTCTATTATATTTGCTTAAATTTTCTGTAAATGCAAAAACTGTTCCAAAAAAATAAAGTCTAATAATTTAAAGATAAAAAAGGAGAACTATATCTCCAGTATTTTTGCAATGCCTTTCACAACAGAATCTTTCTCAAGATAGTTTCTGTGTTGACAGTAGGGTCTTTTTCCTTAACCCTTCATGACTAAGCTCCGTAACTCCATGAAATTCCCCTCCCTCGGTATCTTTGTCTTATGCACCAAAGACTTTTGTCTTTAGTATACTAGTCACTGACCAAAAGCTGAGTTATTAAATACTGGACAGTGTTTGTGATCACTTGTATGTTTTGGGTCATGGGTGGGGGTGAGAAGAGTTCAGAGAGTGCCTGCTTTATTTCTTTCTGCGCACAGTGCTGGTGACTAACACTCCACTGCCTTTCTCCCCTGAAATCTTCTCCTTTTCAGTTTTGGAAAAGGACACATTTATCATGAGTGAATTGACCTATTTAAAATGCATCAAACTATCAAATCTTTAAAGCCTTGTCAAGAACAGGCTTTCCTCAAGAAAAGTACTTCATGATCCAATGGTTTCGCTTCACAGAAATATTTTTTTTTCCTGAATTTAAACTGAATGGATTATATGCCATTTGACCTGCCTATTCCATTCTTTGCTCTGAGCACTGGTTCATATCCTTGGTTAGTTTTTTTCCACATGGACACAGCCACTTTGCTCCTGAGTTCATTAGCATATATTAACAATAAAAATATATTAGTTTCTTTTCTGACATTTTTCTTCATAATTTCCAATTTTCCACTTCTTTATCATAAGTTATGCAAAATGATCTGCCAATTTCTCTCTCATCAAAAAATATGCTAAATATTTCTTCTTGAAATATTAGATGGCTCAGAATGTGACAAAATCACAAGGCACTGGAATTACAGTCCTACAGTGTAATTTTATATACTAATTTGATTGGCTTTATTAGAACCAGGCTCGAGTTTGGCTAAACCAGATAGTCTCTCAACTGAGGGGAATTGAGAACAGTGCCCCTCATGAAATATGAAGACAACAATAATTTATGTCAAAGTGCTAAAAATTGTGCAGACACAGTTAGGCCTGGATGTTTCCACATTTCTCTCATAACATCACTTATCAAATGTCTATTTCTCTGTCTCATCCATCTTTAAGTTTCATGAGAACACAAATCATGGCTATCATTTTCACCATTTTATCTCTAGCACCTAGCAAAATGCCTGTTTATATAGGTGGTCATTAAATATTTATGAAGTAAAAAAACAAAGTACAAGAGATAATCTAATCAAATCGCAAGAGATTCTAGCAATGTGCCAGGGAATTGTACTCTATTATAAAGAATCTTCTCTATCTTCACCTCCAATCAATCCTCAAACAAGTATAATTAAATATTTCCTGTTGTTTAAAAAGTATCTGGAATTATATTTATTAAGAAGCACACACACAAAAAATCTCAACTTCCATATTTTACCTAACTTTATCTACTTCATATGTCCATTTCTTAATAAACCCACACAGCTCTCCTAACTCCCTTTATACTTATTTGCAATTATTCACATAAAAATAGTTTATAAAAGTTTAACTACTTTGAGCATATTTGCAGTTCAATAGAACTCAGAGCCCAATCTCATGGTGAAGTGCCCATGTCTTTTGACCATTAATAAAAGAGCTGTCTTTCTCTTATTGGTGTGTAGGAATTCTTTATATATTCTAGTTATGGGTTCTTCCTTGTCAAATGTATGTATTACAAATATCATCTACTCTGTGGCTATCTTTCTTTCTTTTAGTTGTTTTTGGATAAACCAAAGCATTGAATGAAAAACAAGTTCCAAGAACAATGTTTATCTTGATGGTTAGTATTTTTTTGTGTTCTGTTAAAGAAATTACCTATACAAAGTTCTTAAAGATATTATTTTATTCTATTTCCTAAAATAATTATTGTTTTACCACTCATTTATAGGAATATAATCCATGTGAAATTGGCTTTGTGTGTGAAATCAAATCTGGGTTTGTTTGTTTTTTTAAACACATGTATTCAATTGATCCAGTTTGTAGGTACACACACAGAGAGAAGGCAAGGAGAGGCTGCAGGAAGAGGCAGACCACTCCAGATGGACAGGTGGTAGTTTAACAAGCAAGGGAACTTACCAGGCTTGTCTCGAGTGACCAGAAGATGAGTAGATTTCCTAACCTGCCCGCCATAGTCTTAAGTTTATAGGGAGGCCTTAACTGGGTTCAGTCAGGTAGAGTCCAGATAGTCTCAACAACACATTGCTTTCCCAAGGCTGCATCCTTAAAAGTGGCTCTCACTGTGGGACTGGTGGGAAAAACATACATTCCAGGGCCAAGAGAGAGGGTGTGGAGCTCCAATTACTCGGGTCCTGCTTGTGGGTCAACCAGTTGCCATTTCCTCTTGAGAACCTCCTCCAACACAGCTCCAATTGTTTCCTTACTGTGTTGCACTTGTACACTGATCATACATCAGATGAACTTATGCCTTACTTTAGGTTACCCCATAACGCCGGGGCTAAAACAAAGTCTCGTATGCAGATAGTTTATTTGGAAAGTTATTCCAGGAAACTAAGAAGAGTCTAAAAAGAGTGGAACAGGTAAGGAAGAAAGCCATTAATGAGCTATTTATCACTGTGAGTAACTAGGGCTCAGTCCCTCTGAAGAACATTATAAAATGTGCCTCCCAATTGTCCACCCTTTACATGAAGAGAGGAATCTTTGTCCACTGATACCCATTCTCTGGTCGATGGTTGTCTTGGGAGTGTTGAATTCCTTGCAATTTTAGATATGCAAGCATTAGAATGTCTGAGTGGACTAATGCCCTCAGAGAAGCTACACATAGCAACAGACAAGTCCTAGGACAGAAAACAATGGATCCATGGTACAGATGAGTTACACCTTCATGCAGCTGGTTACTGCAATGCCTAGATTAAAAAGGTGGACTGGAGGGGTGCCTGGGTGGCACAGTCGTTGAGCGTCTGCCTTCGGCTCAGGGCGTGATCCCAGCGTTCTGGGATCGAGCCCCACATCGGGCTCTTCCGCTGGGAGCCTGCTTCTTCCTCTTCCACTCCCCCTGCTTGTGTTTCCTCTCTCACTGGCTGCCTGTCTCTATCAAATAAATAAATAAAATCTTTAAAAAAAAAAAAAAGGTGGACTGGGAAGATGTGGATTAGGACTACAAAATGCCTGATACGGTTCACCCCTTATACCAATCAGATCTGCTCATGTTCAGTCCATCACAGAGATATCAAGTGGCCTGCTGCAACAAATCCATAAAAAGTCTGAATATAAAAGTCTGCATTTAACAATTGTTCTAAAGCTAAAATTGATATTTATTATTCCCCTCCTTCATCAAGTCTTCTAAATTTACCTCATCCACAGACATCACTTTAGCAGTCCCAGGTAGCATTTCCCAAAGGTGACACTGATTTTCACTATTGAGTCAATGCAGTCCTATGATTAACATTTTTGGGGCCTTATTGCTACAACTTTTCACTTATGGTTAAAAATGGTCATGGACACACCAAGAGACACTCCAACAAATCCTCTGAGTTTCAGGTACATTCTTTCCACCCCATTTTTCAAGCAAAAACCATAGCAACTCTTCGTAATCAGAATCAACTATCACCACCAATATTTGTTTTTATCTACTAGTGAATTTGCACGAGAAAACCAAAACGAGGAGATAGTAGTTCTAGTGTCAAATTCAATAGCATCCTTACTCTACCATCTAGCAGAAGCATTCCCCTATCCTGGGGAAATAGAAAATTTAATCTAGAAGAGTCTAAACTTGTGAAGAAAGGAAAAAATCTTCACGGGGTT
This sequence comes from Ursus maritimus, assembly GCF_017311325.1. NCBI lineage: Eukaryota > Metazoa > Chordata > Mammalia > Carnivora > Ursidae > Ursus > Ursus maritimus. The sequence continues at coordinate 59,789,402 of NW_024426885.1, forward strand.
TATCCTCTATCCTCCTCATGCATCTTTCTAAGGCATCAGACTATCAGGTACCTCCTGCATATGAGATCAAGTTAGTATGAAATCATCAATAAAGTGCCCAACATGATGTCCTGTCAATGTCAAAATGATCAAGCTCTCTTTGGATCAGCTATCACCAAGAGTAGAGCTAACAAGTCATAAAACAACACTGAATGTACTATTGCCCTTTGCACACAAATATGAAATCTTTTTGATTATCTTTATAGTTGGACTTTGGGGAAAATACATTCACTATATCAACAACTACTATGTTGATCCATTCCAGAGAAAACACATTTAGTTAGTTTAATAGTTGTTCAATAATCCAATTTATGTTTGTATATGAAACCCTGATTAGAACTGACTGATCAATGCAAGGGAAGACTTCTGACCTAGTTGAACCAGTCAGATTATTTTCAAAGGGATATTATATTTAAACCTGAAAGTAACAGAAACTGGAAGTCAAGAGATTAGTGCTGTTAATGGCAACTATCTAGAGAGAACATCAAGAAATTTTTGATACTAAGATCCCTGGAAGGCTACCTTTATTGCTTTCCTTTCTGAGTCCTTGGTTGTTCAATTTTTCCTTCAATTTTCAATATCCTTCCAATAAATTTGCTATTTTTAAGGTAAATAGGGATGAGTTTTCTTATTTATAACAAAGTAATCTAATAAAAATAATAAATATTATTTAAAAGAACTAGCAGAGTAAACTGGCCCAATGTCATGAAAGAGATTCCAATATTTTGCTCTTAGGGTCCTTATCTTGCCCACCATTTTTCTTTCCTCACATTCTGCTAGCAGATAAAGTGATATCACTTATCTATCTAAAATGCACTTATAAATAGATGTGTTTTGAGACAAAGGAACCAATTATTCTACCAATAGCAGCAACTACTTTGGTTTTTCATTTAACAAACATACCCAGCAATTATTCTAGAAGCACAAGATGGTGATTTTGTTCTCCTCCATCAATGAAAGAACTCACTCAAGAGTCCAAGTTAAGAAAGGGGCAGAAATAAATAGACAAGGTACTTGGAAAGGAGTTATATTTACCAAATTATATTTACTGTATTATTAACTCTATGGGATATTATTTGTTATGTGAGGGGGGAAAATATCCTTCAGTAATTAAGCTGGAGAAATGCTAAGTAAAAACCAAGTTCACAGATCACTCTGATGACAGTCTTTTTGGAGCCTTTAATAGTCAGTGCATGCAATGAATCTCCAGTAGGCAGATACCATAAAGAAACATTCTCAAATTTATTTGACTATGAAACACTTTTCTTGTGTTTCATCATTGGGAAAGATTAAGCTTCTGAAGTATACACTTTGTGGAATGCTCTACTTGGGAGATCGGGAATTATTCAAGTTCAGTCTGTATTCTCCTCACCTTTGAAGAACTAAGTCCTGGACCACAGTGATGTGTAATAAATGTTGGAAAAATAAGTGAGTAAGTATGTGAGTGAATAGTGATGAAAAGATGTGACTACTTTCCGGTTGTTTTTAGTTTTTATTAATGTTTTTAGTGAAAGGTGTTGAATGACTGGAAGAATGTATAGATACTATAGAAAGTATTTATAAACTTTATCAGAATTAATTCATCTAAGCATCAATCAAAACACCATAATGTAGGTATTAAGATTTTCCATTTTATCAATGAACAAATGGAGGCTTGGAAATTTTTTAGCAACTGCCCAATGATACACAACCAATAGGTGGAAAGCAAGACTGGATCCTGCATTCATAACCAAGATGATGGTATCTCTGTGTTTGTCTCAAATGTTCTGCCATTTGACAAAGACACTAATAAATAAAAGAAGTGAACAAGCTCAGCTTTTCTTTCCTTTGGGAATTGAGCTAGAAAAAGCAGGACCAAAGATTAAATGATAACTATCCCTATTTCCCATTCAGTGAGGCTGAGAGGGACAGTGGAATACCTCCAGGTAGGAATCAGTGAAAACTGGACTTGATCCCAGATCTGAAGCCAATGGACCTTTCAGTTTCCTCATTTGTAAAATGGAGATAAGACTTACAGACTTGTTCAGGAGATGAAAAAATTATACATATAAGGGGATAAGTGTGATAACTATATTATTGAGTCTAGAGCCAGACTACCAGAATTTGAATTCCAGACCCAATATTTTCTACATGAGTAATACTGTGTACATTATTGAACCTACTGCTGCTTGTTTTTATCATCTGTAAACTTGATTGGTAACACTCTCTACCAAAGCTTGTTGAGAGAATCAAATGGGTTAATTCATATAACGCACTTAACTAAGTGTCTCACCCATGGAAAGTACTGTGTGCAGGTTAGTCATAATAGGTAATCTGCAGATGGTACCTTTTATATGTATTGGTCCTATCAGCATGTAGAAAAAGCATGAGGCTTTGATAAATCTTCATTTGATTAGTCTCTGCCATTATTAGCCATATGACCCTGTCAACTTGCTTAATTTTTCCGAATATTAGTTTTCTTTTTTGTAAAAGGCAAATAAGAAAAAAACTATTATCTCACAGATTTTTCAAGAGAATTAAATTACTCATCATATCCAATGCCTGCTACATAGCAGTTTTTCAATAAAAGTTAGTATTCTCCTTTCTCCCACCCTTCCTTCTTCCCCCCCCCACACCCCGCTTCTTTTTACAGTAGTCTTACTCTGTGAAAGTCTTAAATACCAAGTACAGATTCAACTTGTGGTAAATCTTTCAAAGAAAGATTCACCAAGTATAACAATGCTTTCAACGGGGCTTTGGATGTGAATTTACCTTAGACACGATGATAGGAAATATAGTAAATCAAAATCTTTATTTCTCTCTTGGAGACAAATATGTTTTTTCAACTGGCATGCTATACTAATAAATTTTTCTACTTGCCCTACCGGGACGCTTACAAGTAGTAAATAAAGACCTGAGAGAACTAGGTAAATATTCCCCAAATTCCAGAATATTTTGGAGGTGGCAAGAATCTGGTTTTCTTGATCAAAGAGTAGATTTTCTTCTAATCCTCTGATTTAATTTAAGTCTTGTGAAGCAGAGGAGTCTTGAGTCAAATGATCTCTTACTAATGCTAAACCCCTAGGGCCCTTTGAATTTACTGATAGCTTCATGTACTATCCTCAACACAAGCATTATGGAAAAATTGTCAGTATAAATTGTATTGATGCTATGATTAAAAGCAAGCTTTATGTCCTTTGAGAGACTTAAAATATTACAACCTAGAGACATATAAAGATATTCTAACCAATCAGCACTAATAACACCTCACGTGTATATTAAATTTTATAGCTCACAAAGGACTTTTACATGTATTATCACACATCATCTCTGTGAGGTAAGCGGCACAAGCATTATCATCCCAATTTTATAAATTAAGAAAATAAGACACAGACAGGTGAAATGATATGGCCAAAATTTCACAGCTTGCAAATAGAGACACATCTAGAATATAGTCTGATTTATCTTAGTCTAAAAAATGTTATTTCTTCTATAAATGTTATTTTCTAACAATGTAGGAAAACACACACACATCTCTTCAAATATAAAATAACTAAGTGGTGATGTTTTTTTAAAGATTTATTTATTTTAGAGAGAGAGCACAAGCAAGAAGGACAGAGGGGGAGGGAGAGCAAATCTCAAGCAGACTCTGATCTGAGCACAGAGCCCCCATGTGGGGTTCTATCTCAAGACCCACAAGATCAGGACCAAGAGTTGGATGCTTAACCGACTGCACCACTCAGGCACATCTAGTGGTGATTTTTAAAACTAAAGTCAGTTACTATTGCTAGTGATGAATCCTGGATTAGGTTTATTAGTCAAATTAATTCCCTTTAGTGAAGGGAGGATTCCTGCTCTATCCTCAACCATCAAATTCTCCCTGATATTCAGGCTACTTGCCTTACCAGTACCCTTGAAACTCTGAAACTCTTAACATGGCAAACTTCTTTGAATCTAACCTTTTCTCCTGGGAAACATCATGTGTTGTGATAACACCAAATTGCCCATTCTTCCCCCATTCTCTCCGAAATAAATGTGTGACAGAAACTACCAGCACCTTTCAATCCTTCAAAAGTTTTTTTTTCCCTTCATTATTTTTAAAGTATACTACAAAGTACCTTTGAAATCTATAATCTTTATGAAGGGATATAAAAAATCTACCAGTAATCATTAGTCTTTGCAGGAGAGTTGGGGACTGCTTCACATTCCCTAGGTCAGCTGACAGCTGATGATGAGAAATGGGGGTGAATAGAGCTAACAAATAAAGAAAAAATAAAACAATTTGCTTTGGGCATCATTAACTTTCTTTGAAAGAAATAGTAAAAATGTCAAAAGATTTTAAAGATATTTTATTTATTTATTTATTTATTTATTTATTTTTATTAAAGAGAGAGGAGGGGCAGAGGGAAAGGGAGAGAGAAAATCCCAAGCAGTCTCCATGCCCAACGCGAGCCCAAAGGTGGGGGGGTCGATCTCATGATCATGAGATCATGACCTCAGCTGAAATCAAGAATCAGATGCTTAACCGACTGAGCCACCCAGATGCCCCCAAAATGTCAAAAGATTTTAAAATAAAGTACTGTCAGTCCTAAGAATGTCGTTAAAGTAATGTGTCTGTGATTTTTTAATCAAAAAAGAGAGCCATGACTTAAAAATTGAAAAGTTAAATTTGGATTTAAATGCAAGAAGAGAAGTCCTCATCTCTGGTACATACACACTTTTATATTCAATTAAATTATTATTTATTCATTGACTTTTTCTATCATCGCTCTTCACTCCACTGTTCTTTACCTTTTACAAACAGGATGTGATAACAGCAATGGTTTCACTGATGAGAGAAACCCAGAGAGGACACAACCTTGCTTATTTTTATAGCACCAGGGTTGTCTCCTTAGGCTCACATCTTTGGAACTACCATCTGCGGTAGAGAGACATCTGGGGAAAAGTGATGAGAGGCCACTGAGAGGAAAGGCAATCATTCCAAAGGGCAAGTTAAATCACCCAGCTGTCAGTGTTTTAGATGCTGAAACATCATTTTAATAAATAATCCAAGCCTCATTCCAGTTTCAAAGATGTGCCTTTGTGTAGTCGTCTTGCCCCACGCGATGTGGGGGCAGAGGTCTGGCAGTGTATCAGTGGCACCAGACCTAGAACTCACCCAGCAGGATAAACAGATGATCCTCCAGGATGTATGAAGTGTAGGGAATTCAAAGGGCAAGGAGTAATTCAGTAATAATTTAGAATCATAATAGTTATTTTTATATCTGATTATATTTATTTTATTATAAAACCAAATACAATGGAAATTTAAAACAATCTCAGCAAGATCAGAAATTAATTTCACATTTTTAATAAAAACTAGAAGAAATGGATAAAATAACATGCTCAAGATAATTTTAGAAGAAAACTTCTATGATAATGTAGAAATTTTCAGCTAGAGGGATTTGATAGATCATTTTTCATGACCTCTTTACTTTTCACCCTTTACTTTACAGATTCCAAGTCTTAGCCCCAGAAAACAGTGTCTGACTTGCTAGTTAGCAGTTGAGCTAGATGTAGAAGGCAAGTGTCTGAATCTTAGGAGTTTTTTTACTTCTAGCAAATAGCATCCATTGAACAAAATTTTGTGAGTTTATATAGGAATCATCAAACCAAACAAAATCTAAATTTTTCAATGAGCTGAAAAAATTTTGTCTATGGTTTACCTAGAATCAGTAGGTTAAGCACTAGAAAATTCCCTTTGACATTGAGAACATAGGCTTATTACCTTCCCATTTTTTTCTTAACCAACAAAAAATTGGTTTTTGGTCAATTAGAGGTTGGGAAACAACTCACTTTTTTATGTTTAATTGTGATAAAAACTGAGTTTTATTTTTTACTATAACTAGGAAATTCAAAGTCAAAATGGCAAATTCTAATAGTGTTTTATCATCTTTTTAGAAAATAGATATAGGAAGTTTATTTCCTCTGAAACCTCATACACCTCTGCATGCATATAGATTTGCCAACTGGGCCATTCAGGGACTATTAGGCTCAGATTCTCATACAAATACAGGAAATATAACTCTGGCTCTTGATCAAAAACATATTCTCAATGTGCTCATGAAATAGCAAAAAATGAAAAGAAACAATCTTCCCAAGCACGGGGATTGTTATTACCTTATTTTCAATTCCACATGTCAAATGGAATCCTGGAGGGATCAAACATAATACTGAAAAGTACATTACAAGGGGAAAAAAGCTCTCTATTAGTCTGATGATAAAACTAGGTGAACAAACGCCTCTTTTCCTTCTCTAATTTTCTAGTATGGCTTCCTGCCTGCAGGTGAAGGTGTAAATTACAAGTAGAAGAAATTGAGTATCTATGTATCTGTCTGTTAGTTTATAGCTACCTCGCCAGTTTAAAATGAAATGTTCACCTATGTTTCATCTTATTACCTCCAGTGGAAAGGAAAAAAAAAAAAAAGAAAGAAAATGATAGGTGTATAATTTTATGCTACCAGGTTAGTATCATCACAATCTCAAAATATTTTCATTCGTGCGGAATCTATGGATTTTCCTAAATCATCTGAGTATGTCATCATATCAAAATGATTATTTAAAAGAAAAGAAAAGGAAGAAAATGTCCAGGTAATTGGGTGAATTTTTCACTTTTCATTTGATAATTTAGTAAAATGTAGATAGAGCTGGAATCCATTGTTAAAAAGAAATGGTTTATTAATGACTCATGAATTAAAGTCGGGAATATTTTAAGTACAAAAAATTTTAAATGCAATATTCATTATCAAGCTTCAGGCTAAGTTAGGAATTTCTAAAATTGCTTAATTTAGGTACTTGTGTAAGGCCATTCCTCATTCTCGGTCTTATGAGATCAGACATTTTTAGAAATGGATCTGGTCTAGATGGATGTGTTCAATTAGAGCAAATGATTTTAACCAATGGTAAGAGTAAGTAGTTCTAGTTCTTAAAATTACTAGTATTAGTGATTGCAAGTTTGGGAAAAGAAGGTTTTTGATAAACAGGATTTGTCATGAGGTGATTCTGTTTGGTCATTTTAAAATTGCAGCTTAAAAGTTATCAGATAAAGAGTATCATACATATATATAATACAAATATGTGTCTGTATATACATACACACCCACTTCAATTCATATACACACATACAAATAGTATAGCAAATAGCCTGAGACACCGTTCAACAGGTTGAGCATTCTTCCTCATTTCAGTCAATCATAGTCAGTTTTCCACTAGTCTCCCTAAGGTTTTATGACCAGGACCCATTAGGCAGTGCTGCTCTATTGGATTGTTAAGGCCTGCCAACGGTTTGGTGAATTACACAGCTGTTACATCAATACATGAGTGACAGTCAGCAGAAAGACAATAACAGTAACAAAAGCACCCGGTGTGCCAATCCCAGGAAAAAGAAGAAACAAACTATTCTAACGTAGTCATGGAATCATTACAGGGAAGAGTAAGCATACTCTAATTTCTGGATATTTTGCATATGGAAGCAAGTCAAGAACACAACAGGAACTCAGTAAGTGATTGACCTTCCTTCACTCGTCCCAGTGATCACTAGAATCACTTTAAGACCTTATAAATCCTAAGAACTCTTTCTTTATGGACATCACACCCAACAAAATGTCAAACATATAAATATTACCTATACCCTACATCCCAGATACAGATAAAGAGATAGAGATCAAGCTATAGACATCCACAGAGATATGTATGTTTACCTCTCTCTGTAGATATGTTAAAACAACTTGAAAGTCTTTGTTATAATTTTCTTAATTTGTGTTTTGCTATGTGAACTAGTGCAAGTTCTCTGAGTGGTCCACTGCAAATGCCAAGACAGGACTAAGTGTGCAAGGAATTTACTAGGGAAAATACCTATGTGGAAGAAAATGGGAGATTGGGAAAAGGGGCACCAGGAGAAGCTGAGAGTTTCATTAGAGCACATTTACAGTTTAACTATGAAGGAGGGAGGAAAAGAATGCTGTGTAAAAACCTCCTATACTATTGTGCAGTTTAAGAAAGCTTTGGCAAGGCTGTTGGGAAGTTCTTGACAAAAGTTGGCCATCAGAGGAGGCCCGTGTCTCCCACAAACAGGTCTGCTTTCGTGTCTGCCTTGCTTAGTCATTGGTTGGGAGAAGTGGCTTCAGTAAAAACACAGAGATGGCTTTTTTCTGAGCATGGAAGCTGGGAGCCTTGGTCAGTTACACTCCCTGTAGCAGAAAATCTACAATGTATTCTCATGGTCACTACACTGTTAATTCACAAGCGTAATCTATTCTCAGGAATTCTTGCACTGTTTTAAACATGAGATGTTTTCAAAGGCAAAGAAATATTAATACTTAATGTGACAGTAATTAGATTGAAATAATGCTTGATTTGTGGCTGTTTAGTAAACATTTGTTAACTTTGATTTTATTATTTTGATTTTGTAATTTTCTTAAGTAGATGCAGATTAATTGCAGAAATGACACCAATTCTTTACCTGCCTTGTATCTATCACCTCTGCAATGTGATTTCACAACTACTCCCATCAAGAAGGGCAGTCTGTTTTCTTTCTTTAAACATAGATAAGTTTTGTTTTTGTTTTTGTTTTTTAAATTGCTTTGGCCAATAGAATGGGAGAATAAGGATGGTGTGCCTGTTCCCAATCTAAACCTCAAGAGATTTTTGTGGGCTTCCATGTACTCTTTTCCTCCTTTGTGTTTGCCATGAGAACATACTTGAGGCTAGCATCTTAGAAGATGAACCAGGTACAGGAGAGCCATGGCACAGATGTCCCAGCTGAAGCCCAATACATAGGAGACAGTCTAGCCAAGATCAGTAAATCCACCAGGTGGACCTACAAGTGACCACAGACAGGTGAGAGAGCCCTTCCAAGCCCAGCTGACTCTGCAGAACCACCCAGCCGACCATTTGGCTTGTGATCAATAATAAATTATTATTTTAAACTTCTAAGTCGTAGGGCGATTTGTTATTCAGAAGTAGCTAGCTAATATGTTGGTTACCAGACATTATAAAGCTTATATGCCTAAACCCTTGACTGTAGTACTTAGTATATTACTGCTACACAACCACGCAACCACACAACCACACACACACACACATGCACACACTCACTCTCACAGCATGTCTTAGTGACCAGTGAATGGGGCTTTTACCTAAGTTTTATGCCTTGAGGGAAATTAAATGTTATTGGTAGATGTGAATTCAGCCATCATGAGCAGGTTCCCTGTCCAGCTACCCCATTTATCCCACTAGGTGGTATAGTGACTTCGAAAAAGGCTGGGGGCCCTGAGTTATTACTACTGTTGGAGGATGGTCCAGAAAAAGATCACCTCAGATATTACCAAAAAAAAAAAAAAAAAGGAAAAGACGCTTTACATTCCACTCTAAAGGCATTAAAAACCAACCATTTTTAACTACCTACTTGGGGCCTTTAAAATAGGTCTGGGAACCCAAACAGGTATAAGAGTGATTCATATCCATGACCAATATTTAAAGGCAAAGGAACAAGAAAATTATTATTATGGTATTACAATTTCCATTTTTATCTGGCAATACCATAGCAGTAAAATACTTGATCTTGGCATAGTACTTGCAATCTTAATTTTCTATTAGGTTTTTGTATTTCCATCCACAATGGACTTTATATTAAATGAATTAAATATTTTAATAACCAAAGCATGCTGTTATTCAGACTGCCAAGAGTGATAATTCTGAGGATGCTTTTATATCTTCATTTAATTTCTCGACAGCAATTTCCTCTGTTAGGAGACCTACAAACCATATTATTTACAAGCGTGAAATGTCTGGAAAACATGAAGCCACACACTACCTACAGTGTCCTCTCCCATATCCATCAACATTTACACAAAATCATTCAGATTCTGGGACTATAAAACCTTCGCACAAACATAGTCCAGCCCAATTTTACATAGAAAAGAGATGGACTTGGAGTTCAATTCGATTCCTGTTTCCTACACAAAAAGACTTTCAACAAAGTTACAACTATTTTGTTGAGACAATCTTAGATTCCTATACATTCATTTATTTCTCACATTTTCTCCAAGGAACATTCAGAACACTTGCATTTTGAAGCTTTCACCTAAGCCTTTGCACGTAACTACGGATCGTTATTCCACTAACACAACTCAGACCCCGATGTTGACCCCAAGATGCTCATCTTCACTCCTCCTCTCCTTATGGTGAGTTTTCCTTCAGGGACCTATAGCCTCTCTTTTTACTCGATGTACTCAGTTAGGCCTGTACCAGTGTGTCAGAGATACCACCTAACAGTTTGAATACTGAGAGTGAAAGGGTCAGAAAAGTACATTTAAAATTGGAATTTCACTGCATGCACATTGTTCAATGAAGCTGATTTTCTTGAAAAGTGAAAGATGAGGATCTTAATCCTTGTCTTACCAGGAGGCATCCTGGTTTTACCACCAATTTAATCACTCTCCTTCCTCACTGATCTCAGATCTCCACCCTGCAAAGGTTGTGGGGAGAGACAGTCTCTGTCGGGCCTAGGAAATCTCCAGTCGTGGCCTTTTCCAGCAACACAATGACATGACTAAGATCTCTTAAGTTGTATTCTTCCAAAAGAGATTTAATGTCTCTAACTACAGAAATAAAGGCAGCTAATAACTTGCAAGCAGGATTCTCTAACTTAGAAAATGCAAGAGAAAAAACAGGAAAAGGGAGATGAAAGGGAAGCCAATAAAATGTAACAATCTAAACTTCCTTAAGTTCTACTATGTGAGAGGCACTGTATTAACACTTCTTATATAGGTTCTCATTTATTTATTTATTTATTTATTTATTTATTTATTTATTTTTTAAAAGATTTTATCTATTTATTTGACAGAGAGAGAGGCAGCCAGCGAGAGAGGGAACACAAGCAGGGGGAGTGGGAGAGGAAGAAGCAGGCTCCCAGAGGAGGAGCCCGATGTGGGACTTGATCCCAGGACTCTGGGATCATGCCCCGGGCCGAAGGCAGACGCCCAACAACTAAGCCACCCAGGCGCCCCTATATAGGTTCTCTTTTAATCTTGACAACCACCCTTGTGCTTCTTGACTGAGGAATTGAAGAATCAACGAATGAAGATGACCCCCAGATCACTCAGTGGGTGAATGTCAGATTGACGAGTAGAATTGAGATCCGATTCCACAGCCTGTATTGTTGGCCACCAAACTCAACTGCCCCATTATAGATCCCCTCAGCAGTGGGTTTATTAAATTAAATAGAATGTAAGTAGCTTTGTACTATTTTAAAGTAAGCCTATTTCGTCCAATTTATTATCATATATTATCCACATATTAATAAAGATACACAGAACAAATGTATATTAAGTGTCTACTTGGGGCACTCTTCTGGGGTTCATTAATTCCTTCCCTCCTCTTCCTATACTGTACCACCAGGGCCTGATGAAGAAGCAATATTATCCTTCCACTAAAAGTAATTCCTATGTTCCACAATATTGAATCACTGCATTTTTTTAAATAACAGTTTTCTGCTGTAATACTTTATAGTGGCTGCAATTGTCATATAGCCATTATGATGCTGCTGCATTCCATAGATCTCTTGTGCAACCAGCATCATTTTCATTCAGGTTTTTTTTTTTCTCTCTCATTTCCTGCATAAGACTGTTTGGTGGAATTGTATATTGATTCACAAACTATGTTCTTGAACTTACCAGTTTAAAAGAGATGGAAAAATGTGTCTTTGTCTACTGCATTACTAACAGCTCTATCAAGTTTTTACCTTTGTTTTGGGATCATCTTTGGTGTCCCACACAGTAACTGATGAAGGACCTTCCTGCTTATAAGTATTAAGAACAGTGACCACACACTGAAAAGCACTCATCCTGGAATAAAACTTCAAGTGTTTTTTACTTAAAAAAATAAAAAAATAAAAAAAAAAAAACCTCTTGTATGAAAAAGAAAAAGAAAAAAAAAACCTCTTGTATGTTTCATAGAGACAGTAAAGCTAAAAATAATACAAGGTGGGGGCGGCACTTGGGTGGTGCAGTTGGTTAATCGTCCAACTCCTGGTTTCAGCTCAGGTCATGATCACAGGGTCGAGAGGTCAAGCCCCATGTCGGGCTCTGTGCTAACTGTGGAATCTGCTTGGGTTTCTCTCTCCCTCTGCCCCCTCACCTCGCTCTCTTTCAAATAAATAAATAAATCTTTAAAAAAATAATACTAAATGGTAAAAATATCCACATATTTCATATGACCATAAATGCACTAGATTAGTATGTAAATAAGGAATTGAGAGATAAAGACAAAGTGCTCATGTTCATTAGCTCACATGTTCATTAGCAAATAATTTCTTGCAGGGTGACACTTCCTTCACAAGTTTACCTATCATGTCTACAAAGTACATATATTTCCAAAATACATGGAAAATCACTTTGATATTAGAACCCTGAGCTGCTGTGTTCCACACATACATTGATCTCCATTTTACAGTCAATTTTATATGACAGTTTATAGTGAGTGGGATGAACACATGGCCAGTTGCCAGACAGGGCTGTCACATACCAAGTGTCATAGAGCAAGTTACTTAACATTGTGAGCCTGAGTTTTCTCATCTTGGAAATCAAGATAATAATATCTAAACTGAAGAGTCGGTGAGAGGATTAAATGAGATAGTACATATACATAGCACATGCACAAAAATCCTCCAGTTTCTAGAGGGTTCTCAATAATGGTAACAGTATCACAAACTATTGGCTCTAAAGTTATTTTCAAAAATATAAATGGTCAAATAATGATCTAAAACTGTTGAAAATTTCAGCGTGAATTACTGCTGGCCAGAACTACATTTTCAGAACCCTACTGGCAATTTGTCAAGGATATAACAAGTTGACTAAGCAAAATTCCAATGATGAGGATTTTTTTGATCCTTTAAGTTCAACAGAGTAACTGTAGGGTTACTGAGGAAAAGTACCTTTGCACTTCAGTCTTCCAAATCCAATCATTTTAAGTTAAAGAGCCATGCTTCTTCCACTGAGTGGCAAAAGGAAGGGTATCCTTTTATATTACACACATTACAGTCAACTCACTCATCCGCCAGCTGGTAAACAATGCTATAAAGAAAAATAAAGAAGGGAAGGGGAGAGATAATGTTGGGGAGGGAGAGATTTCTATTTTCTTTTTTTTTTTTTTTTAAGATTTTATTTATTTATTTGACAGAGATAGAGACAGCCAGCGAGAGAGGGAACACAAGCAGGGGGAGTGGGAGAGGAAGAAGCAGGCTCATAGCAGAGGAGCCTGATGTGGGGCTCGATCCCATAACGCCGGGATCACGCCCTGAGCCGAAGGCAGACGCTTAACCGCTGTGCCACCCAGGTGCCCCGAGATTTCTATTTTAAATAGAGTTGTCAATAAACAAGTATGATTTGAGTAAAACCTGAAAAAAGTGAAAAGGCTATCCATATGTATAAAACTAAGGAAAAGTATTCCAGGGTGAGGAAACAGCCAATGCGAAAACCCCAAGACAGAAATGTGCTTTCTCTGGTCAAAGAAGTGCAAGAAGGGCAGGGTGGTTGGAGCCCATGGTCAAGGTGAGGTCTGAGAATGAGCAGGACTCAGACCTTGAAGGGCCTGCTATAAACATGGACTTTTATCTTCTGCAAGGTGGGAAGCCAACAGAAGTTTGAAGCAGAGGAGTAGTATGATCTTGCACATTGTTTAAAACAATCACTACAGTTTCTCTGTGGAGGCAGACTGTAAGAGGTCAGGGTGGAAGCAGGGAGACACGGCAAGGTAATCGGCAAAAATCCAGGCAAAAGACAGTTTGGTGAGCAGAGGAAGCGATGCAAAATGCTTGGATTCTGGATCTATTCAGAGGCAGAGATAACAGGCCATATGAACAGACAGGATATGGAATATACCAAAAACATGAGAAGTCCAAGATTTTTTTGTTTGAGCAACATGAAGAAAGATACGTCATTCATTCAGACAGGGAAAGCTGATGAGAAGTTTGAAAGGAAGGTCAGGAGTTTGGAACATGTTGATTTTGAGAATTCTATTAAGCATCCTATAAGAAGTTAGATATTTAAGTTTTGAGTTTAGGAGAGATGTGTAGACTAAATATACATATTCAAGCATCAATAGCATATAAATGATATGTAAAACCTTGAACATGGGTAAGATCCTCTGGGTTGTGGGTACAAGGAGGATTATTCCCTGGGATACTCCAAAGTTTAGGATCTGGGGAACCAAGACAGTAGACTTAGAAAGAATTGCCTGTGAGGCAGAAGTGAAACCAAGAGTTTCCTGTTGTCCCAGAAACCAGTTTAAAAAAAAAAAAAAAGTGTGTCAAAGGAGAAGGTATGGTAACTGAGTCAAATGCCAATAGATCAAGTTAAGGTGTAGACTGTGAATTCAGCACTAGATTTAGCAATGTGGTGGTCGTTACTGACCTTGACAGGAACAGTTTCAACAGACTATTAGAGGAGAAAACTGGTTTAGATTGAATTTAAAACAATAAAAGAAAGGGAATCGAAAATAGCAAATATTGACAATTCTTTCTAGGCATTCTGCTGTAAAGAGGGACTAAGAAATGAGGTCAGATCTGGAGTAGAATGTAATGTCAGGAGAAGGTTTCTGTGTTGTTTGCTTTTCTGTTGTGGTGATTGGTGCTTTTGGTTTTGGGGATGTTTTGTTTTTCAGAGAGAGAAAGAGTAGTCTCTCCCTTTCCCACTCCTTCCTTGTGTTCTGAGGGTGACTATGGTTATATTGTTGAGTTGGAGGCTGGCATTAACAGAAGACGTGAAAAGTTTTCCACAAACAAAATCTTTGTGAACATCTTTCTTTCCAAATACATCTTGTCTGGAAATATCTCCTGACTCCCATGTGAAGGAAATGCTAATAAGACATTAAATATTCTGACTCTATTTGGCAATGGCTCTGTCTTAAGTATCACAGAAACCATTAATATCTCCTGGTTATTTATATTGGTTAGACAGTGTTTCTGGAATCTTTCTGTTATTGTTTTAGAATCCTCAGGATGAGAAAATGCTTAATCCAGGGTGAAGTAATAACTGCCACTTTAATCTCTGCCTCCTGGTCATCAGGTCTTGGGGGACTTCCTGTTTCTGATGCCTCAGACGTGCTGACTTACATGCGGCCAGATCTGACCCTGTTGCTTACTGCTTTCCAAAAAAGCCATTCAAACTGTGATGCACCTACTACCATGGAATTCCAGGGACTCATAAGGGAAAAGATTAAGGTAATTTTTCAGGAGGGTCCAGCCAGCTCAATTTGTTGGCTTTCAGAATTTTAGACCATTAGTAGAGCATTTAATAGAATTTGGATAAATGGACTGCATGTATCACTTAGTTACGGATGTTTTAGGGTAGACACAAAAATTATTTCATTGCTCTCAAACCTGATAATACTAGTTGTTATTGTGTTTGTAATATATAAGATATAAATCAATTAAATAATTTAATTATATAATAATGTGCTGAACTATTATATAAACTTACAAAATAAGAACATGAAGGGCAATTATAATTTCTATCAAAATTAAGCTGAATCCTTTGGTATGACTCAATAAATAAAAACCATCAAAAAATTTGCCGTCAAATTAAATATGTTGAGATATCTCCAAAAGATATAAAATTTAGGGAGATACTTGTCTAGGAATTGGCTCACATGAGTATGGAGTCTGCGAAGACCCACATTCTGAAATCTGCAAGGTAATGAACGAAAAAAGCTGGTTTTATATAATTCAGTCTGAGTAAAAAGGCTGAGATCTTGGGGAACTAATGGTATATAAGTCCCAGTCCATGTCCCAAATCCAAAAACCAGGGCTATTTACGTCTGAGGGGAGGAGAAGATGGATGTCCCAGCTCAAGCAAGAGAGAGCCAATTCACCCTTCCTCCACTTTTTTGTTTTTCTTGAGCCCACAAAAGATTGGATAATGCCTACCTATATTGGTGAGGGCATCTTTTCACTCAGTCTACTGATTTAAATGCTAATCCCTTCCAGACACACCTACACACACACACACACACACACACACACACACACACACACACACACACACCCAGAAATAATGTTTAAGAGCTATCTGGGCATCCTTTAGCCCAATCAAGTTGACACATAAAATTAACCATCACACTGATCATAATGTCGGAAGTTTTTACTCTATTTTTCAAGTATTTCATTTTTTAAATATTCCACTGGTTTTCTAAAATATAGAAAGCAATCTTTATGTAACATTTTGCATTAAACTCTGTTTAAATAACTTTATGTCCTAATTATTTTTCAATATTATTGTAAGTCTTACAGATGATATTTAAAATATTTAACAACCAGTCTAGCAGGGGACAAATCAATTAGAATGGACCACTGGTCAATCAGAATTTAAGCCCATAGGTCATACACAACCTATATGCCTAATACATACCTATATGTATAAAATCATAATTTTAATAATCATCTTTCACATGGTAGGCCATATTTTACTTCACCACAGCACTAATCTGAGATTTGAAGACTGTTTTATGTTTTTCTCTGATTAACAATGCTTCAACATATATACCAACCACTTTTTATTTTGCTTCTGAACGGAAAATTCATTCTTTTTTTTTTTTTTATGACAAAACCAAGAAGTAAGGAAGAGAGAAAGACAATATTTATTGTTCATCATTTACTGGCCCTCTCTCTTGCTTGCTTGACATCTTGCTTGTTAGCTATTTTTTTAATTATTTGCTTCAGGAAGTATTTAAAGTGCAGTGAGTGTATGTGACACAAATAAATCCCTTCACGTCTTTTAAATTCAGTTGCGTTTCCTAAAATCTGGATTCATAAATTTAGTAACTACACTTTCCAAAATTCTCCAGATATTTCTCACTTTGTTTTATCTGTGAAGAATTAGAAAAAATGAAGTAAACGTACAATATTTTTTTTGAAAATTCAAAGCAGAATGAAAATTTTATATTATTTAATATTCCTGTTTTTTATGCTTGGGTTTTTGAAAGTACTGATGATGCTGGCACTGTGTCAAAATTTGGCTCAGGCCAACCCAGAGGATTAAATAAAAATTCTGTTTCTGAAAGAACCTAACATTTTATATTGATAATCTCCCAGATTGTATCAGAATATGCTAGATTGCTGTTCAATGCATAAATAACCTTTTAAAAACTGCATTCCTAAAACATTTGGACCCTCAAGAATTAAAACCTGTCTAAGGGATTTTTTTTTCCCTCCCTAGCATCCTTAATTCATGGTAGCATGTGATGCTTAAACATCTCACTCTGAATGTGTCAAACAGAAAAGATTAAGACATGAACTTTTTTGACGGCTCCTAAATTTTGCACTTTATTTGGAAGTTCATGCAAACAGTACTTGGCATTTTTAAAAGTTTTCATTCTGACAATTTATAAACTGAGTAAGAACTGTGTTCACCAATCTCTTAGCCTAGCACAGCACACTAGTCTCAAAACGGTGGATATGTAAACCTGGGAGTCAATAAATTTTAGGACTTAAGAGGTACTTTCTATGACCATATAGTCCATCTTCATTTTACAAATGAACAAATTTATGTTCAAAAACTCTAAAGAAATCATTCACTGTCATACAGCAAATAAACTCCCAGTCCAAGTTATTTTCACTACAGTGTACCATAAGGATCCTATGACTATTTTCCCAACAAAAAAAAACAAAAACAAAAACAAAAAAAACATGATATGATGATATGTATTATCTCTCCAAAATGCCATACAATAAGTTTGACTCCCCCCCATTTAATGGACTGGTTGTTATGGCATTCTGGAGGGAAAAAAAAAAAAAAACTAAACTAAACTAAACAATAGTACCAAGCTGGGAATAACAAAGTCCAAATTCTGGTTTCCCATTCCTGGGCTTTCTTGATTTCTTGATTCCTCCAAATACTTGGTTGAGGGGGCAAAAACTGAACTGTGTGTTACAAAGTAGAGACCTAAGCATATCAGAGACTAAGAAATTTAATTTCTTACTGTGCTGAGATTACACTTGCTGTTAAATTTCTCTTTTACCTATAATCTCCATTAAAAACAATACAAGGTCCAATCTGTCAGGAAATTGATGGATGTGGATAAATTCAAATGAGTAATACGGAAATAGCCAATGTCTTAGAACCAATGTGTTTGGAAAGTTCCAAATATCAATGTGCTCTTAATGATGTACTAAAGAAAGCTGTTTTCAATGGAGAAAAGTTTTGCTACACCCCCATGGGTCTTCAATTATTCTGAGTGAATTTCTAATATCCAGAACTACATTCCTCCCACCTCATACCAAAGCATGGGGTGTTTTATCTCTCCTATCTGTGCTACCTTCTCAATCAGTTTCCACCCCCCCCCAGGTTCTTAGCTAAAGCAAACAGAAACATAAACTGAAGTGACTGGCATGTAAAAGAATTTAGAGATATCACACTGAGCTGTAAGGTACCATATGTGCAATGGAAGCCACCTCAAATATAGAAACACATTAGCAATTTTGTCCCTTGCCAAGAGTACTTAGTTTTCAAAATGGAATCTTGAAGACTCCTTGTACCCTGCATGACCCTTCATTTCTGGGGTTGCACTGGCAGATCATTTAAAGCCATCTAGCTAAGCTGTATAATATTATAATTATATTGTCACATAAGAAGATTGCATATGAAATTAATGAAACACCATTCACCTCAGACAAGAGCTGTGAAAGCTTAGAAAACTCTCCCGGGGTGCACTTTTTCTATCAAATCTGTCTTTAAGAGAAAGAAAGAAAAAGAAACCTCAAATCACAATGCAAAGTACAATTCAAGAAACCAGTTTTGCTCAATGTTTTTCTCTGTTTTGTTTGTTTTCCTTAATTTGAGGATATTAAATTTCCTCTAGTCTCTCATAAACAGAGGACTGTTTAATTAAAATCAATTCAAAAATTATAAAGAGAAAAATAAAAACAAAGAAACATGAAAATGTCATATCTTGAAATTATTCATTACCCCTCACTGGTCTCCATACAATTACATAGTAGAAAAACAATTAATTAATTCTGCAGGGATCCCAAAATTCAATGTGCTCTCTCTAGATATAAAATAGAATTTTTTTTATTTTTTTGGGCTTCATGCATGAAATTTAAATAACTATATCTAGTTATGGGATGCAGGAAAACAAAATGCAAACCAATGTCAAGTAAGCAGTTGAATTTCAACAATGGATTTAATCATTTTTATCCTTCAAAATGAGTACACTTGGTATCAGTTTTAAGTAAACAAAGAAGAAAAGAGTGAAAATAAGCATTTGCCCTTTTAACTTGTTCAACTCTTCTTGTTTGTTACTATCTCCCATATTCTCCTGTGTTTACCAACAACTTGTTTTCCAATCACTATTTCACCCCAATACTTGCTGCATATATATGTTGGATGTCCGAGCTACTATTCTATTTAATCAGCAATGGGATTGATTCATCTGTGCACTTACACATTTACCAGACATTTATTGCCCTCCTTTCTACATGACAAATGTGGTCTGAAAAGGGAAAATACAAAGCTGAACAAAATTATATTCTTTACCCTCAGGAAGCTTAGATTATAGCAGTATATACTTTTACAAGTAGTTATAAGCTATACTTTTATAAGAGAAAATACAATGAAAGTGAAGTTACTGTGAAACCATTGTCTCTTTAAACTACTTGGCATTAAATTAATAACAGCATCTATGTATTTCAAAATGAGACTACTCACATATGTGAGAAATAATATTTCTTTTATTTGTGTAGGGGATTAAGGGCCTTGTATTTTGATTGGACTGTTTTGATTTGATTACGAGCTGGGGCATCTATTTGCCAAGTAACCTTGGACAAGTGCTTTGACTTCTTTAAAACTCTTTCTTTAGTACAGGAAAATGGCAAAATAAGTGTCTCTGATTCTTAGTATTACTGTCAGGATCAAGCAAGATGGCACATGTAGATAATGGGGAGAATACCTGCTACAAGTTGTTTTTGACAACTGATATCTTTTATAATTTCCATCATTATATCTACAGACAATGGCTGGGGAGCAGTTCAGTTTAGTGAATGAGGAACTGGCACCATTTAGGTCTCAGGGGTTAAACATGTGTCTGAAAGAAAGACAGCAGCCTCTAAAGAGCCTGCGGTAGATAAAGATTTTGCAACAAGGAACAACACTAATTGTAAGGATGAACTAATTATAATCCCCAGGAGAACATGAACTTTGTGTTTTCACTATTGCCTAAGACAGTTCTTGGCACACTGTAGAACTCAATGAATATTTACTGATTTCATTAACTATTGAAAAATTAGAGTAAGATGAGAGAGGAAAAGCCATTTCAAACCCCCTACCCATAGATGAAGAATCACATAAAACTATTTTTATTTAAATCTGGTGGAATACATAAGGATTTTGATTTTCCCACAATGCAGAGCAAAAATCAGACTACCTCCCAAAACTGCTCACTTCTCAGCTTTTTTCCAAAGTTTTAACTGTGCCAGTTGTCCCCAAACATAATATTTTAATATCTGTATCTTTCTTCACTTTTCTCTGCTTTTCATTAATTCATGTGACCAATTTAGTTCAAAGAAATCATAGTCTTGAGTGTAGCAGGGCAATCTTAGAAAATACAACTCTAGCAATTGAAGTGACAACCACATACAAAAGGAAAAAAAAAAAAAAGAAAAAGAAAAAGCAGCCTACACACCAGAGGACAAACCTGAAAGGTAGATCTTAAATCTTAAAATATGGATGAACTCATTTTATGAAAAATATATGAATACTGTGAAGTAGAGGTAAAATGGGATTCATTTTCAATAACAACACACTATGACCCTAATGTGCCCATCTCTACTTCACTTTCCCGGAACACACAACAAATGGTACTTAAAAACACATTTAACTCCTCTCCAGAGAGTATTAAACTTTTAAAGCATGAAAGAGTGCCTGCCAATGAAAAGGAACTCATCTACAACTTGAAGATTAGTAGTTGCCTTCCACTGAATTCTAAGAAGCAAATTTTCACTTCTCTTCACTCACACTGCATTCAACATACCTGTGAATTAATTCAACAATATGTCACATTTAAATTTCTTGATGGTATGACATTTCTTCTGTAGTCAGTGATGAGGGGACTACAGTAAGAATGTCTCTCATTAAGTCCATGCTCCAATCTGGCACAAAGGTCATTGAAAGGTCACCCACTGAAGCTGTAAGTAGCAGTAATCTAAAAATCAATAAATGAATGAATGCATGAATTAATGAATGAACGAATTTGCTCTCTGTAGTACTAGCTCCTCAAAATATTGATGAAAATGGGGATGTGCTCCATGTTCCTTTCAAGGATTTCTCACATTTTCACTCAAGGTTATTACAGTGACTTGTAAATCTAATGAAAGTTAGAGTATACCCTCTGGAAACATGTCTAGAATATATAAAAAAGTAAAAACAAACAAACAAAAACTTGTAAACAAAGGGTGCAGGTCTGCAGAAAGCTAACAAAGTCTGACTTCCTCTGTGACTGAGGAAGTTTGTAAAATAGAGGCATCCCAACTCAACTGGTCCCTTATTGAAAGGGAAATATACCAAATAAATCAGTATCCCTCTGGGCAGAGTTTGTATTTTTGTATTTTAAAGCTCCCCAGGAGATTCTAATATCCAAGTGTCTTTCCAAGTTATCCATAAGTGGTGTTGCTAAAGGGACCCATTTATTGAAGTTTGCAACAAACTAGGCACTGTCTTGAGAAATGCATATGCGTTGTAATATTTATCCTTAAACAAGTCTATAACACATCATTTTCCTAATTTTATGGGCAAGGAAACCAAGACTCGGAGGGATTAAGTAACTTGCCCAAGATGACACAAATAATAAAAGGCTATATTAAAATTCAAGTCTACATTGCTTGAGTCCAAATAGGTTTTGGAATTGACATAGGTTTTTAACTCTTTAAAAATGTATCTCATCTTTTCATCTGCTGATAGACGGTTAAATTTTTATTGTAAAATGACTGATTTATTTCGCTCAACATAATACACTCTAGTTTCACCCACATCATTGCAAGATTTTATTCTTTTTAATGACTAAGTAATATTCCATTGTATATATATACCATATCTTCTTTATCCATTCGTCCATCGATAAACATCTGGGTTCTTTCCATATTTTGGCAATCGTGGACATTGCTGCGATAAACATTGGAGTGCACGTGTCCCTTCAAATCACTATTCTTGCAAAGTCAATCAGTCAGAGAAAGACAAATACCATATGATTTCACTCATATGGGGAATTTAAGAAACAAAACTGATGACCATAGGGGAAGGGAAGGAAAAATAAAATAAGATAAAAAACAGAGAGAGAGGCAAACCGTAACAGACTTCTAACCGTGGGGAACAAACTGAGGGTTGCTGGAGGTAGGCGGGGTGATGGGGTAGTTGGGTGATGGGCATTAAGGAGAGCACTTGAAGTATTGAGCACCGGGTGTTATATGCAACTTATGAATCACTAAATTCTACCTCTAAAACTAATAATACAATGTATGTTAACTAACTTGAATTTAAATTAAAATAAATAAATTTTTTTATTGTAAAATGTGCTGAATAATTGTATTGTCAATTTTGTTAAACTAGAAACTGTTTCCCAGAAAACATTTCCTATCTGGTTTTGGGTTAGAATCAGCCAAAAGAATTTGCATGAGATTTAGAGGAGGAGGAATAGAATGGAAGCCAATAGCACAAAATTACTCTCATATCTTCATCAGTACTTGCAAGTGTGTGCCCCCTGGGTTCCAGCTTTCCTTGATCTCCTCCTCACTGCCCCCTGCTCTCCTTCCCTCACTGCAGGCTCTACCAACCAAGATGTGGGCTATCTGACCCACAGACCCAAGAGCTTCCAGAGACTTTTCCAGCTCCTCATCCCCATTTTACTTCTGCTATTGGACAAGCTTGGCTTTTCAGACTGAGTGGTTAGTGATTAGCATTTATAAAATTCTGGTTGCTCCATATCCTTGTCAACACTTGAAGTGTTAGCCTTTTAAATATTAGCTATATTAATGGGTAGATAAAGGTATCTAATTATTTTAATTTGCATGCCATGATACCAACTATAGTTGAGCAATTTTTCCTATATTTATTGGCCACTTGGATATCCTCATCTATGAAATGCCTGCTCAAATCTCTTGCCCATTACTCTGTTGGATTTTCTGTCTTTTGCATGTTGACTTGCAGATCTTTTTATAATGTGAATATGAGCTTTTTACAGACTATATAAACTATAAATATCTCCTCTGTCCTGCAAAAGTTAGTTTATAGTCAACTTTATCAATCTTCTTCAATATGGTAAAATAAAGCTTTGCTTTTCTTACTCCAAGACATGACTGTATTGCCTTCTTAAGGTTATATTCTATTTTAATCTATTTTTGCATTTAGGTCTACAATCTCCTGGAATTGATTTTTGTGTATATTGTGAAGTAGAGGTTAAACTAAATTTTTTTTCCTTATATACTACCCTATTGTTCAAACATCAGTTATTGAAAAGCCTCAGAGATCTGCAGTGCCAACTTTTTTAATAAAACAAGTTTCAACATATGCTTGAGGCTCTTTCTGAGATCTTATTTCTGTCCACAGATCTAGTATAGTAGTCTATCCTTGTGACAATACCATACTTTCTTAATTACTATGGACTTAATTCTTACTACCAGGTAGAGAAATTCTTTCCAATTTGCTCTTCATCAGCTGTGTCTTAACTAGTTTTGGATTTTTCCATTTTCATAGACATTTTAGAGAATCAACTTGTCAATTTACATACATACATGCATATTTTAAGAAAATACTCTTATGAAATGATTGAAGTTGCACTGAAACTATCAATCAGTTCAGGAAATATTGACAAGTTGACAGTACTGTGTCTTCTAAAGCATGAACATTGTTCATTACTCCATTTATTCAGGGTTTTAAAAAGTCCTCTCAATAATGTTTTATATTCTCTTATGAGGATCTGATATAGTTATTTTATTTATTCCTCAGGATTTGGTGATTTTTAATACTACTGTAGGCAATATCTTTTTAAAATTACATTATCTGGCTGTTATTATTGGCATATAGAAATATATTTGGTTTTTACACACTGATCCTATACCCAGAAAAATTGCTAAAGCTACTCATTATATCAAATCATTAGTTTCTGGATTCTTTTGTGTTTTCTAGGAATAAAACATATCATCTGAGAATAATGATAGCTTATTTTTTGCTTTCCAATCCTTATACCTTTCTTTCTTTCTTTTTAACTTTTTTCCTTGCTTACAGTCCTGTCTAGGTCTTCAAGAACAATGTTAAATAGAAATGGTTGTAGCTACCATCTTTATCTTACACAAATCTTAAAAAGAAAGCTTTCATTATTTTGCCAAAAAGTAAGATTTTTGCTGTAGGTTTCTTTTAAAGACTTTTTTTTGCAGAGGAGAAGAAATTAGGAAATGTTCCATCTTTTTCTAGAAATCTAAGATTTCATATACAAATAAACATTTAGATACAAATATATTTAAATATATTTTTAATTTTAAAATATTTTTCCTACAACTATTAAAATAATCAAGTTACTTTTTCCCTTTAATCTAAAAATAAAGTAAATTACATTGATTGATTTATAAATCTTAAATAACCTTCCATTCCTGGAATAATCCACATGGGTGTATTATAGAACACTTTCAACATACTGTTGGACTAGCTTGGGGATATTTCTTTTAGTATTTGTACATCTAAGCTGAGTGAAAATGATCTATTTTTTTATTTTGTCATTGTTTCTTGACAATTCAGATGTCAATCTAATTATTGCTCCTTCTTTAAAGTCAATGTGTTAATTTTTTTTCTGGCTGCTTTTAAAATTTTTCTCTTTATTTTTCTAAGGTTTATTAACTAACATTTGATGTGATTTGGCTCAGAATTCTTTTTGTTTATTATCCTTATGATTTGTTAAAACTTTGAAACTCTGAGAAATATTCAGTTATTATGTTTTCAAATATATCTTGTGTCCCAGTCCATCTTTCCTTTTATTCTGGGGTTCCAAGTGACATATTAGCCTTCTTGGTATATCCTTTATGATTATTACATTTATACTGAATCTTTTCCATCCTTGGTATACCCTTTCCATCCATTCTTGGTATATCCTTTATGATTATTACATTTATACTGAACCTTTTCCATCCCTCTCTCTTTTTTCTTTTTTTAAAGATTTTATTTATTTATTCAACAGAGATAGAGACAGCCAGCGAGAGAGGGAACACAGCAGGGGGAGTGGGAGAGGAAGAAGCAGGCTCATAGCGGAGGAGCCTGATGCGGGGCTCGATCCCATAACGCCGGGATCATGCCCTGAGCCAAAGGCAGACGCTTAACAGCTGTGCCACCCAGGCGCCCCCATCCTTCTCTCTTTTTAATTCTGTGTATTTTGTTCCGATCTAAGTTCTACTTCACTAGGTTCTCCTCAGCTATATCCAATCTGCTATATCCAATAATTTGTATTATATTTTTTAATTTTTTAATTTCTGTTTGCTTTGTTTTCATATTTTAAAATTATTTGCCAGGGGCACCTGGGTGGCTCAGTTGGTTAAGTGTCTGCCTTTGGCTCAGGTCATGATCTCAGGGTCCTGGGATGGAGTCCCACACTGGGCTCCCTGCTCAGCAGGGAACTTGCTTCTTTCTCTCCCTCTGACCCTCACTAGTGCTTGTTCTCTCTCAATCTAGAGTGCTTTCTCTCTCTCAAATAAAATCTTTATAAAAAAATAATTTTCCAAATCTCTCAATCTAATTTTAACTTCTTGAATACAATATAAAGACATTTCTTTTTTTTTTTTTTAAGATTTTATTTATTTATTCGACAGAGATAGAGACAGCCAGCGAGAGAGGGAACACAAGCAGGGGGAGTGGGAGAGGAAGAAGCAGGCTCATAGCGGAGGAGCCTGATGTGGGGCTCGATCCCATAAGGCCAGGATCACGCCCTGAGCCGAAGGCAGATGCTTAACTGCTGTGCCACCCAGGCGCCACATAAAGACATTTCTTATCTTGCACCGGGTAACTCCAACATATAGAGCCCCTTCTTTTACTGTCTTTTCCATTTTTCATCTCTTCTTTGTTCACATTGTCCTTCTCGTTTGACTCATTATTTTCTATTTTTTGTTGAATATGTTATTAAGAATATTTCTGGAAAACTATAAAAAACAAATAGGCCAGTATATTATCTCCAACAAGATTTCATTTTGTTTCTGCCAGGGAACTGGGGACAGGATCACCCAGGGATCAGTTTCACAAGTTGGGATGATATTAGGCTGAAGGGTCGACTTTCTCTTGCAGGGCTACATTGAATATCAGTACTTAGCTCTGGGGCCCAGCACCCCATTGCAGGGTCTAGGACTCAGCTCCATGTTTGTCACCATGGAAAGGATTTCCAAAGTGTTCTTCAGCATCTCAGCCTCTCTGTTGCTCACTTAAGGATCAATAAACAGCCTTCCTCCTTAAGGAAAAGTGGTCCTGAGGTGTATGGGTTAACCGCCCAGGCTTCACTTACCTGCACATCCCAACCTGATCATTCTTTACTATATTACTCACAGATCTAGCACTTTCAGGCAGATGTTTTCATAGTATTTCTGGAGGTTGTATCTGTGCTCAGTGGGAACTGGTATAAATTACTTAGTTTGCCATAATGGGAAAACAAAAGTTTGCTGACCCTTTATTCTTTGTGATGTTTAGGCAAATTGCTCATCCCCTCTAAACCTTCATACGTAAATGAGAGTCTTCCGTGGAAAGTGTGATGGCTCAGTCTCCAATCTGGGGTGAGACTATTGTTTGTGAGTATAGCTTTTCATGTGTAAAACATATAAAATAGGAAGTTATTTATAATTATTTATAATAATGAGAAAAAAATCATATGTAGAAACACATACACACACACCCCCTATGAACCAACCAAAATAATGGCAGGTAAAAGCATGGGTTTAAAACAATATACATAAGGAGCTGAATGGAAAAGCATGATGGCTACTCCTTGCAGAGGATCCATCATAACCATTCCAAATTGAGAGAAAATCTTCACACAGAACACCCAAGAGAATATAGCTTACAGCACTGTCCACCTCAGAATCCCATGAAGACTTTCTCTTGTCTTCCAAGTCACCTGAGTGACCACTGAGCAACTGAGACCTGTGCAATTTGCAGTAAAAGGTCTCCTCCTGTGGCAATGTAAGGAAGACAGGAGCCCGATCATCCCTCTGCCTGTTCAATCTCCTTTTTCTTTGAGGTAAACAGTTATGGAACATTGGAAAAACAATAAAAATTCAGTTAAGAAGCCCTCAAGACTCTGGCTTTATTTTCAGTTTTCAGGCAAACCTGATAGTTTTGAAAAGAGGAAAGTTAAAAAACAAACAAACAGTAAATTAGATTTTGAAATTCAAAGCCACACTGTTTAGCTTCTTCAAACGTAAAATGAGGATTACTCATATCTACCTTGTAGGTGTGTAGGGAGCATTAAGTGTGGTGATTCATTAAAGCACTTTCCATAATTCTTGGCACTTTGGTCTAAAGAAAAGCTAAGCTATTGTTGCGATTATAATGTGAATTACAATATGCAGATTTAAAAAGTGTACCCATATAAGGATTATTGGTTGCCAAAATAATTAACTAATAATCTTACCTCATGTTTACAAAGCTCTACTTTTTGCACAATCTAATTTGCTCCTTGCACAAACCCCGAGGGAAACAGCTGAGACTCAGGGCAAAGAAAACTTTGCTCAATGTTAGAAGTTCTGGATTTAAGTCCCAAGTATGACATTTTTCAGTCATTGAACTTAGAAAAAAATCATCTACTCTCTTCCTCAGTTTTTTATGTGCAGACTGAGGGTAATACTTTCCTCACAGATTTGCCGGGAGTAATTAAATAGCACAGGTAAAAGTGCCTACCTCTATGCGCAAGCAGGCACTTAAGAATGGTTGTTGTATTACTAGCTCCATTTCAAAAATAAGGAAACTGAGATTCAGAGAGTTAAATGGGTCATTGTTACCACATGAAAAGGAATTGACAGCACTGAAAATAAAATGCAGTTTATATGAATATCTATTCCAGCACTCTTCCAAAGGACCATACTACTTTTTTTGCGTTTGAGACAGCCTTTAGTAGGAAACATATGCTGAATTTTATTCAACTCATCCTATGTGATTCAGCATTTTGTGCCTCAAAGACCCAACCAGAATACCAACTACTCATATAAAAGAATATAAATATGAAATCATAATGTTATACTAAAAGATTTCTAGTTGTTTTTCGGAATTCATCTCACTCCTGTATCTGCAGAAACAGGCCATAGGCCATTCAGGGAGTGTGTGGACAAACTTAGATATTAAGCTGAATGTGTCCTAGTGGCTGTAAAAACACTGAAAGTCACCAAGTCTAAAGGAAATCCCATTATCAGCTTGTTTGCTTTCCTTTTGTTCCTTCCTCGTAAAAGTCACGCACAATATGAAAACAAAACAGTTATGAGAGAATATCAGTTAAGCAGGAACTGGGCTTCACAGATTCCAGAACCTCTCAAAGTGCCGGACAGCTTAACAAAAATTATTGAAAGAAAAGACTTGCCAGCTAATTGAAAAGAGGGCTAAAAGTATTCTCAAACATCAAAGAAAAAAAATTCTGTTTAATATATTCTTAGCTGTGAAATTACAACAATCTGTAGTGCTTCAAAATGAAACCAGAAATAAGGTTTCCTGATCGAGCAATTAAATTGTAACCAGCACAGTGATGATCAGACATTTATAATTTTCCATTTGCTGAGAAGACCATCTGGTTAACTTGGAGCGGGTGAATTCAGCTAATATCTCTTCAGAATAAGACTGGACTGTGTGAATGACCCACCCTTCATGCCTGGCTGCTTAGGATCCTCACTTTCTTGACCTTTCACCTCGCCTCAAGGCCGGAGAGCCAGAGAACCCCATGATTTCATTATAGTAAATTAGATGTCACAAGCTGTTGTGATCTGTCAGCCAAGTTTAACAGCAACATTGCAAGTCTTCTTGCTACTCCCCAAGAAATCAATAATGCCTCCCTCTGCAGCAGGAACCTGAGCTCAGATCACTTTGTCACACTTCAAAGTAAATGACACAGCATGTGGAAATGGGTAATAGACAAAAAGCAAAGAAGTACAGAAGTTTTGAAAATGCTCAACTCAAGGAGGAGAAACTAAGACCTTGTAGGGTTTCTAATTATATTCTCTCCCTCTGTCTTTCAAATGGGCATTCAGAGTCTTTTATGTTTTTAAAAATCAAAAGACTGCACCTTCAGGATTTCAAATTAGCAAATTTCTAATAAATGGTGATTCATTTTAAAGTAGCAGAGTCTGCATCTGAAGAGGTAAATAAATAATCCAAATGGCCTGGTGGACTAGGGCAGGGTTTCTGAAGATAAGGAAGCCACTCTCTAGTGTCCTATAAATTACAATGATTACACGATGACTGTTGCTATTATAATCATTAGTCTTATTATAATTTCCAACTCACAAATAAGATAGGTACAAACAGAACAAAGTCTTCTGTATGAGTTTACAGAGATGGGAGGATTTTTTTAAGTTTCTATTTTAATTCCAGTTAGTTAACATGTATTACATTAGTTTCAGGGGTACAATATAGTGATTCAACACTTCCACACATCACTCTGCTCTCATCTCAAGTGCACTCCTTTTTAGTTCCCATCACTTACTTAACCCATCCCCCACCACCATCCCCTCTGGTAACCATCAGTTTGTTCTCTATTATTAAGAGTCTGTTTCTTGACTTGACTCTCTATTTTTTTTTCCTTTGCTTGTTTTATTTCTTAAATTCCACATGTGAGTGAAACCATATGGTATTTGTCTTTCTCTGACTTATTTGCTTAGCATTATACTCTCTAGCTCCATCCATGTCATCGCAAATGGCAAGATTTCATTCTTTTTTATGGCTAAATAATACTCCATTATATATAAGCCATGCATGTAGCCCTTTTAGTGTTTTCGTATTTTGGAGGGTAAATACCCAGTAAGGCAATTGCTGGATCATCAGGTAGTCCTATTTTTAACTTTTTGAGAACCTTCATACTATTTTCCACAGTGGCTATACCAGTTTGTATTCCTACCAACAGTGCACAGTGGTCCTTTTCCTCTACTTCCTCATTTAGCCATGCTGACAGGTGTGAAGTGGTATCTCATTATAGTTTCGATTTCCATTTTCCTGATGATAAGTGATGATGAACATCTTTAAATGTGTCTGTTGGCCACCTGTATGTCTTCTTTGGAGAAATGTCTGTGAGATGGGAGGATGTGATGCACCTCTATACCCCATCTTAACCTTATAAGAATTTCTTATATGCAAATCATAGGTCAGCAAACTACAGACCACAGATTAAATGTGGCTCACTGCCTGTTTTTGTAAATAAAGTTTTATCGGAACATAGGCACACTCATTCATTTACATATGGCTTATGGCTACTTCTGGCTACATCTGCAGAGCTAAGTGTTTCAAAGATCATATGAACCCCTACACCTAAAGTACACTATCTAGCCCTCTACAAAAAAAAAAGTTTGCTGGCTCATGGTCCAAGTGATGCTAAGTGTATCTATCTATCCCTCTGTGCAAATGAAAAGAGCAAAATCTCGGGGTGCCTGTGTGGCTCAGTCAGTTAAACAGCCAACTCTTGATTTCAGCTCAGGTCATGATCTCAGGGTTGTGGGATCAAGCCCTGCATTGGACCCTGTGCTCAGTGTGGAGTCCACTTGAGATTCTCTCCGCTCCCTCTCCCTCTGCCCCTCCCTCCACTCTAAATAAATAAAAAAAATAAATAAGTAAATAAAGTCTTTATTAAAAACATGAAAATAGCAAAATTCAAACTCAAGGGGCCAAGTTCTAACTTAGGGCAGATTTTCCAAGAAAAGTAGTTGCTGGAGGGTAGAGTAGAAGGGTAGACACCATCACCTAGCGGTGTCGTCATTTTTTTTTGTTAGAAATTCTATAATTCCAGCTTGTATTTTTCTTTCAACTAACGATTCTTTAATTGAAATTTCCAAGTAGAAGAGCTTTTTGTATTTTGTTAATAATTTCTGGTTTTATCACATCGTCATCTAAGAGTAGTGTTCATAATGTTTCTGCTTATGGAACTTCCTGATAGTATCTCTGTGACCTAATAATGATTAATTTTTGTCATAAATATTTTAAGACATAAAACATTTGTATATTAGGCTTCCACCCTCATTCCCATAGTTCCTTTAGTCTCAGCTCTTTGTATGTACATTTTAAAATGCTCACCGATGGACCTGTTCCTATTTTTGCAGCCCCTTTTTGGGTGGATGTATCTCATCTCTAATATCTATCTCTAATAGATTCCTCAAGAAGGGCTCATAACACAACATTTTTATGTTAAAATTGTTTTTCTATAGCCCTGATACTTGTAGGAACTTTGGATATAAAATCCTGGGTTCATACTTTTCCCTTTATCCAATTGTAACTTTTTCCCCTACTTATAATAATATTGAAACATGGGCTTTCTCTATATTTAAGTTATGCTGAGCACTTGGTTTTGTGTAATTTTATTTTTCCATTCTTGCTGTTCTCTATTGTTTTGGGAGCAAATATTAGGAGATGTGGGCAGAGGCGGCTACCATTGTCTTTATATACCACAAGTCCTCTCTTGTAATATTTTATGTAATCCATTATGCTACTCACCTTGCTCCAGTAGCCTTAGAACTTTTCCCAAATTCTTTTACATTGTAAGATGAATGCCCTAGGAACAATTTACAGTTTGTTCTTATATTCCCACAGCTGAACATCATGGGGGTTTGGAATTTGCCTATCCATGTTATTTTAATTCACCTCAAGATAGTGATCATTAGACCTGGGGCAAAAAATGAAAGCAATGTGTTCAATTAGACATGTCATAAGCACTTACACAGATAACGCCAAATTGTTCAGTGTCTAGTTCTAGCCAGACATAAATGCTTCCATTACTATGCTGAAAATAGTTTGCATTATAGTTAGCTGATTGTAATATGCCTTAGGTTTCTCATAATGTTTGTTCTGTTGAAAGAGAATGCCTAGTTTCTAACCATAAGCATATATTATATCTGTGATTTAAGTTAGCTTGTTCTACAGGACATCCAAAATCCTGAAAGGTGCATTTCTGGATAACAAATCCCCTCTTCCACTGCCCATGCATACAAAGCCCTCAACAAATATCTGTGCAAGTATAAGACCTCTTAAAGTAAGGCAATGTATAAAAAGAAATATTAAAATGAGATTCATAACATACATAAAAGTTTTAGTAAACACAATGCATTCTCCAAAGGTTATGAAGAAAACTGTGTAATATGTCATGTACTAATTTGGAAAGTATGCTTCCAAAATTTTCTTCACTGAATAATGAAAAAATGTTCAATACCTAAGCAGTGCTTATCAAATTTTCTGTAAAATAAATTAATAAATAAGTAAAATAAATGCATGTTAAGAAGGCTTTCAAAGTGAAGAATTTACTATTGCAGTAAGTGTGAATACTAAGAATAATAAATAATCAAGTAGTTGATCACCAGCATTATAGAAACAATTAATTTAGTGGTATGCATTTTGAAAGCTGGTTTTATTTTATTTTAAGATTTTATTTATTTATTTATTTATTTGAGAGAGAGAAAGAGAGAGCGCACAGTGGGGGGAGGAGCAGAGGGAGTGGGACAAGCAGACTCCGCGCTGGGCACAGAGCCAGACACGGAGATTGATCCCACGACCCTGAGATCATGACTTGAGCCAAAATCAAGAGTCAGACGTTCAACCAACTGAGCCACCCAGGTGCCCTGAAAACTGGTTTTAATTAGAAAACCTTGAGTATTCATATTCTGGGAGACTTTTTTATCACTGGTAGCTACCCCAAACCTATATATCATTCTTCACACATGCTCTTTTTTTAAACCAATAAGTGAAAATAATCAAATACACACACGAGAAACCTCAGAAATAATTAGATTCATGCAAATATATGAAATGCCTTCTAATTTGAGTATCTGCAAATGTGCATTAAAAGTGTCATAAAATAATGATTTCTTGGGATTTACAGGTTACATTGCGGCATTCACATTCTTATACTTGCTCTCATTAGAGGAAACCAGGATGTGCAAAGAAAACTATTCTTAGCCTGGTTTCCCAGGGAACCAAGGTGCATGAATTTTCTATGTGTCAGTCTGTCTCTATCAAAACCATTTGATCTCATGAGCATAAAGCAAAGCTGGTTAAAATTGGAAGGAAAAAATCCAAACTAAGCAAATTTTTACTAAGTTAAAACATCCAAAATTCATTAAGTAATATCAGTGACTAGCACTCTATTTTCATGACTTAATGATTCACTCATTATCAAGTCTCTGACCAGGATTATTCCATATAGCTACACTTGTGTGTAGTGCACGCTTCCAGGTGGGGTACTCACATAGATTATAGGTACATGGAGTTTCGCAATGCACAATCCACCCAACCCCAAGTATAGTAGGCCTGCAATCTGACAGAATCCTCCAGCAGAACTAAAGAATGCAAAGAAAACTGCCACAACATCAATAAGGTCAGCTTATCCAGAAACTAAGAGGAAAAACTGAAAAATGAATATAGTTAATTTCAGGCATATCTGAGTAAGAAACCAAATATTCAAAACTGAAAATACAGATTTTGAAAATACCTACACATATAACACAATTATCATTTGCTCTTATAAACCAGTTTGGGATATTCTATAAGGAACTAATTAATATATTACTTTAAATACTAATTGCAACAGGGTTTCAAAATATGCATGTAATAAGAAATCAACTGAACCTTTACATGTGTCCTGGTTTTATCTGTAATATGCACAATCAGAAATAAACCTTTGTTTCAGGCAGCATTCTGCCTCTCTACAGTGAAATCCAAGAATACTAGAGAGTCTCATTCTAATATTAAAATAATAACACTTAAACCCATAAATATCTAGCTAATTAAATATCTACCGCATACCATGGAAAATTAATGTGGCCTAAAAAGTGGAGGGGTTTTGTTTTTTTATTGTTGCTGTTATTGTAGTTGTTGTCAAATATATGGAACTTACCTAACACTAACGGGCAATAAATATGTATCTCGATAAAACAGTAGAATACTGAGACTTGTTACAGAGTAAGACGGACTAAAAGAAAAGGATCAGCAGCCATATTACTTGAGATAAGAAATTAAGTAATGGAAACAGGGGTGGCCTAGAAGGAAAAACTTCAACTAGGAAGTACAAGATGGAAATTCTTTTGTGAAAAACGGGAAGAGATAAAAATTCAACTCATCTCAAGACACACTATTCAGGTGGCAAAGTGAATAAACCTGATGTGAATAATTAGCATATATTTTAGATATACGTTCCAGTTTAGTGAAGGGAACCGACATGTGAAATTACAAAATAGGTAAAGGTAACTGGCTGATTATGAGCCTGCAGGATCAAAAGAATGAATGAAGTTTTGGGTAACTGATGGGAAATACCATAATATATGGGCCTGATATTACCAACTAAAAGCTGAAAGGGAAGTCAGGCTATTGTGATTGTATTTCAAGCGGGGGTGTTTTGTGACTGAGATGCCATCAAAGATTTGTGTAAATAAAATTTAAGAGACCATTTCTTTAGTTACCTTATGTACAATGAACAAGTAGAAAGTGACTGAAGCATGTAATAAAAGCTCACCACAAAACTACAAACTCTTTCCAGGAAGTCACTGAAATAAAAACAAGAGAAGACTGAAGAATGAGAACACATGGGAGACATTCTCATCAGCCATTTAAAAAGGTATAACTGTGGGATCAGTACTAGGGCTTATCAAAGAACTATGATGGCTTAATCATCAAAAACTACAAAAATATTGTGCCTAATCTCTCTCAGAAGGGATTCTTAGAGGGAAGTCTTCAGCTCTGACATAAAATGAGTCTTATTAAGAGAGGTGCCCCTGAGAATATCATATTCCTACTAATGTATGTGAATGCCCCTGAGGAAATCTTACAGATTCCTTGACATCCCAGGAAAACAACAGCATACAACCTAGATCACCCTTTTCCTCCAAAGAAACAGAAACATCTTCCCTCTACTCCAATATAAAGGAGTCACTGAAGGTCCCCAGACATGGTCTTCCAAAGACTTCGGTAACTTCAGTCCTATGAGGCACAGACTGAGGAACAGATATGGTATTATAACCCAGTGCAAAACTACTCATCAACAAATGGATTCATGACAAATGACTCAATATTACTTCAAACAACACATTTATTTTAATCATGAATGCCACTGGAATGTCTGTTTCTGACAGAATAAATCTGTGCTTATAAAAAATTAGGTTATATTTCTCAGCTCTCTTCTTCCCAAATCCGTTCTTATGAGAGAAGCACTCAAATGAAAATCTCAGAACTGCTTTATAATGTATTTTATTGTGTGTGTTTCTTTGTTTAGCAAAAGTAACAAGTTACTTCATTTTATATTTCCTCAAAGTGTGTGGATATTATTATATGAATTAGAATTCTGGTTGAAAATAACAGAACCAACTCCCGCTGGTTTAAAGAAAAAAGAGAAGAAGAGGGCAAAAAGAAAATGAGTAGAACGAAAAGTGCGGAGGTACATAATTATTATAAGGCAGTCATCAATTTTAAAGAAACATTGGATTCTTAATTAACCCCAAACCTAGACTCTATATGAGCTATAAGTAAGGAAAAGAACCAAGAAATAAACACTGTAAGAATCCAGATGGTATTTTCTCTCCATCTCTCATCTCCAATCTCTCTGTAGCTCTTCTTTGTGGAGGTAAATGGCTTCATCA
The DNA here is from genome assembly GCF_017311325.1 of Ursus maritimus. Classification (NCBI taxonomy): domain Eukaryota; kingdom Metazoa; phylum Chordata; class Mammalia; order Carnivora; family Ursidae; genus Ursus; species Ursus maritimus. The sequence continues at coordinate 59,825,277 of NW_024426885.1, forward strand.
CTGCTCCTGAGCCTTTACATCTTCTGTATTCAATTCAAAATCCTAAGAATGAACATTTGATTGGCCCAAGTTTGATCAGGTAGTTACTCTTCATAATTAAACTAAAGTCAGAAAAAACAAGGTTACCTGGACCCGACATCTATGAAAAGTATAGGCAGTGCTCAGAAAGACAAACTGAACAGAAAACTCAGTGGTTTCCATCACAGTATTTACAGTTTGTTTGATATATTTCTTGATGTTGTATTTTTAAGAAACTAGTAGCTGGACAAATCTATCAGATATTGTGGGAACTACCTGTCAGGTCTAGTTCTCAGGAATGACTATACTTCCATGCAGAGGGAATAATCTCACCCCAAAAATATATAAGCTGGAGTCTAACTGATTAAAACTTTTAAGATATATTTTTTAAGTTTTATAATTATTCTCATAAATACATTTTTTTCAACTATACTAACAAGAATACTAATCAAAGTGCTAATATTTAAGGACATAGACCTTTATTCCTAACATAAAAAGTATGTTTACGAAGATGTAGTTTTAATATATCCTTCAAAAAAAAAAAAAAATCTATCACCTGGGTGGTTCAGTTAGTTAAGCACCTGACTCTTAACTTGGCTCATTATATCAGGGTTGTGAGATCGAGCCCCACATCAGACTCCACACTGGGCATGGAGCCTCCTTAAGGTTCTCTCTCTCTCCCTCTTCCTCTGCTACCCACCTCAAAAAAACAAAAACAAATAAAAAAACAAAACAAAACAGAATATTGAAACCACACACTCTGGCAGATATAATACAATGAAAACTTTATCAAGCACCAAGATACCTGTCCTCAAGTTTCCAATTCCTGAAATATTCAGAAACACTTGACTATTCAACTATATTTTTCAATTTTCATATGTTTCAAATCGTAAATGACAATTACATATAAATATTATTCTCTGATATTTCTAGTTTATCATCTAATATCAGACATCTGTAGGGCCTGCTAAAATTGAAGTGAGGAGAACAGAGAAAATACTGTGATTCTCAGACCACAATACAGACCCTATTCTTAAAGTCCTTCACTAATAGCCTTATTGAACTGCTGAGAGTCAAAGATTGAGCTTAACCCCCAGGAAGACTTCCTGAGAAGGTGTTAAATCAGACTTAGTGATCCACGACCACATACCTGATTCTGATATTTAGACAGCACTTACCTGTGCCCTCTCATATAGAATTATTCAGGAAAAAAAATTCTTTCCCACATTCAATAATTTGAAAAAACTTGGAAAACTACATATTAAAAATATGCATCACAAAAGGAAATGGGGAAAAGAGCAGAGGATTTGAACAAATTTTCTGTACTTAAAATTCACACCATTGTTCATAAACAAATCAAGAGATCCAGTGATAAAAGACATTAGACAAAAGTAGCCGGTAAAATGTATGACTTACGTAATTGAAAGTATGAAAATCACATTAGAAATAAAAATTACTGAAAAAAAAATACAGTCAGGACATGTTTGGACTTTTGTTTCGATAGTTTTATTGCTTTATAGAATTAAATTCACTGATTTTGTTTTATGGAATGCCTAAATTTCTTTTAATTTGATCATGTGAATTTCTCATCTGAGTTTTTAATCTCTAGAAGTTCCACTGGATTCTTTTTACCTCTTTAATTTTTCTTCTCATTATATTCATCTTGTCCTTTAAATCCTTAAGCATATTTATGTATAACAGGCACATTACATTCTTCACATGCTAATTCTATTATCTATCTTTTCTGGGACTGTTTCTGTTGACTTATTTTTCTTGTTTTAGGTGTTCCTCTCTCTCTCTCTCTCTCTCTCTCTCTCTCTCTCTCGTCTATTTTAACTGGATGCTAGATATTTTGAATTTTACTCTATTGAGTTTAAAATAAGACAACAGAACTCAAAGCAGTGTTAGATGACTTTTTATGATAGGGAGTCAACTTACTTGAGGGTAAACTTAATCCTTTTAAGTCTTGTTTATTTATCTTCATTAAGGCATGTTTAAGGTAGCCTTTACTCAGGTTTAGCCCTACTACTTATGTACAATCCTCATTTGGGCTCTACTGAATGCACCAAATGTTCAAAAATGATTCTCCATGCTTGGGGTGCCTGGGTGGCTCAGTTGGGTAAGTGTCTGACTCTTGATCTTGGCTCAGGTCTTGATCTCAGGATTCTGAGTTCTGGCCCCATTGGGCTCCACACAGGGCATGAATCCTACTTTAAAAAATGAATGAATAGGGGCGCCTGGGTGGCACAGCGGTTAAGCCTCTGCCTTTGGCTCAGGGCGTGATCCCGGCGTTCTGGGATCGAGCCCCACGTCAGGCTCCTCCGCTAGGAGCCTGCTTTTTCCTCTCCCACTCCCCCTGCTTGTGTTCCCTCTCTCGCTGGCTGTCTCTATCTCTGTCAAATAAATAAATAAAATCTTTTCAAAAATGAATGAATAAAAAATAAAAATGATTCTCCATTCTGGCTGGTTTGAACTTAAAAACCCCCCAGCCTTGTGTGGGCTCTGGTAATTTTTAGACTTTCATTTTCCTGGTTGTTCTTGGCCCAACTTCATAAAGTTTTACCCTTTGCGTATGAGCTTTAAATACAGTAATAGAATATATATATATAAAAAAAAATGCAGATTTCTGGAACATTTCTATTTGTAGCTTCCCCTTCTCTATTATTCTTCCTTGCAATTTATAGTTTCCTTAACCTCCTCAAACTTTAGCTTTCATCTCTTTAATTCAATAAGAAATTAAAAACTTCATGTTTTATTTTTGATTCTCCTCATTTCATCATTGTTTGGAGAGTGCCTCTAGGTTGAAATACAGGCCTCTTTTAATGTTCAACTTGTGTTCCCTCCATTAGGGATTGCAGTCTTACGCTACTAATGTCCAATGTCTGAAAACATGTTTTTTTCCCATATATTTTGCCCAATTTTAGTGGTTTACAATGAGAAACAAGTCCCAGTTACTCCATCGTAGCTGTACCTCATTTCTATTTTGAACTGTCATTTAGGTAGTGTGAAGAATGAAATGGAGCACGCAGAAGCCAGTGGTAGGGATAACAAGGTAGAAAAAGCTGTGGCTGTGTGTATAAGAAGAAAAAAAAGCACTGGAGTCAGCAGCATTAGTGGGAGTAGAGAGAAAGGAGAGTGTCAAAACAATTTCAAATAGAAATGTTGGGTTTTTTTTTTATAGCGTTATCATTTCTTTCTAAGATCCTGATCTTTGCAATCACATCATTTATCCCAAATAAATATAATCATATGTATTTTAAATGTTTGCTTTATCATCTGTTTTTATGATGTACTTTTATTTTCTATGACTACTCTAATCAGTGCCCTTTAAAATAACAACATTCTAGAAAGCAGGTGCCATATACACACACATATATATTATGGAGTAGGGCTTTCTGTAAACATACTTTATATACCTAATGGAATGAAGGAATCCATTTCTGGATAACTAAAGTTGCTCTAGATTATTTTCATGAAGAGGAGAGCAGTGGCACAGATCTTGCATGAGAACAGGCAGTTCAGCCAGCCTTTATGATTTTGGAATGCTTGATATGATTTTACCGATCGCTACCCTTCTAATTATCTTTTATTTAATTTATTTTCCATGAACATACATCAGATTTGATTAAATATCCTACTTTATCATGATATTAAAGTATATACAAAATCATATTTTTGAGGATACATATGTATGCATATAATGAGTATGTGTGCGCATACATAATCGAAGAAGCAACAGAGGCAACATAGCAAATGATTACAAAAGTGTTAAAGCTACAGTCCAGTCATGTTAGAGATACTAAAAACAGGCCAAAAATAAAGAGAAGTTTAACTGTGTAATAAGATAGTATTTGAATTAACCTTCAAGAAGCCACGGCGGGGGTGGGGGGCGGCACGTGGAGGGAAGATAATCCTAGGGAGAGAGAAGAAAATGTATAAGGAGAAAGGGTGGACTGGCAGGATATGCTGCTTGCATACTTCATTATCATCTACTGCATTGATTTCAATGTGGTCTTTCAGAAAATTTCCCTACGAGTTTGAGACCAATGAAACAGAGGTATTTAGAGAGCACTGGAACTACATTGGAAACTGATATTTTTAAATAAAAAAGCCTTAACAGCCACTGAATTAACAATGCAGAAGAATTAAATGCATTTGATGAATAATCATCATTATCATAATTGACATGTACTAAGTACTTATTATGTGGGAGGTACTATTCTGAGGCCTTGACATGTAATTAGTTCATTTAATCCTTAAAATCTCCAACAGAAGAGAGAAAGAGAAGAAAGAAAGAAAGAAAGAAAGAAAGAAAGAAAGAAAGAAAGAAAGAAAGAAAGAAAGAAAGAAAGAAAGAAAGAAAGAAGGAAAAAAATTTTTTGAAGCTACCAATCACCATGACCGATTCTTCATGTTTGTCCACCTGGCCTGAGGTCCTCATTAGAAACTGAACGATAATAGAGCAGAACAAGACTCCTACTCACATATACAGACATATACACAGGCCCATACACCCAAACATATACATATACTCGACACTCCATTATAATAGAGAGTGTGTAACACACCCATATCCTCCATTGCCTTCAGCATTGCTGGGAGTTCTGATGGTTCTCTTCAAGACAATATTCACTGAGGAATATATATTCCATGAGCAAACATCAGACTTGACCCCATATTGTGGAATTTTGTTTTCTGTGGGTGCCTGGACTGAGAAACTCTGATTCAAAAAATGAGTATTTTTTAAAAAGTAAATGCAAGAGTGATATGATCAAATTTTAATTAAGAAAGCACTATAATGATATAATCATAGTTTAATTTAAAGCATGATCATATTTTGTAGCCAGCATTGACTTTCCCCTTTTCTAATTAGAGCACTCTTACTTTTGTCTGAAGAACTAATGTATCCCCAATTTCCAGAGGTAGCATGGGACCTGGACCTGACCAACCAAACAAATGAACACATTCCCCTAGCCATCGTGAGTGATTTAAGGATAAGCACACACATAGCCAAGATAATCGAGGCTAATTTCAGGATTTTTTCATTAACAAGCTAGAGAGAGAGATTTTCTTTCCTGTTGGAATAATTGTGAATAAAATAAGCCAAAATTTATCAATGGCCTTCAAGTGGAAAACATCTGTAAACAACACACCATAAGAAAGAGATTGACAAAGAGAGTCGGAGAAAATGGGTCTGGATGACATTACAAATCACTGTATTCAACCACACCTAAATCTAAAATTGGTACTGAGCTTTTCACTGGTAGGCAAAAAAAAAAATTCTTCTTTTGCTTAAGCTAGCATATTTGGTTTCTTTAACTTGCAATGGAAAGCCATCTAATATACAAATTCTGCACATGCCATTCTCCCCTTTGAGATGTACGATGCATCCATTACTCTTCTTCCATTAGGCATTCAAGAAATATTTATCAAGAGTTTGCTATGTATATGCCAGACACCATCCTAGTTTTTGAGGATCCAATTATGTGAAAGACAGACACAAGTCTGCCACCACTGAGCATGCACTTTGGCACCAGTAGCACTGGCATTTCCTAAACATTTTTAATTACAGAAAACTTGTTTTAACGGACTATCACACTATTTCATTGTACTAAGTGTTCTCCATATAACATGGTTTTAGAAAATTCTACATGAAAATGAAATTCTATAGAAAGTGAAAAACATCTCATTAATGTTTTTATGATGGCTTTATTCAGATATAATTCACATACCATATAATTTACCCCTTTAAAGCATACAACTCAATGCTTTTTATATAGTCACAGAAATGTATAACCATCATCACAATTAACTTTAGAACATTTCACCAACCTAAAAAAAACACTTCCCATCCTTTACAGTGAGTCCCCATTTCCCCTCAATCCCCCAGTCCTAGACAACCACTAATCTTTCTATTTATTTGCCTATTCTGGCTATTTTATATAAATCCATCCTCCAACTTTGTTTTCTTTCATGTTGGTTTGGCTATCCTACCGTGTTGCCTCTCCATATAAACTTTAGAACTAGTTTGTTGAAATCTATAAAATAACTTGCACTAAATAACTTCCTCAACATTTTTACTTACATAAAACTTGTTTTAATGGAATATCACACTATCCCATTACACTGAGTGCTCTATATAACATAGTTCAGAAAATTCTATACTGGAAAAATCTCATTAATTTTTGTTACATCAAATCATATATTCATCCATTGATGAAGACAGGCTGCTTCCATAGCTTGGCTATTGTAAGTAATACTGCAATAAACATAGGAGTACATGTATCCCTTTTAGTGTTTTTACATTTTGGAGGGTAAATACCCAGTAATGCAATTACTGGGTCATAGAGTAGTTCTATTTTTAAGTAACCTCCATACTGTTTTCCACAGTGGCTGCACCAGTCTACATTCCCATCAACAGTGTAAGAGGGTTTTTTTCTTCCACATCCTCACCAACACCTGTTGTTTCTGGTGTTGTTGATGTTAACCATTCTGACCAGCGTGAGGTGACAATCTCATTGTAATTTTGATGTGCCTTTCCCTGATGATGAGTGATACTGAACATCTTTTCATGTGTCTTTTGGCCATCTGTATGGCTTTGAAGAAATGTCTTTTCATGTCTTCTACCCATTTTTTAATTGGATTATTTGATTTTGGGGTATTGAGTTGTATCAGTTCTTTATATACTTTGGATACTAACCCTTTATCAGATATATCATTTGCAAACATCTCCCATTCTGTAGGCTGCTTTTTAGTTTTGTTGATTGTTTCCTTCACTGTGCAGAAACTTTTTACTTTGGTGTAGCTCCAATAGTTTATTTTTGCTTTTATTTTCCTTGCCTCAGGAGACATTATCTAAAAAATGTTACAACACCCAATGTTAAGAGAGATGACTGCCTGTACTCTCTATAAAGATTTTTATGGTTTCAGGTCTTTAATCCATTTTGAGTTTATTTTTTGTGTATGCTGAAAGAAAGTGGTCCAGTTTCATTCTTTTGCATATTGCTGTCCAGTTTTCCAAACACCATTTGTTGAAGAGACGGTCTTTTTCCCACTGTATATTCATTCCTCCTTTCTTAAAGATTAATTGACCATATAACTGTGGGTTTATTTCAGGGTTTTCTGTTCTGTTCCATTGATATAGGGGTCTGTTGTTATGCTGGTACCATACTATTTTAATTAGTACCACTTTGTAATAGAACTTGAAATCTGGAATTGTGATACCTCCAGTTTTGTTTCTCTTTCTCGAGATTGCTTTGGCTAGTCAAGTCTGCAGTTCCACACAAATTTTAGAATTGTTTATTCCAGTCTGTGAAAAATGCTATTGGTATTTTGATAGGGATTGCATTAGATCTTTAGATTGCTTTGGTAATATAGACATTTAACAATATTAGTTCTATCAATCCATGAGCATGGAATGTCTTCCATTTCTTTGCATTGTCTTGAATTTCTTTCAAGGGTGTTTTATAGTTTTCAGAATACAGGTCTTTCACCTCATTGGTTAAGTTTATTAGATATTTTATTGTTTGGGAGGCAACTATAAGTGGTATTGTTTTCTTAATTTCACTTTCTGCTGCTTCATTATTAGTGTATAGGAATGCAACAGATTTCTGGATGTCAATTTTGTATCTGCAACTTTACTGAATTCATATGTCAGTTCTAGCAATTTTTTGGTGGAATCTTTAGGGTTTTCTATATATGGTATCATGCCATCTGCAAACAGTGAGAATTTTACTTCTTCCTTACCAATTTGGATGCCTTTTATTTCTTTATGATGTCTGATTGCTATGGCCAGGACTTCCAATATTATGTTGAATAAAAGTGGTAAGAGTGGACACCCTTGTCTTGTTCCTGACCTTAAGGGAAATTCTCTCAGTTGTTCATTCTTGAATACAATGTAGGCTGTGGGTTTTTCAGATAAGGCCTTTATTACACTGAGATATATTCCTTCTAGACCTACTTTCCAGAGGGTTGTTTTTTTTTTTTTTATCATGAATGGATGTTGTACTTCGTCAAATGAGTTTTCTGCATCTATTGAAATGATCAAATGGTTTTTATCCTTTTCCTTACTGATGTTACATCTCATGTTGATTGTTTTGCAAATACTGAACCACACTTACAATCCAGGAATAAATCCTACTTGATCATGGCAAATGATTTTTTAAATGTATTGTTGGATTAGGTTTGCTAATATTTTGTTGAGGATTTTTCCATTTATATTCATGAGACATATTGGCCTTTAGTTCTCTTTGTTTTGTGGTGTCTTTATCTGGTTTTGGTATCAGGGTGAAACTAGCTTCACAGAATGAATTTGGATGTTTTCCTTCCTCTTGTATTTTTTGGAATAGTTTAAAAATAATAGGCATTAACTCTTCTTTAAATGTTTGATAGAATTCACCCCTGAAGTCATCTGGTCCTGGACTTTTGTTTTTTGGGAGATTTTTGATTACTGATTCAATTTCACTGTGCCCTTATCATAAACCTTTTTCTTCTTTTCCTTCTCCTGAGTTCTTAACTTCCTTTATACTACATATTTGATTTGTTTGCTTCTTAATTGTTTCCTCTACCAGAATGTATGTTCTTTTGGAGGCAGGAATGCTTTATTCCTAGAGTCTAGACAAGTGTCTGGTATTTAATGTGCACACAAAATATTTGTTGACTATATGAATAGATGATATATAAAATATCAAGCATATTTTCCCAATAAGTCCATTTTTTTCATTTCACTATAAGACAGTGAAAAAGAAACTTTTTAAATGTATTTTCAGCCAACAACTTCATGTATCACAATAGGCTAAAATGTAATGTCTCTTACAGTATAAAATGTATAAACATGAGCAAACCGACTGTTCACAATGGTATTCCTCATAACACTTAAAATAGGTGGGGTATGGGTGAAATAGGTGAAGAGGATTAAGAGTACCTTTACCATGATGAGCACTGAGTAATGTACAGAATTGTTGAATCACTATATTGTACACCTGAAACTAATATAACACTGTATGTTAATTATACTGGAACTAAAATTAAAAAATAAAAATAAGTAAAGGTCAAGTTTTAAAACAGAAAAAAAAATGTATGTTGTTTTGTGATAGTAAACATGCAAAATGCCACCCAATTTCCAGATAGAAAAAAATTTTAAATTTCTGTTTCCTGTAAAGTATTGACTTAGAATATTACTGGAAGTTGCAAAAACAAAAGGTCACTTTCAAAGGCAAAAAAACACCATGTCTTTTGTGCTTTCATACAGAGAGAGGTGGAAAGAAGAGAAATATTTTTTCAGAAGTAATGACATTTTTTCAACTTGGTTAAAAGATATATGAAAATGGATACGTTACTAGCAGATTGTTAGTTTCAACAAAGAGGTTTCAAATCTTCCTGGTTTTCAAAAAATCAATATGTAAAATAGGAAGTTTACTTTGTTGTCACCTTTCAGTTAGTTTTATCCTTCTGCTATCCAAGAATAAACTTGGAGAAGATACATATATTGTACTTATGCCTTTTGTTTGCTAATAGGCATTTTTAGAGGCCATTGGTTTCATTCAGCTGGCAGACACTTTGATTATATTTTTCCCCTAAAAGTTTTTTGAATTCTTAATGACTTTAACACAAGTGTTTTGAGCAAAAACTACTCTGAATGTTAATAAGCAGCAGCTTTTATCAAGTACTTTTCTACCGTAGCACTAGGTATGGTATTATGGAAATAGGATTTAAACAAATAAAGGCTGTTTACCGGGTACCAGAAAGATAAATTTAGTTTATTTTCTTGGAATAAAATGTAGACTCCATTACGTGAAATCAAATTTGTCAATACGATAGCCTTAGGTAGATGAAACTTCTGAGTTATTAAGATCATTATTATAACTATCACTATTTTCATTATTATCATCTTTTAGAGTCATGGCCAAGGTTAATCCATACAAATAACAAGTCATGGAAATTTTTCTTTATCTTTTTTACTTTTTTGTAGTGAGAAGTTATTTTACTTATTGTGTTGTGCTGATAGTCTGTCATGGGACTTCTGATGCATTAAGCTTAGAAAGCCTTCTGAAGATTTGAATCTTCCTCTTCTGAAATGGCAATATCAAGTCTACAGTGGTCTTACTAAATCCAAAATGTTTTTTACTATGTTGACAGATACAATTAGAGTCTAAAGCCCGGCAGGCATAGTCAGAAAATAATGAATTCATGGTGAGACTAATAAAAAACTACTAGCATTCTCTTTTTTCTTCCTCATCATCAAAACTAAGAACTGGGAAATAAAAACATGAGAAACAAATGACCTTTCCAGAGTCCAAAATGAAAATGGCCTTTTGACTTCTGCAGTAATGAAATCCAAAAGCAACGTGAAAAGAATAAATGGATCACTCAGCATATTGGTTTGATCCATTTTAGAAATGAAGGTCTTGCTCACATGCAAGGTAAAAGAACTGCTCTCCAACCATTTCAATCAGAACTCCTGGTAGAACCAATCAACCACACAAAAAATAATGAACATGTCAGATGTTTCCCTGCTTAGCCAATCACACCTTTTACAAATGACCACAGTTAACCACAACCAGGAGTATACACTCTGACACAGTTACCAGGGCACAAGTTGGGTTTACTCTGGAACACTTGCCCAATTCCAGAATTTTCTGTTCTAGTGGCCATCTCACTATCCCCTTATTAGCTAAATCATGCCCTCAAACTTTATGAATTTCATTCTGAAACATTCATGTGGCTAATAACAAAGCCTCATAGAATCAAATCATATAATATGAAAGCTAGAAAAGACCTTAGAGGACATACTGTCCAGTGATTTTAAGTTATCTACTGAGATGTGAGCACAGTTCTGGAAACCCATACTTTTGATTTAATAACAACATTTTACTTTATGTTTTTATACATTCATAGGACATATAATATTCCTTTTGAAAAAGAGGTATGTTCAAAAACAAAGTATAAAGTCTACTTATTTAGACCAATCATTTTATATTATAGATGGGAAAACTGAGGCCTTTACCTGTTCAGAGACTGAGACATGCCAACAAGACCACAGATACACAGCTAGCTAATACAACTTTTATATTCTTCCTGTGGCAAAAGGCAAAAACTCAAGTCAAATGGGTTTAAAAGAAAAGGAATGGAGTTGATCACGCAAATGAGAAACTCAAGAGTAGTTTAAAATAAAGCTGGATCCAGATGCCCAAAACTGATGTCCAGATGTCCTTCCTCACCATCTCTCAGCACTACTGTTCATGTTGGCTTTATTCCCAGGCAGGCTCTGTCCACAGAGTTGCCCTGGAAACTTCAGATATATATTCCATCAGCCTTATGTCTAGTGGAAAGAGAGCTTCTCTTTCACATGAGTTTCATCACGTTTGAGTCAACACTGAGCCTCCTTGACTTGAATCATAACAATGAATCAATCGCTGTGTGCAGGAAAAATGGAATATGTTAATTAGCTAGGCTTATGTTACATACTATCTTTTGGGCAAAAGGTAGCATAAGCCCATCTGAACCACATGGATAGACTGTAAAGGAAGGCTGGTGCTCCTAATGAAAACTGAGCTTCATTATCAGAAGAAGCAATGGGTGTCAAAAAGCAACAATACAAAAGGTACACTGCCCTTGGTCACCTAACTCTCTGTCCAGAGATTGTCCATTAGGCCATCCTCAATCCTTAAATGAGGATATTCAAGAAGGCAGAAATGGCAGCAGGCAAATGCAAGAAGCAATCAAATGTTTCACCTTTGCTTATTCCATTTGTTGCTCTTAAGAAAAGACCCTCTTCATCCCAGGCACCCTCAGAATGCCTGGATACCACTTGCAATAAGAAAAGCAGCTAATAAATTAACTTACTTTCTCTCTACAATGAATCCTAACTTGTTCTTGGGTCAGCTACTTCATGAATATTGGTTCCCCAGGTACTCAGGTCACAGCTCTATTAAATCACTTGCAATCTGACACTACAATTTATCTGTTCAAACATTATCTTTTATTTATCTCTGTAACATCAGCACTTACCACAATGCTTGGCACATTCCAAATGCTGAATAAATGTGGATTATTGTTGCAGTAATGATTTAGGGTAGAATTCCCAAATTGAGTTCCTAAAACACTATCTTGTCAAATGAGTTTCCATGGTCAAAAAATTTTGGAAATACTATATACTATGAGTCATCTTAGAAATTCATGATTAGTTAGGGTATTAGCATATTCGATGCTCTGATGTGTCCTTTGTTTAAGAAAATTGTTTGACTTTTTTAAAGTTGTTTTCAATATTCATGGTTTATTTTAACTTAAATACAAATACCCAATGAGATCAATATTCCATGGAGGATTATCTGGGGAAACGTTGCTTATTTTCACCTTTTGTGTGAGTATTTTGTTTTGTAGAAGCAATTTGCAAAAGATAATACTTCATGGAAGAGAATAATTTTTTCATTCACTCATTCATTCAGCCAGCCTGCATTTTCTGGGTGCCCAGTCCATGCCAGGAAGGGCTCTTGCCTTCTAAGAATCTATAATCTAGTAAGTATAAACAGGTACATTTTCAATACCAAATCATCTTAATAGAATTTGAGTAATTCCTTGGGCAAAATAGAGTAGGAGTGAAGGTGCATATAAAGGATCTGAGCATGCATCACTGCAGAAACCAAAGTGATTAGAAGATTCAGGAATGTTGACAGAGTTTGCCAATTGGTGTTGGAAAGAAAGAAAGAAAGAATGAAAGAAAAAAGAAAAGAGAAAAGAAAAAAAAAGTAAGGGAGGAAGAAAGAAAGAAGGGAGAGAGGAAGAAAAAGAAGTGAGGGAAGGAGTTAGGAATGGAGGAAGGGAGGGAAGTAGTGGAGGAAGGGAAGAGACAAAAAAAGAAAACTGTAATCAGCAATTCACACATACTGCCTTTGAAGCTACCGGCTACCACGTTTCTCTTTGCTGTTTCTGCCCTGTAGGATGACAACCTTACACTGTGCCCTGCAGTCTCAGAAATCTATAATGGAGGCCCAGAAACCAGATGGCATCTGGAAACGCTATGAAGATCACAAGGGAAGATAACATGAATTTCAAGCAATCACATTATTTTTTATTTATGTTTTTTAAATATTTTATTTATTTATTTGAGAGAGAGAGACAGAAAGAGCAGAGCAGACATGAGCATGGGGGAGGGGCAGAGGGAGAGGGAGAAGCAGGCTCCCCACTGAGCAGGGAGCCCAATGCAGTGCCTGTAGGCTCATTCCCAGGATCACGGGATGATGATCTGAGCAGAAGGCAGACGTTTAACAGATTGAGCTACTCAGGCACCCCTCATGTTATTTTTTAAAAGGCAGCTATTTTCTGTTCCTGCTCAGACTCTTAAACTAAATGGCAATGGAGTACAGATTTGGTTCATGAAATATTTTATGTGGTATGAAAGATTTCACCAAACATGGTCACTTAGGGGTTTGGTGTTATAAAACTATGTAAAGTTCAGTTTCATTTTCCCCAAAGCAGCTTGTCCAGAAAAGTGTGTGTGTGTGTGTGTGTGTACATTGAAATTAAAGCCCTGTTACCTTCTCAGATTTCTTTTTTTTTAAATTTTAAGCCCAAGTCATTTAGTGTATCCATTGATTTGGTAGAAGTGTTGATGACAGATATTCTGCTAATTCATCATCTAAAATGTTCTAAGGTTGCTTTTTTATGCATTTAGTGCTTTCATTCAAACACGGGGTTTTTTTTGCTAAGTGCTTACTCTGAACCAGCAGCACCATCGTTCTGGGGCTGCAGACAGAATGGCATAGTCATGGGCCCACCCCATCCACGCCTCACAGTCAGGTGAGACAGACCCAGGATCATAACATAATTTGGACTTCTGTGTGTCTAGAAATACAAATATATGCAAATCCGGGTGGGTCAGGAAAACCTCAGAAAATGAGGGACATTGAGGCTACAATTTGAAGGACAAAGGATAGTTTAAAAAATTGCTTTCATTGAGGATTCATCTTTGATTATGACTATAGAAATCTCATTTCTTTCTTTTCTATAGTTACTCTAACATGAATCTCTGCTTTGCTCTTCACTCCATCGTGAATTCCTTTAATTTCCTTGCATTCCCATGCCACCACAGGCCCTGTTCTATGCTGGCATGTTGGCACGCTTGTCTATCTTGGGCATTTCGGTTTTTCATCCTATTTTAACTTTAGTCTACTCGAGCACAATATAGCTCCAATAAACAAACGTAACTCCTTAAGTGTTTCTGACAGGTTGGCATGATTAAATCAATTTATGGAAATGACTTAAGACAAGTTATACATTTTTCTTAAAAAAAAGTTTCAAGGTTCGCAAGTTGAGCAAGAAAATGTAAACAAGAGACCTAATACAAGATTGGATTTTATTTACTCCAAGGGGAAAAATGTAAACCTAGAAATGACAGTAATTCTTTTAAAACCTATGGAATAACTATACTGAGTGCATGATACACAAAGTTAATGGAGCCTTGATAAATTTTATTTGCATAAGTACTAAATTCTTACTGAATAATTTAAAACAAATACAGGTAAACAAAAAGAATGTGAAAACTTAAAAATCACCATAATCTCAATGCCCAGAGATAATTACCATTAATGTTTCGGAGTATGCTTTTCCAGATTTTTTTCTATAAATCTGTTTATTTACAAAAAGATATTTTTAATAAAAATGGGTTCATATTATGCAAATTATTTCATAACCTATTTTTTCCATTTAATAATTAGTCATATCTTTCACTATAAATAAATATATTTCTATGCCATCATTTTTAATATTTGCATTAGTTATTTAAACAACACAATACAGTATTTTGCCATTAGAAAGTATACTTTAACAAATGTCATTATGAAAACACCTTTGCACATAATTTCATTACTTACTTGACATAAATTCCTAGAATTGTTTAATCAAAAGATATATACATTTATAAGAATTTTTAGAGCTACAGTACCTAACTTTTCTTCAGAAAAGTTCTTTCAGTGTAAATACCCATTAAAAGAATACAATAGCGCCGCTTTTCACTTTTGCCATCACTGCTGTGAGTTGTTTTTGTTTGTAATTTGCCAATCTGATTGACAAAAATCTTATTGTTCTAATTTGCATTCCTTTGATCACTAGTGAAGCTGAATGGGCTTTGTTTTTGCTTTTTTTTTTAGTTTATTAGCTGTATTTTTTCCTTTGTGGGTTATCTATTTATGTTCCTTGGAAATGTCTTATATAAAATTATATACTTTTAAAGAAGTTATGTACTTTCTAAGTTTCAGCAATAAAATATTGTGCGAAAGAGGTTAATACTGTTCATGTATATATTATTTTAGATAAAATATTAAGTGGGTCTTTTGATTTATGCTTTTTCTCACTGCTTCCTGAGCTGCCATTGGGAGGTAAGAAGAGAAAAGGGAGATTTTTTTCTTTATTTTTTTATATTCCTTGACATTCATGACCTTGAAAACTTTATAACTTAAGTGCCCATTATTCTGTAAAATGTCTTCAGTTTGGATTTATCTAACTTTTCCTCACAGTTAGACTCAGATTATTCAATTTTGGCAGCAATATCACAGAAGTGACGCTGTGTTCTCACATTGTATCAGGTGGCACATGGTTTTGGTTTGTCCCATTACTGATGATGTTAACTTGATTAGGGCAGTGTCTGCCAAGTTTCTCCATTGGAAATTACTCCTCTGTAATTTAATAAGTATTTGGTGATAAGATACTTTGAGACTATGTAAATATTATGTCCTTCATCAAATTTTATTATTTTATTGAATTTCTGGTGACTATATGGATTCATGGATCCCTAATTTATTCAAGGGTATTATTCATTATTATTATTATTTATTTAATTCTCAAATTGTCCTGGTTTTAACCAATGAGAATTCCTTAAACTTGGCTATTATGTCCCCAGCATACTTTAAGCATTTCCTTACTTTCTTTGACAACACGTTCATCCTGTACTTTCTTACTCCAGCCTGGAATTAGCCATTCCTCAAAGAGCCTTGATTCCCTCTGGTGGTGAATGGTCTTTAGAAGACAGTATCTGGGGCTACGTGTACTCATTGCTATTGGGGTGTTTTTACAAGACTCTCAGTGGACAGACCCTAGGTGAATATATGTAGAACACACAGCCACATTTACATGTATATGTGTTTCTATATCTAAATATATGTTGAAAACCACATGTTCACACGGATACCTCCAATTCCAATCCAACACCACAGTATTTATTCTAGTTTTATCCCTTTCCAATCTTGTACTCTCTTTTTCAACAATAAGAAACTTCCTTCCAACACCTTTATAGATTTACTGGTTTTATCAACCCCATTTATGTAATTTACCTCCCAAAGTTGCTGCCACCCCTTCCTTACATGGATGCCCTCATCACCCAACTTGGATTATGACCCAACTCAGCCTCCAACACCTCAGACAAGGATGTCTTTCCACATGGACACCCTCCTCAGCCTGCTCAGACTCTGACAACCTGTTCCAGGATTCTGCATGCCATGGAGATCCTTTTCAGCATTTTCAAGTTTTAATACAGCATGCCTGCCACGGTTCCTATAGATGCTTTCATTGCCCTAATTGGGCTTTGACCCCACATAAAGATTCCTTACTAACCCATTTAAGGTGCCAACACTCTGGGGCAGGCCACCTTTGACAAAGAAGAACTCCTTACCCAGCTTGAACTCCAACATCCTGGCCAGACTGCCTCTCACATGGACATCTTACTCACCCCACTCACACTCACAGCCTGATATCCTCCATGAGACTGACATCATCCCTGGGCTGCCCTCCAACACAATGTTTCTCTGCACATTTTTTAACATGCTATGCTGGGCCGCTACCTCCCAGCATGGACATTCTCCTTACATGGACTCCCCCTCCAGGTGTGAACACTCATCTTTCTTGACTACTTCTAGTTACTTGTAGACTGAACTACTGAAGTGGAAAAGACAGAGAAAGGAAAAGAGATAGAAAGAAGAAAAAGAAGAGAAAAAACTGTGTTTTAATAAAAACAAATTTATATAATTCTTACTTCAATGTTTTATCAGTTATAAATGGGCCTTCCTTTACACAGTGGAAATGTTCTTAATGTCATTAATCAAGAAAAAGTCATGTTTAGAGACACTTCGGTGGCTCGGGGGGTTAAGCATCTGCCTTAGGCTCAGGTCATGATCCCAGGGTCCTAGGATCAAGTCCCACATCAGCTCCTTGCTCAGCAGGGAGCCTGCTTGGCCCTCTGCCTGCTGCTCCCCCTGCTTGTGTGCATGCTCTCTCTCTCTCTCTCTGACAAATAAATACAATCTTTAGGAAAAAAAAAAAAGAAAAAGTCATGTTCATTTTTCCTTTTTAAAAAATGAGGTCGATGAATATTGGGAAAGATCAAACCTTATATTCACTGGGAGGGGTAAAAAGACTGAAGGATTTGTCTATGCAAAGCAAGCAGATTACATGAGACAAAGATCTTTTGTGCCTGTAGCCAATTTAGTAAATCTTTCTAATTCTAAGAAGTGTCTACATTATGCAATTATTCATATTTCTTAGCCTTTCTCTGGATCACTGCTCCCTTTTGAGAATCTAATGAAACTATAGCTCTCCTCAGAAAAATGCACATACTGATTCAGACATGCACACACAATTTGCATTCAAATTCAGTGTTCACATTCTTTTCTATAGAATATTTGACCTCTCAGTCAAGGACAGAAATAAGTCTTTCAGTAACATCAGTGTTTGCCTATATAAAGTGACACCAGCATCTAGTCCTTGTAGCCAGACCAACCTGGACTTAAGAACAAGCCCAACCACCTAACTGAATTATAACTTTGGCCTTAACTTCTCTAAGTCTTATTAATAAAATAGCCATCAAAACTACCTCTGGGCTATGGACAGAATTTGAGTTCATGCAGAAAACAGTACCATACTCACAGTATTTGCATGAGTTAATTTTTACTATGTGACTCTTTGGAACCATCTGAACATTTTATAGAATGCTTCAGTTTCTCACTAAATGCTTAGTGCCATCCTGGAGAAAAGATTTTGAAAATCCAAGTTCATTATCTTATCTTTTGGTTGTGTCATAAGAAGATATTTTCTTAATGACAATTCTTGAGTGTAAAGGAAACAATAGTGCCAAATATGTGTTAACTCTCCCATTAAAATCAGAGATTCCAATGGAAGATGCTTTCAGAGGTCCTCTGGGTGAGTGAAGAAGGTCAGAGGGAAGAAACAGGAATTGGTGAAGATGGTAGAAATTCCCCTAAAAGTAGCAGTCCTTTCTCAGCTCTGGGCCAGTGTTTCAGTAGAGGACTATGGGCCTAAGTTACTAAATTGTAGGAGCTTTTCAGGGAGGTCAGAAATATGGTTTTTTTCCTTTAAATTGATGCACATCTCTTTCCTTTTTTCTGAATCATCAGTACCCAGGTAAGTTCCATAATCTGTACCCCTAAACATGTTGTCTGTTTAGTGAGTCTTTGAAAACATGATTCTATGGTCTTCTATGGCACATGAACATTCAAAAACTACTGATGGGATAAACAGATGCCATACGTTGCCATAATATTCTCAAACTATTTATGCACCATTATTAGTTCAAATGGTTGTCCTATTGCTGGACAGTTTAAAGGTATTAAAAAATAACACTATGATGACCATCTTTATATACAAGCTTTCTGAATTTCTGACATATAAGTTAAACTAGGTGCCCAAAAGGAAATTATTAGGTTAAAGAGGATGAATGCCATAGGTATCTACACAAATACTACCAACCTATTTTCTAGAAGAGTTGTACCAATTTAACCGCTACCAACAATGTACTGTTTCACTTCGTCATTGTCAAGCATTAGAAATTTAAATTTTTTTCTTGTTAATAGTCAAACATATCATCTGCTTATTGTTTGACTCTGTATTTCTTTGATTACTAGCAAAAGCAAGTGTTTTTTATGTTTATTGGTCATTTATATTTATTTGGTCTTTGCTTCACTGTCTTTCTAAGTATAAATCTAACTCTAATTTAATTGTTTCTCTCTATACAGATTTTTCCCACTTTCAATTTCGCAAAAATTTTTTGGTCCTAGAAAATATATTGTTATTTTCTTTTGTAATAAGCTACCTACAGTAAGTCCTCATTCATAACAAATGGTAGATAAGGACATCACAGGGCAATTGTAAGGAAATGAAATCCTTTACAGGAGGAGTGTATAATTCCAAGTGTAATGTCCTTTCCTTCCCTCCTCCCCCAAATAAACAAATAAATGGAGCACTAAGCTGAATATGTATAATTGAAGCAAGTTAAAAAACATAAAGTGCAAATTGAGCAAATAGCTTCAGGGGACATGTATTTATTCATGACCATTAGTGTTCCAAGCCATAAATCTACTTAATTAGATTTAATTACAATACTGCTCAAGACAACACAGTGATTATGAAATCTGGGAGTGGCATTCTATATATTGCTTAGAGGGATGGTCTGTTCATGCAAATAACTGACATGTCTTCACTCAAAAGGACTAATTGAATGAATTGTTGAAGACTAGATGGCTAACGAGGGGAGCCAGAAAATAAAAACAGTTCTGAATTCTTCCTATTTCAAATATCTTAACCCCTTTTTTCTACTGGAATCTTTTACTCACCAGGCAAAACAGAGTAAAATAGTGCAGCATTGGGGAATGGGAAACACTGAGGATCGTCATATTTCTGAAACTTTCAGCAAAATTAACTACTGCCTTCTAATTGATATTCTTATATTTCTTTGCCTGTTGTATTACAGTATACATCTATGGCTCATTTTCTCTTACAAAGCTGCAAGTTCATTGAAGGTCAGGATCACATGTGCTTCATCACCTTATTCTTAACGTCTGTCATAGTCCCTGCTACATGAGAGACAGAGAAGGTGTAGAATATAGAAATAAATAAGGACTAGGAAAGCATTAAAATGCCAACGATAGGAGCTTTCATTTTGGTTATTGTTTCTAATTAAAAAAAAAAAAAAAGGTCTTACCTTCAGTCATGTGTTCTAAAATCAAAACCTGGGGCGCCTGGGTGGCACAGCGGTTAAGCGTCTGCCTTCGGCTCAGGGCGTGATCCCGGCGTTGTGGGATCGAGCCCCACATCAGGCTCCTCCGTTATGAGCCTGCTTCTTCCTCTCCCACTCCCCCTGCTTGTGTTCTCTCTCTCACTGGCTGTCTCTATCTCTGTCGAATAAATAAATAAAATCTTTAAAAATAAATAAATAAATAAATAAATAAAATCAAAACCTAGCCTTGACCATTTCAGGTTATGTCCCTCTCACTGATTATAGCTCTATAAAATTCCTTTACTCTGTCACAGTCAATTGACCATGATACATGAAAGAGGACAGCTTTGGGGATCAAGATGCTAACAATAAATATCAGATCCAGATACATAAAGTAGCCATAGTACACTCAAACCTCCAGCCATTACTTTATGTTACTATTGTGAGAAATAAGCAAGGGACCTTTTCTGTTTGCTCATATGATGTGACATCTGAAACACACCAAACAATCTCTCTCTCTGCAAACTGGATTCTCTATATGGTCATCCAGGGTAGGGTATAGATTAATTCCCTTAAACTTTTTGATAACTCCAGTCTGCTGCTGCATACACATCCAGTCTGCTGCTGCATACACATCTAGCTGTTACCCCCAAATATGCACCCTCCCCATCTAATATATATATATTAGATATATATATATATGAGATATATATATACTGGTTGCTCATCCTTTGTTCATACATGGTGCAGATAGTAACTGAGCACCTGCTACTCAGCACTGTGGTAACTGCTGATTACAGTCATTTCTAAGCTCTCCAAGTGACATTGCAGAACCAAGAGCCAAAAGTAATAAGCCAATATTTCCCAAGCTTTTGCACATCATAACATACATAGAAAGAGGCCAATGAGGCTGCTGCTGCTGGCCATCCCTACCCAGCTGCTTCTAGGTCAAAGGAATGAGGTACACCTGTGTAACTGCATAAGGCAGGTGCAACTTCACAGGACACAACTTTAGACTGAGCCTAATGTCTATGTCAAGGTCCCATCTGTCTAGCTTCCAGGTAAACCTAGTCAAATTCAGTGATACCTCAGTTAGGAATAAAGCACAGTCTTTTCTGTGATTTTTCTCTTCCCCTCCTTTACCCTGAGGTTGATGTTCAGGGGGCTTAAATGCTGCTACGACATCTGTGGCTATGTAAGGAGAAATAAAAACTTAAAAACAAGAAGCTTAATTCTCCCTGCTAAAAATAAAGGCCCTTTTCTTAGAATACTTTCTTTTGTAAACTTGTAATTATAAATGCATGTAAATCTTTTTGAAAAAACCAAAACAACTTCATGCCAAGAATGTCTTTCTTGAGGACCTGGGAACCATCCCTTTAAAATGTAAAATATCAAGTGGAGTAGTGCCCATATCTCCAGTCCCTGTGGGAGGGGAGGGGCCTAGCTTCCACAGGCACCTAGCTCCAAGTTACAGAACTATCTTCTGTCATAAAAATATGAAGAGCGTGGGGGCACCTGGATGGCTCAGTCGGTTAAGCGATGGACTCTTGGTTTCTGCTCAGTTCATGATCTGAGAGTCCTGAGATTAAGCCTGGTATCAGGCTCTGTGCTCAGCGTACAGTCTGCTTGAGATTCTTTCCCTCTCCCTCTCTGTCCCCCTCTCCTTCAGCCCCTCCCTCTGCTCTCTCTCTCTCAATAAAATAAATAAATAAAATCTTTAAAAAATATGAAAAGTGTAAATCTTCCCTTTGTATAAAGCTAAAAACTAACACAGATGACAATTTCAATTATCAGGTAAATTTAGGATGAACTGTGTGACTAGTAATCGCTTATCTTGAGAACATACATGTAATGGGTTGTACCCGCTTGCCTACGTAAAAGAGTAAGATTTCTATTTTTACAGTCTCTTAGCAGATTGCCTGTGAAGCTAGCAGCTTCTAGTTTAAAGCTTACTCAAAAATTGTTTTATTTCTCTACTACTTTTGTGTAGAAGTTTTCTGGCCTGAGGGAAGATCCTTTTTTTAATTGCATTTCCCCAGTAGGGAAGAGTCATATGCTCATCCATCTTTGTCTTTGATTCTAGCTGGTCTCTTCATTCAGATGATTTTTCCTTTCCATCCGACACTTAAGTATGTCCCACATCATGCTGTCAGTCTACTGAGGTATAGAGAGGTCATCATCTCATCCCTGGTGGGACTGACCAAGCCGTCTTTATTATCATGTCCTGACCATTAGCCCTCTGCAAGCTCAAGAGTGCTGTCTCTCCCAGCCAATGTCCATATAAGCTCAAAGAGCCACAGACACTTTTTGATGCTTCCACACTCTGGGAAAATTATAGGCAGTCTCCAACCTCCACATCCCTGAACATACCACATTGAAACTTCTACACTCTGCTTCACCATGATGGTTTGAAGAACTCCTCTGTGAGGTTCACTTTTTTCCTAGGTCTTACCTGCCTCAGAGTTCTGCAAATCCTCACATATCTACTATCAAGATCCAGCTCAGGCTGGAGTAAGGAGGCAGGGCACAGGGCTCCCTCACCATCTAACATTTCCTTCCAAACCCTCCTCTCCACTCCAGCACTGAGGGCCTCTTACCTTATATGTCAAAAGGGGACAGATTAAAAACTGTTCTGCCTGACTGTAACTTGTTTGAAATATATTTCTGACTTACCTTGCAATCGTGCCTTTTAAACCTCAAAAATAAGAACTCTGACATATTTGTTCTCTATTTCCATGGTGCCTGGACAATGGGCAAGGTCCTTAAAGTAGTTATAAATGAAGCATTTAGGTAGGAAAAATATCTATCACATCTCAAGGTATTATCCACTGCACATATGATTGATGGAAAAGTCTAAATCTCTCTCTAAAATTCTCTCAAATGAATATCAGGTTCTACTCTTAAAGTAAACAATTTGGTTGGGTTTCTTCCTTCCTTCTTACAGCACTTGCACAGAGACCTTTTATTTATGGCTAAAGTCTCAAATATCTTCTTTTCATTCTCCACAAAGAAAGAGTACAAACTTAGTCAGTTGTCCATGTTTGAGCCTTAAAAAAACAAAAAACAGCTCACCTTAGTAGAAGCAAGGACACTACAGAACCATTAGAGGGCCTAAAAAAATCAACTGCAGACCCATCTTGAGGACTAAAGAATCAAATCAATAAGATAAAGAGATCTCCTGGCCTGAAGACTAAATAATATGATGAAAAACCTGCAAGCTAATGAAAATCAATACATGTTCATCTCTGTGTAGAAAAACCCAATATATTCAGAGCTCTTCTAACTTACCACCTAACAAAATGTATCGCAAAATGTACATCAATAGAGGTGAGATATGCTAAGGAACATGACTGCAAGGGACAATTTTGCTCAGGGCGTTCCCTAACACTCAATCACAGAACTTGACTCTAGCTGCTCATGGCGTATGTAGTACATTCTCACATGTGCAAAGTGACTGAACTATTTGACAAGAGGCATAGCACATAGCATGTCGTACTACTCATCTTCCGGACCTATGTCTGTCTTTGAATGGTCTACAGTAGCCTCCCAGGCTCAGGGAATTTGTTACCATTGTTAAACTAAATGGCAAGATACTGCTCACGAAAGCTATGAAAAAGAAACCAATTTGATAGTGCCATGGGGTATGTCTACATGAGAATTTTGCAAAGATTAATCAGACAGATATTGGAAAGTTTGAGAACAACAGATTTGTAGTTATATTTGGCTTATCCCAAGACAGCGAGAATTACTGTGGAATTTGCAATATTAATTGAATTCTTTCCAAATAGTTAATACTAATGCTCATTTTGTATGAACTAATAGAAGGTTCTTTGAAAATAGGCAGGGCAGGGCTGCTTCTCGGGAGCAAGAGCTAAACAAGCAATGGATAATTGATAAGTTATTTTCTTTTTTGATTATTCATTTAACAAATACATATTAAGAACCTGTGTTTAAGATACTAAAGATACGATAAGTTTTTTTAAAATACTATTCCTAAGGAGCTTTTAATCTACAAAGAAATGTATGCATGTGTTTTGTAACCCAAAAATGAAATAAGTAAAAAGAAGGAAACACATGCACCTGGCTTCTGTCAATTTAGCTAAGCTGGAAACACAATTCCCAGCATTCTTTCCCTGTCTGATTCCAGGTGTTGGCTGGGCACAAGACAATATACATGGAAGCAGAGAGCAGCAGTGAGGCAAACAGTAGTTCCATTCCGAAGGGGAGTGCAGGAGGGCAGGACAGGTGCCCTCCTTCACATCCACACCTGCGAACTGGCTCACCTTTCAGAGCAGCTTTCTCAATGCCTCCGGCTCTCACTAGATCACCTCCTCCTGCTTCTCCAAGTCCTGAGCCAGATGAGCGTGTGCTCCGCAGTGAGGATGCCAGCTCCTCCCATGGGTCACTCTCAACTTCAAAGTCGGTAAAAGTCAGACGAGGGTCCAGTCTGTCTATGTTTGAACACCCTCTACGTTCATGTCCAGCTCCTCTTCCAACTGCCTCCAATGGTCACCCAAGAAGACCTATAGTGACTTCATGTCACCAAAGAGTAGTCTCCATGGACTTTTTTTTTTTAAAACCAGCTCCCACCACTGCCGTCAGTGTCATCCCCATAACAAAGCCCACATTTCAGGTAAGGAATGTTTTTCTTTTGAACTGTAACTGAACAGCCAAAATTTTCAAAAGCTAAGGTATTTCTCAAATATGCTTCAGAATTTACAAAAGAAAGAAAGAATTATAAATACAGTTGAAGTACCGTTTATTACCCTTCCCAATCTCACTTTCTTTCCTCCTTTCTTAGAAACAACTATGATTTTGATGTCTATTTTTCAGGCCATATATGTTATGCTTTTACTATTCATAGACAACCTATATGACTTGGGATTGTTTTGAAATTTTACCTAAATGGTAATATGCAAAATATATTACTTCACAACTTACTTCTTAAGGTCATTATATTTAAGATCTATAGCTGGTTCTAGTTCATACATTTATCTCCTATACAATGTTGTCATAGGAATACACCATATTGTTTCTACTTTTTCTACAAATATGCTCCAGTGATATTTAGTTTCTTTTGTATGGAGTATACATACTAGAGAGTACACAAATCTTAAGTATTCAGTGCAATAAATTTTTACTTACATATACGCCCATGTACCCACTGCTAGAAAAAGATACGGAAAATTTCTAGCGCCTCAGTAGGTACCCTCTCAATACAGTCTCCCAAAGATAACCACATTTGGTTAGTTTTGTATGCCTTTAAACTTCATATAAATGGAGTCACATAATGTGTACTCTTTTGTATCTGGCTTTTTTCCTCATCACTGTGTTGCCATATGAGATTCATCTATGTTTATGTAGTAGTAGCTACATACAACATATCTCATCAGTGCAGTGTAGTATGAACTATAATAATATATTGTAGATTGCATAGCCATTCCACTATTGATGGATATTTAGATTGGTTCCAGTTTGGGGCTATTAGGCATAAGGCTGCATGATATTCTAGTATTAGATTGATGAACCATAAAAATTGGAGTTTTAAAGTTAAAAATGGTTGAATATCTGAAATTTAAGGTAGTTAATATATATCTTGTGATGGACATAAAAGCACTCATTTACCTTCACTACAGTAGCAAACCACGAAGCTTTACCACTCAGATCTCCGCTCAAGACCGAACTCGCCATTCAGCTATAAGGAGTACAGTTAACTGAGAGCAGCCAGCTGGTGGCACTTTAGGCTCCAACTCAGCTTTTGAGCTGAGGTCATATTCCTTCTGGGCAGTCTCCAGAGAATGACTAAGCAGGACAGAGTTCCTGGGGCCTGAACATTTCTACCCAAAGCTGGATTCCTCTCATGAGTAATCTTTACTCTCAAGTTCCTCACTGAGTGGGTTCAGACTGTCAGGTAAGCTTCACAGTATGGAGCCTTTTCCTGAACAATCCTGATCCTTCCCCTTTTATCATTCACAGAGGTTACTCTCTGACAAACCTTTTGCCATCATAGCTTGATCTGCTGTCCAAAGGACTCAACTGACAAAGCGGGTACCAAGCATACTCCAAGAAAGTGGGTGGTAAAATTAGGTTTTCAGACTGGATTGCCTACTGTCCAACTGGCATAATAATTTGGATGGTACATGGGGCACAAGAATAGTGTATTACCTGCTTCAACTTTTATCAGTGGCGATGTGGGGAAGTATTCTAGTGTGGGGCACCACGCTGGCTGGTCCCCTGGCATTTGAGAAGTAAGAGGGATCAATGCAACAAGGACTGTGAAATCGGCTGGTTATTACTAAGTTGCACTGTTGCCCTACAGACAGGTAATAAAAACTATGAAGGCTATAATGAAAACTCTAAAGGTAGAGTGTGTATTGCCTAGCTTACTAAAAAGCCCTTAACTTCTTTCATAGGAGAGCAGTAGAAGCTAAAGATCAAACTGATGATTTAGTATTTAAAGTTACAGATTTTCAAAAATAATTAATGTTAAATTGAAGCAGGTCTGTTTTGCCAGTCCTGATCCAAGAAATTTGGGACCTCAATATATGGGATGGGCATAACTGGATGGATATTCCTGAAGATTTTGGCTCCCCAGCTCTTCTATACCTTCAGAGCCTATAGAGATTGCACACCCTCTCCATATTAAGAGTTCTAATTACTTTACACCTTAGATAATATGTAGTGATAAATTCAGACTTTTTAAATTGTTACAAAAATGAAGAATGTAAAATCATATCTCAATGTGCTGCTAATTTGCCTTTTCCTTTACCTTTATTTGTTTTATTTACCTTTATTTATCCTATCCCTTTACGTTTACCTTATTAGCCATTAATTGCATCATTATAGGTTTTGCTTATTTTTTTTTTATTTCTCTTTCTCACATTGAAATATAGGGTTCTTTCAATGCTGTGGATACTACTTATTTGTAGGTTAAACCTTGAAAATCTCTCCTCCCCGAGTGTGGCTTATCTCTTTTTATTGGTTTCACTTCAGGCAAAAAAATTTTAACTAGAATTGAATTTATTAATCTTACCACTTTTCACTTGTAGGTGTTAAGTATTATTTAAGAAATCTCTCCCTAATTCAAGGCCCATAAAGATGTGTCCCTGTATTTTCTTCTAAGAGTTTTAAATTTTGCTTTTTATATTTATGGCTTTAATACACTTGAAACTTACTTTTCCACATGCTGTGCAGTAAGGAACCTCTTTAAACTCTATTCTTCCCAGGCAGATAACCAATGTCTCAGCATAACTTGTACAGTCTGTTCTCCCTGTTCTTCAGACCCACAATTGGATTATTATAGTCGTTGAGTCATGTCAGCAAGGAGTTAAGAGGAAAAGAGAAGCCAATTATCTGGCCAATCTTTCATTTTTTACCTAATTTCCCATAAATTCTGGTATACCATGGTTTCTATCCAGATATTTATTTTATTGATTTGATGTTGACTTTATTTTCTTTTATTTTCAAAAACTTCAACCACACAGAAAATGTGTGAAAGAGTGGAACAATGTGCCCTCACACAGCCTTCACTTAGATTGGCCAACTGTTAATACTTCCATCTTTGCATTTTACGTAGATACAGAGAGATCTTATATACATTCAATGAGTTTTCCATCAGTACGAGCCAACATTTCTGATTGTCCACTTTGTGCTCCCTCCTCAAATTACTGAGCATCTCAGGTTGGTTGTGATACATTTTTTTTTTTACTCTATTGGTTAAACTGCTAAAGTGATGAAGTAGCTGGGCTAAAATTATCTACTGAATTACTAGCAAGTAGTTTGTCAAACTGAGATCCATAAATTGAAGATGTTGGGAAAGAGACAGACAGATGGATACATATTTTTCTTGCTGCTGCCCGACTATTTGAAAGTAAGTTTTAGCCATAACATTTCACTTCTCAAAATTTTAACATGTTATCTCCTGAGAATTACGACATTATTCAAAATAACCATGATAATTGTATCACACCCAGAAAACATAACTTTTACACCAGATACTAATTGGTCCTTATTTAAATTCACTAATTACACCATAAAGCCTATTTAACTACTTTTAATTTGGATCCAGGATCCAATTTTGGTATTTTTAGATAAGTATTCAAAACTATTCATTTCCCTCTCCTTGCATTTAGCCCTAGCTGTGCGACTTTCTGCAACTAGTGAACTTTTAGAAGACCTGAAGTAAACAGGGCCGTGAAATGTACTTGTCTTTGTGTTTCCATCATTGCCATGAAAGTATCTTCAACAAGTGCTCTGAAGTAACCACACACAGAGCAGTGCCACCCAGCTGACCCACAAACCCATGAGCAAAATGTTTATGTTTATCATTGCATGCAGCTGAGATTTTGTACTGGTTGTTATGCCACAAAAAGTAAGCTATAAAAATATTCACATACATTTACTTATTATGTCTTTTGGTGGTCTTTAATTTTGAAAAGTTCTCTTTCCACCCCCTTCCTCACCATATACCACTCCCCCCTTTTTTTTTCTTTCAGGTCATAGATATTTTTTGAAGAGTCCATGGCAGTTGTCATGTAGGACAGTCCACAATCTGGATATGTCTGATTGTTTCTTCAGGTTTAGTGTTTTTGGCAAGAATACTACATTAGTGAAATTGTGTATTTCCCTTGGTATTACATATATAACATAATAAGTCACATAAGATCAGTTTGTTCAATTTCTAATAATGTTAAGTTTGGTCACTTGGTTTAGGAAATGTTTGCCCCATTTCTGCATTACAGTGGCATTTCTTTCCCTTTGTGTTTAATAAGTAACCTATGGGGTGATACTTTGAAAATATGTGACTATCCTGTCCCCAACAACCTTTTACAAAATGGCTTAGGCACCCTCTATTGTCCTTGCCTGAATCAATTTTTATATCCTTTCCCTGCATCAACGTTTATGCTCAACAGTCGTTTAAAAATAGTGACTTTTAAAATTCTATAGTGATTTCTATAGTTATTAACTGGCATTCTTTTATATATTTATTTTATATTTATTTTTATATATATTATATATTTTTATATATTTATATTATTTATATTTTTATGTATATTTATATTTATTTTTATTTATTTTATTATTTTAACTATGGACTCCTGGATTATTTTGTGTCAATGGACTATAATGCACGAATACCATTATTTTGGTGGGGGGTGTTCATAATGTCCCAAATTTGATCAAGAAGCCCTGTCGAATCCTTCAGTATCTTCTTATTTTTTCAGTCTCCTGTAGGCAAGCATGGGCAATTTTTTTTTTAATTTGACCTATTAGAAAAACAGAGCTATAACGACTTCATGAATATGTTGTTGGGTGCATTCATAGAAGCAGAGCTGCAAAGTCAAATGGTAAGTAAATATGTAGTTTTGCTAGATATTCCCCAACTGTCCTTATTAGAGGTTGTGTCAGTCACAGTACAGTCAGGAGACAGAAACCACATAGTAATGTGAAAAGAAAGTTTAATAAAAGAATTACTTTCTAGCAGTAGGTGATTCAAGTGATAGGTGATTGGCTACTAAGGAGTAAAAAAAAAGCCTAAAGAATATAGAAATGCCAGATACAGGAAAAAACTACTATACCTGAAGCTGAAGCAAAGTACAAAAGGAAGAAAAATATCTGAGATTCCCGCCCCCATACAAACTGTAAGTAAGTGAACAAAAGAACGAATGAATGAACAAACAAAAAAACCCAAACATATATACATAAGATGCCTTTTTCCCCAAAGCTCTGCCAACAAGAGGTAACCTTTTAGATGTTTGTGAATCTTATTCATGAGAAATGGTATTGCAGTCTATTCTTTCATTTTTTTTTTTTAAGATTTTATTTATTTATTCGACAGAGATAGAGACAGCCAGCGAGAGAGGGAACACAAGCAGGGGGAGTGGGAGAGGAAGAAGCAGGCTCATAGCAGAGGAGCCTGACGTGGGGCTCGATCTCACAACGCCGGGATCACGCCCTGAGCCAAAGGCAAACGCCTAACCGCTGTGCCACCCAGGCGCCCCTATTCTTTCATTTTAATTTATCTTATGAGTAAAGCTGAACATCTTCTGTGTAGCTAAGTGCCATGTATTTTCATGGCCTTCTATTTTTCTATCAAGTTTTTGGGGTTATTTAACTGATAGGAGTCCTATATATAATTACAGAAATTACCCTTCATCTGTGATATACATTATAAATATTTTCTCTAAATTTGTCATATGTCATTTTATATTATTTACCATGGGATTGTGGGTTTCGAGATTTTTTTGCTACTTTTTTAGTCAACCTTATTTAATAATCATCTTTTTAACAATTTTTTTTATTATGTTAGTCACCATACAGTACACCCCTAGTTTTTGATGTAAAGTTCCATGATTCATTACTTGCGTAAAACACCCAGTGTACCATGCAATACATGCCCTTCTTAATACCCATCACCAGCCTATCCCAATCCCCCACCCTCCTCCCCTCTGACGCCCTCAGTTTATTTAATAATCTTTTGTCCAATTATATCTTTATTTTAAGTCATAGATAGGAAAACTTTCCCTATACCTAGAAATTCATCCATGTTTCTTCTAGTACTTGGATAGTTTCATTTTTTATATTTCTAAATTATCAGGATTTTATTTAGTATGATGTAAGCTATCTTTTCCCAAATGACTACGTAGTTTTTTAAATAATTTCTCCATTGACTTGATATAATACCCCTATATTAACTTTTCATGTGAATTTTCAATAATACCTAGAGAACTGAAGAAAAAATGAGGGTTGAGCTTGCCAAGTGTTTAAAATAAAATGTATTATAAAGCTTTTATAATTAAAGTAGAGTGGCATTGTTACAGAAATAGAGAAATACACCAATGGAAGAGAATTTAAAGTCAAACTACAATAGAGGTCAGGACAAAGGACACATCCAGTTCTGAGTTCTGAACTTATAGAGGTGACCATGAAGTAATGGAATTGTTTGAAACTACTGCGTAACCAAATATGCTACAGTTTACTGACTTAAGATAACAACCATTTATTATATCTCATGATGTTATGGGTCAACCATTCAGGCAAGGCTTAGCTGGGCCATGCTTCTGCTTGCACAACATGGCATTCATAGAACAATATTCAGCTGGAAAATGAACTTATGTGTATAACCCTGTGGCTTCATTCACTCACACTGATGGGTATGTCTGGAAGGTTAGGCTCAGGTGGGACAGTCGTCCAGGGCACCTATAAGTAGCTTCTTAATCATAGACGTTTAATGGTAGTGGGTACCTTAGATGGTAGCTCAAGGCTTTAAGAAAGAGTATTCAAAGAGCCCAAGATAGAAGCTGTGAGACTATATCTGACCTAGCCACAGAATTTACCCAGTGTTTCTTCTGCTACATTCTGTTGGTGATCAGCAAGTCAAAGGTCCAGGACAGATTCAAAAGTACCAGGAGGTGTGGTTCACTGGAACAGGAGTATATCTTTGGAAACTGGCTACCACAAAATAAAAAAGGAATTTAAAAACTATATCACACAGTGAAGGAAACAATCAACACAACTAAAAGGCAACCTACAGAATGGGAGAAGATATTTGCAAAGGATATATCTGATAAGGGGTTAGAATCCAAAACATATAAAGAACCTATAAAACTCAACACTCAAAAAATGAATAATCCAATTAAAAATGGACAGAGGACATGAATAGACATTTTTCCAAAGAAGACATACAGTTGGCCAACAGATATGAAAAAATGCTCCACATCACTGATCATCAGAGAAATACAAATCAAAAACAATCAGGTATCACCTCACACCTGTCAGAATGGCTAAAATCAACAATACAAGAAATAACAGGTGTTGGCAAGGATGTAGAGAAAGGGGAATTCCCTTGCACTGTTGATGGGAATGCAACCAGTGCAGCCACTCTGGAAAACAGTTTTGAGGTTTCTCAAAAAGTTAAAACCTTATAATCTAGCAATCATACCATTCAATATTTACAAGTACAAAACACTAATTCAAAGGGATACATGCACCCCTATATTTATAGCAGCATTATCTACAACTGCCAAATTACAGAAGCCCAAGTGTCCCTTGGATGGATGGATAAAGAAGAGGTGGAGATACACACACAGACAGACACGTACACACACACACACACACACTCACACACCCACATAATGAAATATTACTCATCCATAAAGAAGAATGAAATCTTGCATTCACAACAACATGGGTGGAGCTAAAGAGTATTGTGCTGACATCCAAGGAAACAGTCAGAAAAACTAAGAGGCAGCCCACGGAATGGGAGAATATATTTGCAAATGACACTACAGATAAAGGACTGGTATCCAAGATCTACAAAGAACTTCTCAAACTCAATACACGAGAAACAAATAAACAAATCAAAAAATGGGCAGAAGATATGAACAGACACTTTTCCAATGAAGACATACAAATGGCTAACAGACACATGAAAAAATGTTCAAAATCATTAGCCATCAAGGAAATTCAAATCAAAACCACACTGAGATACCACCTTACGCCAGTTAGAATGGCAAAAATAGACAAGGCAAGAAACAACAATTGTTGGAGAGGATGTGGAGAAAGGGGATCCCTCCTACATTGTTGGTGGGAATGAAAGGACCATTTTATATGATTGCATTTGATATCCTCTATTGATTTATCATTTATACTTCTTTTTAAAAACTTATAACTCAGTGCTTGTCTCAAGGGTTACAGTAACAATTTAAACCAATCCAAGTCTACTTTCAAATAACACCACAAGGACCCATGTGTAGTGCTGGTATCTTATTACAGAATCCTCCCAAAGCCTTTCTCTCCTCCCTCGTGACATGTTGTTTGTTACTTCTAACTTTCATGTGTATATAATCATCTGATGCACTGTTACTATTTTTGCTTTAAACAGTGAAACTTGAGATAAATTAAGAAAAATAAAAGACTACATTTATAATGATGTACTGTATGGTGACATAACATAATAAAAAATTTTTTTAAAAAAATCTCATTAAGAAATAAAAAAAGACTACATTTAACTTTTATTTATTCCTTTTATTTATCCTTTTATTTATTTCTTTTTTATTCCTTTTTTATTTATTCCCTTTTAATAATGCAGATCTAATTTGATAACCTTTATCATCTTCCTGCTGCCGGAAGAACCTTCATAATTCCTGTAGATTCCAGCTCTACAGCATCGAACTTTACATCGGAAACCGGGGATGTACTGTATGGTGACTAACATAATATAATAAAAAATCATTTAAAAAAAATTAAAAATAAAAAATAAATAAATAAATAAATAAAAAATAGGTATAATATTTGAATAGTAGCTATTTAAATACTAATAAATTCATTTTTTACAGTAATGAAAAAAAAAAGAGTATTGTGCTGAGATAAGTCAGTCAAAGAAAGACAAATACCATATGATATCACTCATGTGTGGAATTTAAGAAACAAAACAAATGAGCAAGGGGGAAAAAGAGAGAGAGAGGCAAACCAAGAAACAGACTCTTAACTATAGAGAACAAACTGAGGGTTGCTGAAGGGGAGGTGGGGGGGATAGGTGAAATAGGTGATGGAGATTAAGGACTGCATATGTTGTGATAAGCACAGGGTGATGTATGAAGTGTTGAATCACTATACTGTACACCTGAGACTAATATTACACTGCATGTTAACTAACTGGAATTTAAATAAAAACTTTTAAAAAACACACAGAGATATCACCTAAAAAAAAAAAAAAACTATATTACAGATAAAAGCTTTCAAAGTGCATACATTGTTAAAGGGTATAGCGAGAATCCAGTGCAGAAGCATATAAAGCCTACTCTGCAAAAAGACATAAAAGAAACTCATTTAAAAAAAAAAACTATATGGTGTTGAAAAATGAAAAGAGTAGAGTCAGAAAGAAGTATGGTCCATATTGTCACAGGCTAAACAAGAGCGTGGGCCGAGAGAAGGATGGAGACTTTGGAAGAGACAACTGAATTTATTAATAAAGAGGTCTTGATAACTTTTAAGAAAGGTATTTGTGTAAAGTGATGATTAATAATTGTGAAGTCAAATAATAAAAGGTTGTGAGTAGGGAATGAAAGAGGAAGTAACCATACGCTTTCTTTATTATATTGTAAAGATAAAAGAAATAAAAATCTAAAGCTCTGAAGAATCTTGGTGTCAGATCAAATCACTCAGTAAATCCCTATTGGCTCTATCAAAACACCTAAAATAAAAGATTGTTACTGAGGCTTTTTCCTACCAGTTTTAAAAAAACAATATAGAGGGGTGCCTGGGTGGCTCAGTTGGTTGGGCATCTGCCTTTGGCTCAGGTCATGATCCCAGTGTCCTGGAATCAAGTCCCGTGTCGGGCTCCCTGCTCAGTGGGGAGCCTGCTTCTCCCTCTGCCTGTGGCTCCCCCTGCTTGTGCACGCTCTCTCTCTCTCTGACAAATAAATAAATAAAATCTTCAAAAAAATAAAACAATATAGAGTACAACATGGAAAATTCACTAGGTATTTCAGACCTCCAAGAACTAGTCAGCATTTAATTTTCTCCTAATGTGAAATGATAAATTATCAAGTGGAATATCAGTGAAAATGGAAATAGGAGGTGTTTATTGACTATCTATTATGTGTCAATCACTATCCTAGATGTAAAATAAAAGCCAAAATATTTTTCTACATGAATTACAAGGATCAAACAGTACTTTTATTATTCATCCTTAATAAGGATTAGTTCCAGGTATTGGGATTTATTATAGCACATAAAGATTATCCATCTCCTACAGAATCAGTTTTACAATGACTTTCAAAGGCTCTTCCCACTACTATAAGCATTCCCATGCCACAAGTCACTATTGTGGTATGGAGGAGCTTAGCAAGAAGACAGTACAGAATAGCAGGGATCACATTCTAGAGAATTTATAAAGTAAAAATCATAGTCAAATCACTTATTTGGAGCTAAGCAAGTCAAGGAAAAATTAGTAATTACCATATATTTTATGTAAACACACTTATATAGTCAGCCCTATTTTATAATAAATAAACAACACAAGAAAACAATCTTGAGTACAACTGTAAAACTATAAAGGAAATTTTCTTTTTTCCTTATTAAATATAGTAATTTAAGAATTAAAACATTTTCCTTGAGGAAAAAAATATTCGAAATTTCTATATTGTTTACCCAAATTATTCCAGCTGGTTTAAGGTGAAAAATTCAGTCAATCAAACAGATGTAGGAGTAGATGGTAAGCTCCCTGAACACAATGATCATTCCCATTTCTTCCATTAAAGGAGTACCACAGAAAGTTTTAAATTGATTTTTCTCTTTTGCTTTATCTATATCATTGGAGACCTCCATCTGCTTGAGGGAAGACTGGATCCTAACACAGAAAAAATGCAAAGGAAAAGGATAAGATAATATTCAGTCTTTGGCATATAAAATTGCTGTTATTAAAAAGAATTTTCTAAATTTATCTTTCCACCAACCATCCCAATTTTTCATAACAGCAAGTAAGCATGGATGACTCAAATCATAAAGTGCTTTTATCATATAGAGAATATTCCTTTTCTAGTGATCCATGTTTGAAGAAGGATATGGTGTGGGTGGGGTAAGCAAAAATAAATAAGTAAATAAAAAGCCCACTATTTTCCCTAGAACTACAGTATAGTAGAGGGCAAAAGAAGAAAGATACGAAGAAGAGAGTGAGTAATTATTTTTCCTATTTTTCCCTCTTGGAACCTTAACCTAGAGAGACAGGAGGTATGTGAGATATGTCAGAGAGACAGGTAGAGGGAGATCTTTTTGTCTCTGAAAAGCAGCAGATTTGCTGGCTTCCCAGTACATATTTGGGCTACTGCCACCCCAAAGTAACCTTAATTGTATTTGTGGTCAGCCCTGGGATTAGCTCAGAGCCGATGCTGGGGAGTTTCTATAGAGATGACTCTGATGAAGGGAGCATAGCAAATCACTTAGATGAGGTTGAATGTTACACCAGACCTCAGTTAGGTCAATAGTACTTTGGGGAATTAGAAAAAGCCAAGTCACACAGGGACTACCACCAGACCCCAGCCAAGTGGACAGAATTAAGATCACTAAAACTGATAGGCCAACAAAGTAAGTAGTAACCAAATGGACAGTAACCAAATGACCCTAAGTCAGTCACAAAAGCAAAGGCTGAAGACCTGACTTCCCCTTTTTATCATGAGCTTGCGTAATCTTTACCTCACCACACCCACACTCTCACACGTACATGCACACTCTTATGGAATATCTAGGAAGAGAGGTAGAAGACTGAGAAATCTGGAACACTGTGATTTGATTTTTTTTTTTTTTTTTTTTTTTTTTTTTTTGTCCTTGAAAACCTAAGCATTACTTGAAGGGGCTATTTAAATTATCCAAAAAAGGGCAGTGATATCATTGATTGATGGCATAGGTCATTCTGACTTCAGTACCCCTCACAAAAAGACCAACTAGCAACTATCTACAGATAATCACCACTGTGAAAATACCAGAACCCAAGGTTGAGGCTGTTGCATTCCCACGGACAACAGAGAACGAGAAGGACCACACTAGAAGAATAAGAGGGGTGGTTTGCTTTGACCATGTTGCCCCTCCTCTAGGCCAGCCCAGAACAAAAATAAGCCAGAAGACAAAAATAAATGAAAAGATATCCCATGTTAATGGTTGGAAGAAATAATTTTATTAAAATGTCTACACTATCCAAAGCAGTCTGAAGATTCAATGCAATCTATAAAATTCCAATGGCATTTCTTTTATAGATATAGAAAAAACAATCCTAAACTTCATATGCAATCACAAAAGACTCTAAATAGCCAAAGCAAATTTAAAGCTGGAGGCATCACACTTGGTGAAATGGATTAATGTAAAACCTGAAACTGTAAAACTCCTAGAAGAAAACACAGGAGGGGAAAGCTCCCTGATACTGGTCTGGGCAATGATTTTTTTGGTTATGATACCTAAAGCACAAACAACAAAAGCAAAAATAAATAAGCGGGATGAGATTAACCTGAAAAGCTTCTACACAGCAAAAGAAATTATTTAAAAATCAAAAAGCAACCCATGGAATGGGAAAAAATATGTACAAATCGTATATCTGATATGGGATTAAGAATCAAAACATATAAGGAACTCTGACACTTCAATAGCAAACACACATACATACACACAAATAACAAATAAAAAATACACTAATTCAAAATGGACAAAACACTTGAATAAACATTTTTCCAAAGCAGATATGCAAATGACCAACAGATTCGTGAAGAAATGCTCAACATCACTAACCATTTGGGAAATGAAAATTAAAACCACAGTGAGCTATCATTTCACACACAGTTATTAAAAAGACAAGAAATAGTAAGTATTGGCGAGGATATGGAGAAAAGGGAACCCTTGTACACTATTGGTGAGAATATAGATTGACACAGCCTACGGGAAACAGTATGGGACTTCCTAAAAATTTTAAAAATACAACTATCATATGACCCAGCATTCCCACTTTTAAGTATTTATCCAGAAGAAATTAAATCACTATATGGAAAAGGTATCTGCACTCTCATGTTCACTGCAACATTATTTCCAGTAGCTAAGA
Organism: Ursus maritimus; assembly: GCF_017311325.1. NCBI lineage: Eukaryota > Metazoa > Chordata > Mammalia > Carnivora > Ursidae > Ursus > Ursus maritimus. The sequence continues at coordinate 59,862,878 of NW_024426885.1, forward strand.
CATGGAAACGACCTAATTGTTCACCAACATGTGAATGGATAAAGAAAATGTGCTGTGTGTGTATATATATACACACATACATACATGCAATGGAATATTACTCATCCATAAATAGAAGGAAATACTGCCTTTTCAACAACATGGATGAACTTTGAGGGCATTACGCTAAGTGAACTAAGTCTGACAAATGAAGACAGATACTGTATGATCTCACTTATATGTAGGTTGTGGGGAAAACAGGTGAATGAGGTTATTGTGGTTTAAGGGTATAAAGTTATAGGATGAATAAGTTCTAGGGATCACATAGTTAAACAATACTATATTTATACTTGAAAGTTGCTAAGAGTAGATCTTAAAAGCTCTCACCACAGACATGCAAAGGAAACTATGTGAACCAACAGAGATTTTAACTAATCTGATTATGGTAATCATTTTATAATATATACGTATGTCAAGTCACCACTGTGTACTGTTTATACTTACATAACGTTATACGTTCATTATATAACAAGAAAGCTGGAAAAAATCAATTATCCCATAAAACTAAATTTAAGACAAGTTAGACATTTAGTTCTTTTTCCCTAAAAATCAGAGGAAAGGACTTTGTGGTGAGGGTCAGAAGTTCCAGAAGACAACATTTAAAATGAAACCTCTAGACATTGAGGTATTTACATTACAGCGTGAATTGAACATTTTCAGCATGCTACAGTTCTTTGGTGTCCAACTTTCCATAGAGTGTTAGACATGTAAGTGGCAAGAGAGGTTGGAAAGAAGTATACAAGGAAGGAGAAAGCAATAAAATATGTTTTCACTTGGTTTTTTTCAGAACTGGTATCCCTTTTTATGACATTTAGACATTTCTATAATAATTTCCTAACATTTGCTAAGTCTCCTTCCTCCTAGCGATAGCAGACACTAACAACAACATAAATCAGAAAAATAGTGTCAATCTGGAATAATATATTTATTATTGTGAAGAGTTCCGTTGATGGCTGTTGTTAGCCAGCTAAAGAGAAACAATACAAGAGCCTCATAAAATAAGGTAGATTTTTAAAGTGAATAACTCATAGACTCTCTAAACTTCAAATAAAGTTATTACCCCAGGAAGATGTTCAAATGTAGAAGCAAATGGTTCTCCTCCCTCCACATAGCTGGATTTAAAAAGACTTAATGGAAAGAGTAGGCAAGAGTATAAGATTAAAATATATCATAACAATTTCAGTGTTCTAGAAAAGAAACTCCTTATAGAAAAGAAAGGGGGAAAGAATAGATAAAAGAGAAGACTACAAATAAACTATTATTACCCCGGGAATGTTTACAGCTCATAAAAAAGTTTCAATTAGAGTTGTATTCAGATTATATATTGCCAAGGTTACTATACAGAAATTTACTACCACTAAGAAATCTTCCAGTCATACAAAATGCTTAGGCAATAGTAAAATACTAAAGAGAGGAGAACAATCCCAGTATGTTAGTGAGTTTCAAAGATACAAGTGCTAGAAAGGAAGTAAAATTCTGAAGATAAATAAACATAACTGAAGTACATTTCCTATGGTGTAGGCGTACTAATTTACTTACAGATTACAAAGGCCCAAGCTAAGTCATATGGGGAGAGACAAGAGTCAGGCAGATAATACCATATGCATGAATCTATTTCAGGCACTGTATGACAATTTACGGATTAATTAGATCTTACATTCAAGGAATCTATATCCTACCAGGGAACAGATGTGTAGAATAACCAGGATAGGAAGTTAACGAGATGTTATAAGATTCAGAGGAGTGGAGAAAGTGATCCCTCTTAAGCTGGAGCATTACCAAGAGCATAATGGAGGAACTGGGACCTAGCTAGTTATTAACTGCATCGAAAAGATGTAAGGGGAAACACAGCAGATAGCAGATAGAAGAAACATGAGTAAAAACATAAAGGTAGGATGGTTACAAGTATACACTCCTACTAGAAGGTAGCAGGTACCTCATAATTTGGAGATGAGCTAACACTCACCCGAGACTGCTTGCCAGTTGATAGAACTGGGAAGATGCATTTGGGGGAGGAAGTAGGTAGAGATGTGGTATGGTTTGGACTATAAATTATTTGAGGAAAGGGACTGACATATTTACAGTATCTTCTCAAAATAGCTACATAGTCAATGTGTTAAATTGAAATGATTATAGTATTCATGAATGACCTGTATTTATTTAGCACCTTCCATTTTAGGCTTTGTAGGTCATGTGGAATTTGTTGCATATTCTTTTATTTTTACAATGCTTTAAATATGTAAAACTGATTCTTAGCTTGTGGGCCATACAAAATATGCTGTGTGTTGGATTTTGTTTGAGGCCATAGTTTGTTAACCCCTGCTAGACCAATCTCACTTACTGCATATATATATATATGGACATAGGAATTAAAATAGTTGACATATAAGGGTGCCTGGGTGGCTCAGTCAGATAATAGGCTGCTTTTGGCTTAGGTCATGATCTCCAGGTCCTGGGATGGAGCCCCACATTGGGCTTCCTGCTCAGGGTAGGGCGGGAGTCTGTTTCTCTCTCTCTCCCTCACTCTGTCCCTCCCCGCTGCTCGTTCTCTCTTTCTCAATAAAATTTTAAAAAATAATAAAATAGTGACATAAGGATATAATGAGTAACATAAAAGAACCATTCCTCCGTAATCATATAGGGTATATTTCCCAGTAAAGGAGCTAATGTTATATTTCAAAAAATATCTTAACAATAGATTAAATAGGTTATTCTGTCATGTCAATAAATGTACAAATTACATTTAATAAAAGTGTCAGGGCCACATGGGTGGCTCAGTCGGTTAAGCATCTGCGTTCAGCTCAGGTCATGATCCCAGGGTCCTAGGACTGAGTCCTGCATTGGGCTCCTTGCTCATCAGGGAGTCTGCTTCTCCCTCTCCCTCTGCCTGTCACTCCCCCTGCTTGTGTGCTCTCATTCTCTCTCCCTCGCTCTCTCTCTCTCTCTCTGTCAAATAAATAAATAAAATATTTTCTAAAAATAAAAAATAGAGGCTCCTGGGTGGCTCAGTTGGTTAAGCGCCTGTCTTTGGCTCAGGTCATGATCCTGGAGTCCCAGGATTGAGCCCCACATCAGGCTTCCTGCTCAGCAGGGAGTCTGCTTTCCCCTGTCCCTCTCCTTCTGCCTCTCCCCCCGACTCATGTTCTCTCACTCTCTCTCTCTCTCTCTCAAATAAATAAATAAAAACCTTTTAAAAAAAGTATCAGAGTACATTCTTCATCTATGATTCTTCCAATATCCTTGACCTAAACACCTCAAAGGATCTTGGCAAAAAGTACATTAATGGCTGTGCCCACGCAGGAGAATGGGGACTTCATATCCAGAAAACATATAAGGTAGTCTGGCAAAAAATATCTATAGTACTTCAGTTGGGTGTAGTCTAACAAACAGGCCAAAACCCTGACCATCAATCTATGGGCATCACAAGGTGCTTGGGCCCTCAGCTGAAGCTTCCAATCAACCTGACAAAAAGCATGATGAAGTGGTAAAGATGCAGCGGTAAAGAGCATGATGCAGTGATAAAGATGCAGCGGTAAAGAGCATGATGCAGTGGTAAAGATGCAGCGGTAAAGAGCATGATGCAGTGGTAAAGAGCACAGACTCTGGAAGCAGAGCACATAGACTCAAATCCTGGCTCTTTTACTAATGATCTATGTGATCTTGGGCAACTTACTTAACTTCTTCATGTCTCAATTCCTTCACCATTAAACAGAAAGTACAACGTGTACGACATGAGGTGTTGAGAGAAATAAATGAGCTAATATTTGTAAAGTGTTTAGAACAGTGCCTGGAATATTATAAGTGTTATGTATATCCTTATTAATTAAATAGAAGAAAAAGAAGGAAGGAGGGAAGGGAAGAAGGGAGGGATGGAGGGAGGATGACAGAATAGAGAAGGGGAGAAAGAGAGATAGAGAGGGAAGAAAGTAAAGGAAATGAAATAGATCACTCGAATGTTTATAGCGGCATTATCAACAATAGTCAAATTATGGGAAGAGCCCAAATGTTCACTTACTGATGAATGGATTACTCAGCCATCAAAAAGAATCATTTCCAACAATGTGGATGGAGCTGGAGTGTATATGCTAAGTGAAATATGTCAGAGGAAGACAAACACCATACAATTTCATTTTTCTGTGGAATTTAGGAAACAAAACAGATGAACACACGGAAAGGGAAAAAAAAGAGAAAGGAGGAGGAAAACCATAAGAGACTCTTAACTACAAAGAACACTCTCAGTGTTGAGATGAAGTGATGAAGGGAGGAAGATGAGTGATGAAGGGAGGTAGAGGGGAGTGGGATAATTGGGTGATGAGCATTTAGGAGATCATTTGTGATGAGCACTGGATGTTATATTAAGTGATGAATCACTAAATTCTACTCCTAAAACTAATATTACACTATATGTTAACTAAGTAGAATTTAAATAAAAACTTGAAACACTAAAAAAAGGAAAGGAAATAGATCAAAATAGAAAAAAAAACAGGGGACAGAAAAAACTCCAACATAACTAGAATTATTATCCTCTGAGATCAAAGACATGAGACTGAATCTATAAAACAAGAATAAAACGTTACTTTTAAAAGAATGGAAGAAGGTTAATTTCTTAGTTTTGATAATTTTACCATGGTTATATAAGATTTTAACTTTGGGGAAGATGGGAAAGATAGATAGGAACTCACTGTACTGTCTCTGAAACTGTTCTAAAATTAGGTTTTTATTATAAAATTAAATTTTTTAAAGAAATGAAAGAATGTGAAAATTATGTATATATGTATATTTTTTCAACTACTTTCTTCTTCAAATATATGTGAGTATACGGGAAGCCTGGGTGGCTCAGTCGGCTAAGCATCTGCCTTCGGCTCAGCTCATGATCCCAGAATCCTGGGATTGAGTCCCATGTCAGGCTCCCTCCTCAGCAGGGAGCCTGCTTCTCTCTCTGCCTGCCCCTCCTCCAGCCTCCTGTGCTCCTGTGCTCTCTCTCTCCTTCTCTCTCTGACAAATAAATAAAATCTTTTAAAAAAAAAGATTAAAATATATATATATATATGTATGTATATGTATACTCATACACATAACTTCTAAGTTTTTTCTTTCATGTTAAAATATATATACATATTTTATATATAATATATATTTTTAAAATATGTATACTTGAAATATATATATATATACATATTTGAAATATACATATTTGAAAATTTCAATAGACAGTTTAGAAGACAAAATTGATGAAATTCCCAGAAAGCAGAAGAGAAAGACAGAGATGACCTTCTTTTTCCCCTCTGGTGTGGAGTTGGAGTAGGGACAGAGGGGTCACCAGCAGCCCACCTGATGGTACAAAGGAGAAAGGGATGTCTGGAGACATGTCAATAGCAAGTCCACTGGTAATCAAGGATGTGAAGTGCCTGAGTGCTATCAGGTGCTGGGAGGGACGAGATGGCAGGCAGAGGACCTGGCTGCCTAGGTTGAGAGATTTGTAACACTGGGCAAATTAGTACATTGATTAAACAAATTAGCAAATATCAAGAATAAAGAAATCTAGGTTTCTTTTACTATTGGATAATGTATTTACAAACATGGAGAGGGGAAGGCCAGCAGGAACTCTGAAGTTTTGTATTGAAATTGAAGGTTTTAGTGTGATTCATAGTTTTTGAATATATATGTTCATACACACCTGCCAAATACCCCCATCTTGGTTTCTAATTGTCATCCTCAACTAAAGAAACCAGGACTTATTGGCGAAATGTCTGATTTCAAGGCAGGAGCAAGGAAAGCACAAAATGAGCCCCAGGCATCTTATGCCGCCAAATCATTATTCTCTTACATTAAAAATGATGAGAACATATCAAAAGATATAGGAGTGACCTGAAGGTGCTCCTGTGGCCTAATCTGGGGCAATTTGAACATCAAAATGATGACAGTAACTAATCATCCCCCACTGAATAAAATAGGAATCCACAGTTCATAGTAATATAAATAGTAAATAAAAAAATAAATGGGAGAGAAAGGAAAGCTCTTCATTACAGGAGAATGATGGAATGATAACTAATAAATGTTTTAAAAATAGCTGATAATAGGTGGTTGCCAGAAGCTGGGGCTGGAGGGTGAGAGAAATGGGTAAGAGTGGAAAAAAGGTACAAATTTCCAGTTATAAGTCCTGGAGATGTACTGTAAGGCATGGTGACTATAGTTAGCAACAGTGTATCATATTTGAAAGTTGTTAAAAGAGAAAATCTTAAAATTTGTATCTAGGTGATGGATGTTAACCAAACATTGTTGCATTCATTCTGCAATATATAAATACATCAAGTCCTTATGTTGTATACTTTAAACTAATACAATGTTATATGTCAATTATATCTCAACAAAATTGGAAAAATAATAATAAAAACAATTAAAATAAAAATCACCACTGTATAATCATCACAGAAATAATTAATTCATGTATAGATGTGAGCAGAGAGAAAGGTATCAGTTGCAACAAAGGTCTGGGCCACCTGTTTGTGTAGTTTACTTATGCCCTCAAGCCTTCTTTTGCTCAATACTGTATGTACCAATTCCGTATTACTGTAAATTGATCCTGGGTCCACTAGACCTTTTCAAATAGCAAGTCTTACAAAATCCACTTCATGATGGATACTTCTGGCCACATTTCCCTTGGTGTCCCATGGTCAAACTCTCCAACTCTACTAGTGCCTAGTTATCATGTCAGGAACCATTACTGAAAAGGGGAGTGATTCTCCAATGGCAAGACTTTGCTCTAGAACCTGAGGAGTTTACACTGTAATTCTGCTATTGAAAGGAGCTTATCATAAACCTCACACAACTTTTCTCACCACAGAGACCTCAGTACCATAGGTCCTTCCAGGTTTAAATACCTTTTCACTATAGCATCTCCTTCTGGTAAGATTCTTATTTGCCTTTATTCATATTTAATCTAAAACAATAAAATATCATTTTGAGAATGAGGGAAATAATGGTTCTGCTAAGTACTCAGTTCATAACTGGGATCATGAAATGCAGATCTGGAGATCAACTACAAAACTTAAAAAGAATTTTTCTTTTCTGTGGCATCCTTGGCAGAGCAAGGATGACTAGCATAAGCTAAAGGAGAGGCAGATTTCAACTGGGTCTAAGGAATTACTTTCTAACAATTATGCCTGTCCAAAGACGAAAAGGATATGCTCTGGAGGTGAAGATCTCCCCATGACTGGAAAATCAGTTGGATGATTTAAATGTCAGATGGGATTATTATTAATAGTTTGTAACCAAGGATCCAAATCAGAATTACCTGGAGAGCTTTTCTTTCAAATCATATAACCCACATCCTGTTGATTCTAATTCTGTAAATCTTGAGTCTCCCCCGTATTTCTAATCAGCATCCCAGGTAGAACCCGATGGACTAGGTGACCTTGATGTTTCTTCTAACACTGAGGTCTTGTTTTAGTTCGGTTGCTATTGCTTTAGTTGGAAATAAAAACCCAAGTACCAACTGACTGTTTTCCCAGGATGAACAAGTAAACAGATCTTGGAAAGGGAAAGCAATTATACGTTTAGAATTACACGTTTAGAAAAATAATTTATCTCCAGTCATTATCCTCACTCCTTCTTCCTCCCCCAAAGAACTGATTATTCCCTATTTTTGCATATGAACAGGGATAGTTTAAATGGATAGGAAAGGGAATAAAAAAGCAAACAGCTATTCAATAGACATTTCTGGAGCTATTGCAAACAAATATGGATAACTATGTCTTATGAAATTATATTATTACCCTATGGAGCTGGAATAATTGGTCTCAGTAGAATTTAGTGTGTTTGTTGAATTCCCTCTGAAAACAGCTTTATTTCTTTATTTCCTGTAAAGGCTAAATAATCTTATAAATATGATGTACATCATGTAGTTTTAAAAACGCCCTAGAGGGACACATAAGGAAGCTCAGACGGGGTTACAATCTTTACAAAAGAAGAGAAAGTAGTTTAGTGTAGCATATTTTTTTTTGTCTTACCGACCTATAAACACTACAAAATTACAGCCCCATTACGCAAGTTTTAGGTGTGAATAAAATAATTCTTTGGATACTTTTCAAAAGATCATGAAATAAAGTAGATTTTAACTACACTGAAAAAGAAAACTGTAAGTAGACGGCAGTATCTGAGAACTTCCTAACAATCTTGGTAATGACTGAAGTTCGAAAGTCTATGTAATAGACCTTAAATGAGCACCCATTCTGCCAAAAGTTAACTGGCCAAGCTTTGGAATCAGACACCTGAATTTAACATCTAAGTTCCTACATTTTCTGTGTGAACTTGGACCATCTACCTCATCTCCGTGTCAGTCAGCCATTTAACAAATACTTAGTGAGAGTCCTAAGCACTGAAATTTAATAATTAACAAGATAGACACTGCCTTGTCCTTAAAACCTACGGGGTAGGAGCTGCGTGGCAGGGAAGAGGTTGGATGGACACACGGATTAAATAAGGAGGAAACAAATGGTATGGGATGTTTGACCTTATACTGAAAACAAACAGAATTAAAGGATTTTAACAAGGGAGAAAAATAAGTGATATGATTCTAATTTCAGAAAAATCATTACTATCTCAGAACATCTCTTTTCCCAAGAACCTATGCCTCATGAAAATATTAACCTCATATGAATCAAAATTATTGAAAAGTTTATCAAATTAGAATTCACAAAGGCTAAATTAGAAAGAATGGCAATAATAAATATCATCAAGGATATGAAACAACTGGAATTCTCATGCATTCCTGTTGTGATTGTAAAAATTGTGAAATCACTTTGGAAAACACAGTTTCCTATAAATGTAAATTATACTACATATGATCTATAAATTCTACTCCTTAGTATTTACCCAAATGAACAACAGAGGAAAAGATGAGTTGTGATATATTCATTCAATGAAATTCAACTTAACAATAAAAAAAGGACTGAACTACTGATACACACAACATGACAAATCTCAAAAACACTGTATTGAACAAACAAACGAAAGAAAGAAAGAAAAAGAAAGAATAAGAGGAAAAAGCAAGATACAATATACTGCATGATTCTACTTACATGAAGTTCAAGAACTGCTAAAACTGTATACAATTATAGATATACATACAGTGATTGCCAGTGGGTGGTGGGGACAAAGAAACTTTTGGAATGATGTACATGTTATATATCTTTGTGACAGCTAAATGAATGGATACATTCATTCAAACTCATCATTTAAAAACCTGTAAATTTCATGCATGTAAATTTTACTTTAAAAAGAGAATAGAATCTGTATCCCTCAACTTAGAGCAGAACAAATACACTGAGAAAAGACCATTGAATCAAATCTTTACAATTTGCAAAGGAAAAAAATGAAAATAAAACCCATGTTAAGACAACATTTCATTATAGGGACTCCTTACTTTAGCCTCCTCATCCTGGGCACCAGAAATTTAATTATAAGGATCAGATGTAATTACAAATATCAGATACTGAACATTCATTCTATATTGTGTCATAAGATGCAGAACACTTCCTCACTTTCAGAGAACTACAAATATTAAACAGTAAATTCAGAGACAAGTCTCCCATTTTAACTTGCAAAGGAGACTGAGGGACAAGTTCTGACCCTGTCTGAATCCTCTACTGCGTGTGCATACTGCTTCTTCTATTCCGATCTAGACCGAACTTCTGTTTTATGCTCCAAGGTCCTGACTACTGAATGCCTTTAGCTACTTATCTTTTCTTATTATCTCTGGAAATGACTGCATGAGCTTGCAGCTCTTAGAAATGAACGCAGAGCAACAAACCTTTATAACAGTGGTTATATGAGCGGTTATATGAACCAGTGGTTATCCGTCCACTCTGTACACGGATGGTGGGAAACAATTAGACAGAAGGAGTGAAAAGTCCTTGGTGGGAAAGGGAGCTTCCTGCTTGGCAGACAAAGCTACCATTTCATTATAAGGTGTCCCTTCTAGTGTCAGCAAACACCCAGGAGTCATGTGGCCAGGACCACTTCTGATATTTGCAGTCCAGGGCAAGAGTACAAACGGAGGCTCATGTACTACATGCCTACATATTTAAATGTGATAAATCAAGCTTTAATACTGTTGAATAAAATGTCTTTTATCTTTCTTCTTGGACGAATACACATTCATAATGATAGAACTGAAAGATATATAAATTTATATACATATAATTTTATAAAAATTATATATAAATCAATACATATTATAATACATAAGTATATATTATATAAAAATAGATTTATGTAAATTATATGCATAATCTTATATATTTATGTATTAATTATAATATATAATTTAAGTTTATATATTAAATAAGGCTTATTATATTAATGAAAAATAAACTATCAAAGACAACTGAATTTAATTATTATAGTGCATGTCTGAGTGTTCTATTTGATGGGCTGACAATGTTATTATATATTCATAAAATTTATATTTTCTTACATATTAACAAAATCACCAATCGTGTCATAATTGAAACTTTCACATAATTCAGGTATTATTGATAATAATTATCTAAAGAATTAAAAATGTAAGTATATCTAAAGTGTACAAAATTTGAATGCATTTTATAAAAACTATAAATAGAAAAATAGAATAAAATTATTTTTATGCTTCTGAAAATGTTTTGCCTAAAAAACTTAAAATTACACATTAATATTAAAAGGCAAATACAAGTTATAAACAATGTGTATTAAAATTTTAACTCAAAATTATTCAAATAAAACCCAAAATTTTGCATTTTATTCTTTGAAAATTTAATTAAATTATATTAAGTATTATAAAAACAAAACTATTCTCAAATCTGGCATTGAAATTCCATCTAGTTGATAATGTAAAGAATCAGCACCACACTTCTTAAGTGACATCTCAGCCTCCCTATGCAATAATTTAAGATTAATAGGAATTGTATAATCTTGCAAAATGTTGCCATCAGCCAAAATGAGCAACTGTTGCAAACACAAATTGGAACATAAAGGATAGCAAGATATTCAGCACTATGGGAATGATATTAAGTCTTTGCAACAATGTATTAAAGTTTTGCCCTCTTAGAAAGAAATTGACAAATTAACTTTTCTTTTTTTTTTTTAAGATTTTATTTATTTATTTGACAGAGATAGAGACAGCCAGCGAGAGAGGGAACACAAGCAGGGGGAGTGGGAGAGGAAGAAGCAGGCTCCCAGCGGAGGAGTCTGACGTGGGGCTTGATCCCATAACGCCGGGATCACGCCCTGAGCCGAAGGCAGACACTTAACCGCTGTGCCACCCAGGCGCCCCAACTTTTCTTTTATCTTGTACTTCTACTGTTCAAATCCTTCTTGTCTTCCAAAATACTGTCCCTCACTGACTTCAGCATAAGCACAACCCAGAAACCACCACAGAATTTCAATACAGGAGTGCTTTGTTTTGCAAACCCAAGGCGAGGAATGTAGTGCATTTCCTTGGGGCATCTCATTGGACTCAGGAGAACAAATGTTTAAGGTTACATGTTGACTGATCCTGAGTGTCAGAGGCACCCCATGTCCTTAAATAAATTCATTTTGTTTGTGTCTATGATAGCAGGACCCTCTAAGATTCAGATTACAGAGCAGAGGCCCCTTTAACTCCAGCCTAAGGGAAGTACTGATATTAAGCCCCAGACATAACGCTTCAAATCCCTCATAGGGGTTAAGGGGCATTTACATTTTCAGAGGCAAAGATGGCCTTCACATAACATTTCCCAGTCCAGAGGTGTATGAGAATACCAGTTCCCAGATGAGTTGGAAGGTACTCTTTAAAACACAGAAGTTCCGCAGTTAAACATTAGGGGAACTGCAGTATAATAACTTTCTTCTTGGGAATACACAGTGCACATTATCATATTATGATCTCAGAGAAACCCTAAAGGAAAGAAACCTGTTTGTTTCCCTAAAGCATCTGACCACTGAAACCATTTTTCAACAGAACAGTTACTAACTTCGGTGTTCCTCAAACGCAGTGTAGAAAATACTGCTTTAATATTTAAAATTTTAGTACTCTTTTTTTCCATATGTCTTTGAACTAGCTTTTCTGCTAATGAATTCATTAACACAGAAAGGAATTTACATTTCAATCTCTTGCCTAAGTCAGCAATTGCCATGACAGAGCAAACCGACAATTTTAGATCTCCAATAAGTAAAACAGCAACCATTAAACAAGGAAATCAATTTTAAGTTCAGACAAGACCAGCTGAAACTTCCCTTCACCACTGATTTTGGGGGCATTGCAGTCTGGCTGAGAACTTGTCACCTGACAGAGGTCAGAAGGGGTAATAGCATTCAAGTTTCACCTGCTTGTCCACAATGTCACCTACTTAATAGTGTGAATACTGTTCCATCAAAAGAGAGAGACACTTGTCAGTTTTTCTTCCTCTGTGACTGGTATTATTTGAAATCAATTTGTTTGTCATATCTTTCATTAAGAGTTAGATCGCAGGAATCAAAACACCAATATCCATCTCTAATAGATCGATCTATTTCCAGCCATCTACACAACCAATGACTAAAAAAGAATGAATTATCAATTAAAAGAATAAATTATCAAATTAAAATTGATCACTTAGTGTACTATCAGCAGCTTCAAGGGACTTTCAGAAATAAAATTTGCTACCTAATAATTACAGAAATGGAGAGCCTTGACTTAGAAACTGAAGCAGAACCAGGTAGATGAGTAGCACCTTCTAACAAGCAAGAACTGAGAGCTGGAGAACAGAAGTATCACAGATTTGACAAGTATTAGGCCATTTACTGCCTAATTTCCCTCTTGTTTACACAACTACAGAGCCAGAAATTCCATTCCACTTATTTTAGGCAAGATTCCAAACTAAAAAAAAATTAAAACTAAAATTTAAAATAAAAAGGGGTGAGCAGGAACATAAGCAGAGTGAATACAGTCTCTTAGCCACGATATATGTGTAAATTTTTCAACCTCCTCTCAAGTTTGACTCAAGTTTGCAACAGATTTTGACTGGCTTTAGGTAAGTCTAAGACTGAAAGAAGGAAGGAAGGAAGAAAGAAGGAAGGAAGGGAGGGGAGGGAGGGGAGGGGAAACCAATGTATTCCGTCATCAAGTATTTGCCACGTTTCTTCTTTGTATTTTAAGTACTCAATTTTAGTGTTAGAAGATTAACTATCTACTTGGACTGAGAAGTAGTGAGGAATAGGGACAAGGAAAGATGTCTGGAAAGAATGACATACGAAACAAAGGGAAATTTCCCTTTATTCTGACTTTGCATTTGACCAGCCTTAAATAAATACTTAACTGGTGGATTTAAATATTAAATATTTATTTTTGAAAGTATCACAAATAAGTGGTATTTCAATATAATAGGAGAGGGCAAGATAGCACAGGTTGATAAGAAAGCAATAGAAAACCAGGGGAGTGGAAAACCTACCCCCCACCCCATCAGACCCAGCTGATGGCTGGGAACTCTAAGAATAGAATATAAGAATAGGCTGGGCTTGGCTAGGCTAGGCTAGGCTAGTTCAATGGAAGAACAAAGCCAGGATGATAAAAAAAAAAAAAAAAAAAAAAGGACCAAAGATTAAATAAAGTCAGACCCACAGGAAGCCAAGAGTCAGTGTCTATGATGAGAGCTAGTCATGACTTGCAAGGGGTCCAGAAGTTTGGGACTGTTTTGCAATGGCCTCACCCTTCTTGTGATTTTGTGGAACCACACCCCCTACATAACTGGGATGACTTTCTGCTCAGAAGCAACTTTCAGGGGCTATTGTGGGCCATGGAGAAGAAAAGTGCCTTCCCCACTCTCCACTCCCTACTATTAGCCCTGTCTTCGACCTCCTTCTAACTACAGAGACCTAAGAACTCCTTCATTTCTATTTTTTATGTAGAAACCTTTCTGCAGACAATGAACCCTAGAAAATGGGAAGGGAAATGGACTGCACTTTGTCCCTAGGAAAAACTCTCAAGATTTGGATGAAAACAGTCTAGAGCAAATCAAGGATGTAATTGGAAGGAAGGCAGGCGGTGGGCGGGGGGGCGGGGGGGGCTAAGAAGTGGAGAGAAAAATGACTACTTCTTTGATCCATGACAAAATAAACCATTTAAAATTTTTTGTGTGTGGTAGGTGGTAAAAAGTGTTTTTTAGTATGCTTGGTTCTAATTTCAAAGTTTATTGCATTATAATCTTAAAAACATTTTTACTATTCTTCTTTTGGAATTTATTGAGGTATATGTAATACACTTTAATAAAATTCTGTGAAAGTTATTTTGTATGTAAAATTTTTTATGTAAAAAAAGATGGAAGAGGTATTTCTTGTTGTCAAGGTAAAAACTTCATTTACACAAATATATACCAGCTCCACTCATGTAAAAAAATGTACAATTTACCTTACTAAGCATATTATTTGGGTCATCTTCCTTGTTTAGACTTGCTTGTGTTCTGTAACCTGTCATGCACCAAGGACCATGAAGAATATATTTCTTTTAAAAAGGTTGTTTTTTGGTTTTCTGGGGTTTTGTTTTTGTTTTTGTTTTACTTATGTCTTATCTCCTGTAGTGTTTTTTTTTTCTAATTATTTTTTATGCTAAATCATTGGTTTTCAAACTTTGCTGCTCATTGGAATAACCTAGGAAGCTTTCAAAAACCTGCTGCCCAGATCATACTCCATACCAATTAAATCAGAATATGTGGAAGTGGAAACCAAGCATCAGTATTTTTTAAGGTTCCCTTGGTGATTCTAACGTGTTGCACAATTTGAGAACCACTCTACCATGTTATTTGATGCATAGCTATTTGCAAGTCCCAAATCTACCTTGTGAATCACACCTTTTATTCATTATAAATTCAATATTCTTTATAATTTCAATGAATACAAATATTCATCTCATCTTATATTTTTGTACCAGCATCTATCTTATCTGATATTAAGATAGTTATCCCTGTTTTAGTTGTTTGCATTTGTCTTGGTTAATTTGGTCAACATTTTCTTTTTAACTTTTCTGTGTCAACTTTTTTAATGTGTATCTATTTTAATGCACATCTATTTAATACGCAGCTATTGCTTGGCTGTTGCATTTTGATAAAAAATGAATGCTTCTTTTAACTGATGAAATGATTTGATAAGACAGACATAACTACTCTTATTGCTATCATGCTATTTTCATAGTTTTATATTGGTTATTTTCTCTGCTTTGTATTTTTTCCACTAAATTGAAAAGTTGCATTTTTTTTCATTATAGTCTTTAAGCCTGTAAGTATAAATTTATATAAAGCTCTGAATTCTCTATTTTATACCTATTAATTCCCTATTACAGGCAGTAATGATATTAGTATGCCCTTAGCCCCTCATCCTTTCTCATCAACCAGCTTTATTTATTTTACTATGTTTTGATGTTTACCAATTTATTATTAATTATTCTCATATCTCTATTTGAGTTATTTTTAAATAATTTCTTTTGAGTCCCAACTGTAAAAGATGAGGAAATCCATATCCATTGCTTTCTTGTTTTCTCTTTTCCTTCCCAACATTGAGTTTATATATACAGATTGAGTCTGAGTTTATATATACCGATATTCCTCAACTTATGGTGCGGTTAAGTCCCCATAAACCCACTGTATGTTGGAAGTATCATAAGCCAAAAATGCATTTAATACAATTAACCTACCATACATCATAGCTTAGCCTAGCCTTCCTTACACATGCTCAGAACACTTAATTAGCCTATGCTTGGGCAAAATCATCCAACGCAGGACCTACTTTGTATTATAAAGTATTGAATATCTCATGTAATTATTGAATACTGGGCTGAAAGTGAAAACCTGGTTGTATGGGTACAGATGGTTGTAGGTATACTGGCTGCTTACCCTCATGACCACGTGGCTGACTGGGAGCCACAGCTCACTGCCTCTGCCCAGCATCCCTGGCATCACAAGAGAATGCTTACCAAATATCACTAACCAGGGAAAAGATCAAAATTCACAATATGAAGTAAGCTTTTTACTGAATACATATTAATTTTGCACCATCATAAAGTCTAAAAATTGTTAAGCCTAACCATCATAAATCAGGGATCATCTGCACACTATTTTTATTAACAATAACTTAAATAGTCTTATACTACCATTATTTATCAGTTTTAGATGTTCAATTTTGATAAACAATATATAGAGAGGGCATAAAGGATATGGAAATCAGAGTACTTTGACTACTTGCTATGTCCCCTTCCCTTTCCTCTTCAAATTTCTATTAGTTATGTGATTACACATGTCAGGGTTTATAATCCACAATGACCACTTATGTTTCAGATTCATTCAAACCATTACTTTCTCTTTTTAAAAAATTTTGCTATGCTTTTCCATTAATACATTGCCCAATACAGTTTATCCTCTATGGTTTCTTCATGAATTGCTTATAGAAACATTATACCCTGGATTTTGCATGTTAACATATATATGTGCCTTCATCTTTGTACGACAATTCATCTGGGTTTAAAGTTCTTAGATTAGACTTCTTTCTTTGACAGCTTTGTAGATATTGTCCCACTTCTAACAATCATTTTAGTTCTTCCTGGGACATGGTATACCATTTAAGTCTGTATAATCTTCTTTAATTTCCAGAAAGTTTTCTGTAAATATATTTTTTCTTCCTTTATACCATTTTTCTGCTTATGACCCTTTAATTTTTGGTATATTGGATATACTCTGCATAATTTTTTCTTTTTCTGATCCATTTAGCTATTAATTAATTTTTTATTTTTATCCTCATCATAACTTATATGGTTTGAGTATGGTCTATTCATTCCCGTATACTTTCCAATTTTGCCTTCATTTCTCTCTTTTTTTTTTTACTAATTTCCTAAGTTCTGCTAGCTTCCGTTTTATCTCTTTTTTAAGAATATTCTTTATTTTGCCTTTTTGCATGAAATAGGAAATTTTATTGTTTTCAATACAGTGTACAAGGAATTTTTTAAAAACCTACTGAGATAAGAATCCACTTTCTTGTTGGTTTTATTATTGTTGTTTTTTTCTCCTGCGGGTGCTTGATATGAATAATATAAGCAGGAAACAACTGATAACAATCTAACTTCCCAGCAGGAAACTGTTACAGACATTTCACCTTTTTCATGTCATGCCCTCTTACTCAAAGTTCTTATATCTATTTTCTGTATTCTTGTTATAAAATGGTGATTGTGTTACAATTTTTTTAATAATTCAGGGAAAATACTTAGTCATAAACACTACCTGTTCTATGGAATGGTATTTCCTGTAGGTGTAGTTATTCTGCCATTTATTTTCCCTGTCTATCTGTCCATTGGCCCATCCTTCCTCTCTCTCTCTTCTGTATCTTTACATATATATTCTGTTTATTCCTTCTTTCAATTTCTCATCCTTGAAAGGGGTGGATTTTTCTTAGACTATATTTACTATACATGTATGTGACAGAAAAGCCAGAACCATGTTTCAGAATAGCAGAAATTTTCTTTACAGCCCAGGGTTTTGCATATGAGCCCTTTTAACCTTTTATTTCCCATATATAATAAAGAAAAAGCTTCAAGACATCTCCCAATACAGTCACTCTTCCTATAACTTCCTTTACTGATACATAACTCCTGCTAGCTATCTATTATCTATACATAACTCCTACTAGCTATATATTAATTTAGCCCCTTTGCCTCTCTATTGGAACACAAACTGACTCTACCAGTCCATGCAACCAAATTCTACAGTTACACACTGATATCCTGCTTTAGTACTTTAGAGTGTGACTGTAACTAATCTTGTAGAAGACTATGTTATTGATTTCTCTGAAGTCTGACCCCACTTTCCATTTCCTCTAAAATCTCTCTTTGCTTTGCTTTTGACCACTCATCTATTTATTTTTTGAATCGGGATTTTAGATGTTTCTTAGTTTATTTCAAGCTGGAATGCACATTTCTAAGTTTTTTTTTCTTTCAGTCAATTTCTAAAAAGAAATAGAAAAAATACTGTCTTTATTTCCCAGAGAGAAAATGAAGAGTTAAGAAAAATTTAGAAAAAGGAGTCTTTAATGTGGCCATCTAAATAATAGTAGTAGTGGTAATAATAATTATATCTATTATATCTGATATTTATTGAACATTTATGATATGCCAAGAACTGTCCTAAGCACTTCACATCTATCACATTCATCTGAACAGCAAATTTATGAGATAGCAGCCATTATTAGCCCATCTTACAGATAAGAACACAGAAGCACCCAGGAGATTAGGTAATTTATATAAAGTCATACAGTGAGGAGGTGACAAATTCAGAGTACAAACTAAGGCGTCGAGCTTCAAAGTTCTCATTTTTGACCATCATTCTATTTTGCTTCTTAGTATCTGATGAGATTCTGTGACTTTTCCTAGGAGGCAGGAAGCATGTAATCATGCTGTACTCAGAAGTTATCTGAATGAAGTGTGTAGATGAGGTTGAAGAGAATTGACTGGTTCTGGTGGGAAACTACTGCCTGTGTTCCATGAAGAGAGACACAACAGATTTCCAATTAACCAAAATTTCATGTACAATCAGACTAATGGGGAGGAGAAATTTATATTTTTAGTTCTTTTCAGGATTTGGTCCCAGTACTGGTCCCAGTACAGTTAGATGAAAAATGATATCAAATGGATTGAAACTGATTGACTTAATCGATTTTTTTAACCAAAGTTGCTTATCAGTCAAGCCAAAAACAACATGCTTTAATCTTTGTAAAGTCACTAATAATTTCTATTCTCATCATAATTACCAATATGACCAAAATAATACATTTAAAATATTAGTATATAAACATCAGCCAAATGATCATCTCTCTTGGCTTCCTGAACAATTTATTCCATCCAGAGTTTCTCCCATAGAAAAAAAGGGTCCAATACCCCACATCAAAATTCATTCTTCAAGATGTGTCCTCTAATATCATGAGCATTCTGCTTTGCACCAAAAAGACAACCTCTTATTTTATGTTAATATATATTCCTCAAAGAGACAAGTGAAGAGAAATAGGTCTATTTTTATGTTATGCATGAGAAATTAGGTGGTTAATTTTCAAGGGCTGCTTCAATAAATCCCAATTGAATTAGCCAGTATTAGCATGTGAAAGCGATCAAGAGACACTGCAAAAACACAATGCAAAATGAATACAAATGATTTGGCTCCAGATCTGATCAAATAAAGTGGAGGATTGAATTAACTAGTGAACAAAATTAAGTGGAAATGGCAGCATTTCACAGCTAGTCAGCTGTGGCTATGAAACATAGTACTGAAAACTTTAGACAACCATTCTGAACCTTTTATTTTTTTCTATCCAGACATATCTCTAAAATGACATATCTCTATCTGTACTAATCAGACTTTATGTCATTAGTGATTTGGTGGTTGAGGTCATATTTATTTACCCAGTCTTTTTATAAGGCATTCAAAGCAACAAAAACAGTAACAAATATCTACTGAACATCTACTACATTCTATGTCAACAATAAAATCCTTTTTTTTTCATTTTATTTAAGTCAGGTAGGAGTAGAGGAGGAGGGAGGGAAGAAGAAATGGATGGAATTTTTCATATGATTTCTAAACGTTTAATATGTCTGTAAATTTAATTTTGGCATAAAAAGCACAATGTAACATAATAGGAATAGCTTTGAAGTCAGACATTCTTGAGTTTCAATTCCAACTCAGTCACTTATAAGCCGTGCTACCAAGCCTTGTTCAGCTCATCTATTAAAAGGCATTTTCAAAACCTACCACAGAAAGTCATTTTATGAAGTAGAAATCATATAATTAAATTCTCCAGCCTGCTGTTGGGACAAAACAGAGGCTTACTCCTATTCTTATTATCTCAGAGTCCAAATGGCTGTTTTCTGAGTTGCCAGTGTTCCTACTAATGGACAAATTCTCCTCCACATCCTAATGCCATTATCCCCGCATATAAGTTGAAACCTATATTTGATAGGAATGACTACAATAGAGAGAAGGAGAATCTTAAAATGGAATTTTTAATAATTGAAGTCTATTCTAGGTCACAATAATTTTTCAGTTGGGAATACCCCAAAATAACACCCATTATTTTATTAAACTCAAAGCAGTTGCCAAGCTACCAGAATGATAATATGGTAAACACTACGGGAGAGAGAAAAGAAAATGCTGAGGGGCCAAGTAATACCCTATGAAAGGAGAACACTTGCCTCTCAGAGAACATGGCTTAAATTAAATGAAAACAGCTTCTGAAGTGGTTGAAATATCCTTTTGGGGTCTTCTTTTGGGATAAAGGGTGTTAAACACAGAAAGATTTCTTTAAAATGCCAAGTCTTCCCAACTTCTAAGCAATGGAGAAGGAAGTGATCGCTAGTCAATGCAGGAGTTATTCATCTGCACCTGAAAGGCCAGTGGATGGTGCCACCTCAGGCCATTTCACTGCAGTGGAGCCAACGAAATAACTTCCTGCAATTATTTATTCTCAATATTATGTGTGTAAATCAACTTAAAAAAAAAAAAAGACACATCAGAGTTTTAACATCTTGCAATAGTAGCAATATAGGCATAAGAGACTTTGGATAGATTAATTTTCCCTTGCAGCCCTTTTCAAATATTTCAATGGTGTCAATCCCAGGCTGAAAATCTTGAGAGGTCAGCTATGTGATTGCACTGTTCTCTTGAATAATTTTGTCCGATTCTTCTATTACTATGAACAGCCTAAAGTTAAAGATCAGCACTTCTACAGACATTAGCCTTCAACTGACTGATGACACTTGGTTCTTCTTTTTTTTTTAAAGATTTTATTTATTTATTTGACAGAGAGAGAGACAGCCAGCGAGAGAGGGAACACAAGCAGGCGGAGTGGGAGAGGAAGAAGCAGAATCCCAGCAGAGCAGGGAGCCTGATGCGGGACTCAATCACAGGACCCTGGGATCACGCCCTGAGCCAAAGGCAGTCTCTTAACGACTGAGCCACCCAGGCGCCCCGACACCTGGTTCTTGATAGATTTTTAGTTTCCATTCAGTCCAAACCTCCCTCCAGGAAACCGGAGGAAGGAAACAGCAGGAACAAGAGTTCTTGATCGTTCTTACTTACACACTCTCCACACTTATCTTGAAAATATCCAATGCTTCACTTTTATTATCCAACCTTTCAGAAACAACTAGCTGATTCTAGGTCTTGCTTCTTTGTTGGTAGTCATTTCCTAAAGGTAGCTGTAGACGGCTAATCTGGCCTCTGGCGGTCAGACTGCCTGAGCTTGCTGAGGTGAAGTTTAAGGCTAGAGTGGACCGGTGCAATTCCCAGAGTGGGACCTATTAGGGACAGCGTAGTAATTCAAGTCACATTTTATGCTAAGCAATTACAGATTTCTCTGAGAGGTTAAATATGAATTCACACAAAACTAGATTAAGATTGTGGAGTCATGTGCTCGTAAATACTCTACAGAACACTTTTGTGGAAAGTTATTGCCCACAATAATAAACAATATGATCTTTCGACTCTTCAAATTCAAATAACCAATCAGTTGAGTGAGAAAGAATAAAAACAGAAAAATGAAATCAATAACTAAGGCTGTAACCAGTTATTCTGATCATGCATACCCAATATCCAATTCTGTGAAGAAATTTTCTTAGCTGTTTTATCTTCTGCATTAATGTCCTACAGCACAATCTAACAGATGGATACCAAAGGACTTTGGGAGACACTCTCATTTCAGATATTGCTCCTGAAAGCCTGAGGAGTAATCTTTTTGGCATTACAATTTCCTAGTTTTTCTTTGATGTCAACTCACTTTCACCTGTGTGAAAACCAGAGACACCTTTAAGCATTCCAGGACACTCATTCCAGGAGAGGTATCCCAACATACTTATCATCAGACTCCTGATATTGCTACATGTACCCCTCAGAGATTCTGTCGAAAAGTCTCCCTGGTCAAATGGCAATATGAGTCTAATTCTCAGAAAATGGATTACTATGGTAGAGTCATGTGCTATAAACACTCTATCTGTAGAACACTGTATAATAATAGGATACTGAAAAATGTGAACTACTTGGAATTTGAAAATCCAGTCTTCGCTTAGCCCCTAAATTCCTGGGTCATTAAAATTCCCTTGGCCCATTTCTTCATCTACAAAATGAGAAAATCTAGACTTTAAGACCTCTTACTGCTCTGATATTCTTTGATTTTATATGGTGACTCTTTCATTCCACATTTCTTCAACCAGACCTAATGCATTCCCCTACCAATGAAGAGCAAATGTAATTTAATAATTAAGATGCAGATAAATGTCAGGAGAGCCTCTCCCCTGAGATCCAAATTCATTTTTTCTGCTCTGTAATGCTGTGCCTCCCATGTACAACCCTCTCAATCTCTTGACTGGTCCAAATTCTCAGCACCTATTTTACCTTTTCTCCCTTGATGGCCATCTGGCTTGCAGATTTTCTAACTTTTCTTAATCAACATAAAGCATGCCTTCCTTTACACCCTATGTGGAGCCTTGACTGTTCAATATTCAGTGTCAATCACATATCTGTTGATTTTTGCCGGACACCCATTTACCAGCCCCACTACATTGCTATCAACTTTGGCTCCACACTAAGGTACTAGTGAGGAGAAATTGAGCAGTTTATTTTCTCAGTTATTTTTCAACTCTTTAATGAATGTCTTCTAGGGGCAAAGCATTGTGAAATAACCCGGGCAAATAAGAGAAAGATGAAGGTAAATGTCTATGCACTCAAACACAGATAATACAGTGTGCAATAAGAACAAGGAATACACACAGTATAGGAAGCAGTCTGATAAGGCAGGAGGTGCCCTCATGTGAATTCTTTATAAGCACTGAAATTGTTGGAGCTTCCTTCTAAATCAAAAGGAGTGGCTTATTTTATTTATTTTTCTTTTCTATTATTCCATTATTTGAATGGGTTATATTCACATGATATGAAATTCGAAATGTACAAAAAGGTATACCATAGGGAAAAAAGTCTCTCCCCGAACCCTGCTTCCTAGTCTCTTAGTTTTCTTCCACAGATACAACCAAAATGTCTTAGAAACACAGTTTTAAAGTTTAGTTCCAGTTTTATGATGAACGATAAATCATCCCACTGATTCCAAGGGCCAGTGTTGCATGATGAACTGAAAATGCTAGCTAATATTTTAATTCTTAAAGCTATAGTTTGTTTCTTTTTCCTGAGCCTAAAAAGAGTTCCTGCTTTTCCAACTCCATGAATGCATGTATATTTTGAATGATTATATGCTGGAGCAAACAATCTATTGGTCAGTAGAATTCTCTCACTGTCTCCACTAGCCATGTGCTGACCCATACCATCACTATCTCAGGTTATATTTACTATGTTACCATAAATTTAATTTCAGGCTAACATTTAACTTCTGTAATATCCAAATCGATGCAACTTGTAGGATAAAAAGGCATTTATCTGTGTTTATCATGTGACAGGTATAAATCTCAACAAAATTAAGATTTATTTATGCCTGCTAATCTAATCCATTCTGTTTTAGCTGTTCTGAAAGCAGTAAATCAAAACTGATACCCATTCTAGATCAGAATCATCTGACAAAAAAAGACCTATGTTGTCAGAAACTGTTGTTTTCTTAACATTTATTGAATGCCTATTGAGAGGGAATAGGGAGAGCATTTGTAAAAAGTAGTACTAAAATGAAAATCTGAGTTTTTGTGGAAAGTTCTGCTTACATTTGATATAATCATTGTTCATTATTGTCCTTTTTAAAAATATCTGAATCAGTTCTTCTCGAATATGCCTTAGTAATCTCTAAAGCATGTCTCTAGCTCGTTTGATAGATCTCGCAGTAAGTTAGAAAAGAGTTGAACTATACCACTAATAAAACGCCGAAGTCTAGAGGTCTCAGCAAAATAAAAGGCTCTGCATTAAATATTTTCCTCAACAAATTTGATTTTTAAATTAATTTAACCTGGCAGTTATAAGAAGTCTTTTACAGTTACTTAACTATTTTTATGTAAGAGGAATATTTATACAGGTTTGCCGTATTTTCTTAAGGGTTTTAAAAATAGGAATTATTGGCATTAGCTTTTGATAATTATTCTGCAAAATCGGGGCATTTCTACTAAAACATAGCTTGTGGATATGTTTATGATTTACTCTCCCAGCCATGATTTGTGTGAAGGGAGATGCGTGTCTACTCGAGGATCTATCTTAAACACCTCTGGGTCTGTCTTAAATTCCACAGCACTCTGACCTGGCTTCTAAAAGCTGCACACTCATGACCCACTCACCATTATCTCTGAAAGACATCATCCAGAAATTTCTAAGTCCTCAGGCAACTGCTTCTTTCGTGTCATGGTGAGGACAGACACCAGATTTCAAAGAATTAAGAAAATGGAGAAAAATGTGAATTGAAGATATTTACTTCCCAGATTCAGTCAATGAAAAGAATGAAAAGATAAAGTTAGTGGCTCTTTTACATTGTGTGACTATTATAATGAGAATATACTTGTATATTGTTTCTGTGTTTAAAAACAGAAAAATTAAATACATAGTTAAGGGAGTTGGTCATATAGAATGACTTTGGGTTTGAGTTTTTAAGGATAGGAAAAGTATATAATATTGGAGAGCAGAATAGAAAAAGAGTCACAGAATGCAAGTCACAGAATGGAAAGAGCATATGAAGAAAAGGTAAATATTGAAATGCTGAAGAGAGGGGAAATTTTTATGGGAACAAGTCTTTGGGGAAGTGTTCTTGCACTGAATCCTTAGGTACCAAAAGGTATTGAGAGCCTGCAATCTCTGTGTATCTGTTAGGATTGTTGTTCTATTGTATGTAACAGAAATCCTACTCTAGTGGCTAAACCAAATAGTGATCTCTTTCCCCTCACATAAGAAAAAATACAGCTATGACAGTCTAGAGCTGTGGTGTGGTGACCACACAATTTCAGCAATGACTCAGTACCTTCTGTTATTCTACTTTGCTGTTCACATTCAGCTTCCACCCTCACACTTGCCACTTAAAAACAAGAAAGAAAAGAGAAGAGGAAGGAGAAATAGCTTCATCAAGGAAGCAAAATTCCTGGCAGATTTCTGCTTAAATTTTATTGCCATAACTATGTACCACCAGCATCTCCAGGCAGTCTGGGAAGAAAAATGTTATGGCTATGCACATTATTGATCACCTCTCCAAATCTGAGTTTCTTTTAAAAAGGAAATGAGTGAATATGCATATAGATGAGACAATTAACAATATCTGACATACTTCAAAGTTCTGTCTATCCAACATACAAACATACATTTTCTAATTTTCCCCAAATGAGCTAATCCCAAAGTCTACTTCAAATCCCAGGTTCTCTTCATATTTCAACTTGAATTCATTAAAAAAAAAAAAAAAAAGTAATCTGCCCTCAACGCAACCAGTTAGAAAGGTATGAACAAATGAATAAAAATTTCCACACAGAATAGGGACATAACTGGGAAGCACATCAGCAGGCAATAAGAGGATGGACTACCTGCTGTGGCCATGGAGAACATTCCTTCACTACTTATAAGCTTCTAGCATCTGTCTGGGTGGATCTCCTTTGTCTATTGCCTTCCACAGCCCCAAGATCTGCAATCCTGGAAGATCTTCCTTCCATCATCTTTCATGGCCACATCTTATACAGGCATTTTAGAGGAACTACTTTCTGGAGGTTACAGAGGTTTAACAGTACACTTTCTCTGGGTGTGTGCTTGGGTACTTGAGGATTGCTTTCCCTGGTTGAACAGTGAGAAACCGTCAACAACCACAAAGATCTTTATAAGCCATGGTCTACAAGCTATGATCTTCCCGCCTCCTTGGACAAGACGTTAGCTCTAACTCAAGTTTATCCTTTTTGTTGGTCTTTCCTAAGAGTGTCAAGAAGAAGCAGCATCCAGAAACAACATAATTTTTCTATCCTTTCTCCTAAAACTAGAACACATGCTCATTTTCCTAAGAAACAACAGCCAGTAGTTTGATCAAATATTTGACAAGGATCACCAGCTCTGTCCACTTTGCAATATCAGACTTCTCCAATAAACTAAATTCTGTTTTTATTCACTCCATTCATCCACTCATTTCATTACCTTTATTTATTTTTTTATTTTCAAAACCCTAAATCCAAGAATCAAATCCTATATGTATTAGAGTTATTTGGGGACCACATAAAACAAAATCCCAACTAAATATATTTTTCTTATCTAAACAAGAAGAATGTATTTTGTATATTTTCCTTCCAAGTATACTTTTCCCCTCAAAATGCTTTTGTTTATGTAACAAGAAGGCCACAGGTAAACAGTCCAGGTGTGGGGCTTTGGATTCACAACAGGATCAGTGTTCCAGGCATTCCTCTGTTTTCTACTCTGCCATCATTAGCATGGACTTCTGTTCTCATGCTGTCACTTCATTGTCACAATGGCTGTTCCATTTTCAGCAAGAAGAAAGGAGGCAGAGAAAAGAGTAGCACTTCTATGAGGAAAGAAAAACTTCTCAGAAATTTAGAGCAGGCTTTTGATCACATTGCAAACGTCAGAAGAGTGTCAAGGGGCCACTCCTATTTATAAGGAAACTCTGGTAAGGCAAGGCTTTTAGCCAGATACACTGCTGCCCTAAACAAAACATAATGTTTCTAATGAAGACAGAAGAGAGAAGAGATATTGGAGTAGCACTTAGTGGTATCTGGCACACTCTGTGGCCTGCACAGGATTGGGACATATGAGAAGCAACATGTCAGCATTTATGGAACTAAATGGAGGGCCTAAAAGAAGATTTCCAAGGCCATGTTCATACTGAAGAAGAACGATGAGAGGACAACTTCAGGCCGTTGACAATCCAGGGTGAAAGTGAGAATTTATGAAGAAACACTCTTTAGAGCTTTAACTGTCTCCATGAAAGAGAAGATAAGAAACTTGTTGAGTAAATAAACCAGGTTACAGTGTGGAATGTCCAACAGAGTGAATAAGAAGTAACTCCAAAAAGCAATGAGCAGACGTGATAAGCTCAAAGTACAAGAATTTGTCTCAAAGTATACACATCTTCATAGTTGACCCATCCCTCCAGTAGCAGCAGTCTCTTCTCAGAATGAAAAGTTGTCTAGTCATACATCCCGAAATATAGCCCAGTGTTGATGCTTTGCTTATCATCCCCCCAAATCGTCCCTGCTCACTTTCCCTTACTTTCTTTGGTTATCTTATGCTTTACGACACTATTTTCGGTAGCCTACTCTTCCATTCTCTTGCTTTAATCAACCTGCTTCCTGAAGTCGTTCCAATCATCCTCCTTTCCCTATTTCTCAGCATTGTTCATGCTACGTTGCTATGGTGTCATAAAAAAAAAAAAAATGTTAGTCTACTTTGGATAATACCTTGGATAATGCCAAAAATGAAAGCATGAAAGCGTGGTATAAATAAGTAAGCTAATTAAAAAAAGATACGGTTGAAAATTCTGATGTCAGGACCCATAAGAACAAGTTTGAACTGATAAGGACAGGTCGCCTCATTACATCCTGTCATACTACATTACCAGAGATCTAGTTAGATTTGTAATGCGTAGTGATTTACAGAGATAATACTTCTTTTAAAACTCCTCCAGATAAGGTATCTCTCACATGTTTGGCAGATGATTTCATCAGAATCTGGATCTTTTCCTTTGTAAAAAAGGAAACAATACACTGTCATTTTTGCATTGATTCTTCCTTTTGCCAGTGAATGGCAGGTGCTACACTCCAATCATATTAAAATACTTCTTACACTTCGGATGCACTATATTGTTTTATACAACCGGACCTCTGTTAATGCTCCCTTCTGTTTTTAATGTCTTCAACCAGCTTGTCTTTATAGCTAGCTAATGCACAGCATCTGTTTTCTACTATAATAAAGAGATTCAAATAATTTTATATGGTCCTGACTGGGAGATGAGGAACTTCTGTAAGCCTAAACATTTCATATTTTTAATCTTTTCTTTAAAGATTTTATTTGTTTAATTGACAGAGAAAGAGAGAGAGAGAGCGTGCACACAAGCAGGGGGAGGAGCAGAGGGAGAGGGAGAAGCAGGCTCTCCACCGAGCAGGGAGCCCAATGCAGGACTCAACCCCAGGACCCTGGGATCATGACCTGAACTGAAGGCATATGCTTAACCAACTGAGCCACCCAGGTGACCCTCATTTTTTTATTTTAAAAGGAGAAAGTAACCTTTTCAGAAATGTTTTACAATTTCCTTATATTGAAGGAGAAAGGACACTGACAGAATTTTATTATCATACAATTTTCATGAGGGAGCTTTTTGGTCACTTACTGTGACCTTAATATCAGAGCAAAAGAGAAGACCACTTTTGAGCCTGGGTTCCCAACAACCCATGTAGTCTCTAAAACTGATGAGACAATGTCTATCCTTTGAACCAAATTACGTTAATTTTAGGTGTCCTATTTCAATGTCTTAAATCAATATCAAGTCACAAGAAAGGTAAAGAAATTCACCTTTGCCTTCATTACAACCAATTTTCCTAAAGACACCTTACACCTTTCCAGTTCTCAGTGATGTTAAAATATTGGTTGAGAGGGGAGATCATCTGAGAACCAAAGACTTTAAAAATGCAGTTCCTTTTTGTTCCTCTTATGAATCTAAGAAGAGCATATCCTCTTTACAATTACCCATCCATTCATCCATCAAACAAATGCAGAAAAATCATAGCCCTTAAAATGGTGAAATTTCCTTGACGTTTTTTTAAAAAGTTACATGATTCTACTCATTCAAACTCTTTGATTCCTAAGTAAATACCAAAATGTCTCCCAAAGGAAAAAAAAGAAAGAAAGAAAAGGAAAATGTTCTCAATCCTAGTCTATGACTACAGAAAGAAAAACAAGCACATTTCAGAGGAGAAACAACCTATTTGTTATGTGGGATGTTTTAATATTCAAACCACCCACCATTTGCTATTAAGCTCTTAATCCAAACCAAAACTGTAAACATTTGCAAGAACTAAATAAGACAGAATAAAGTATCTGATCCAAAGTCTCATTCACGGATTCAAAAAATATTTAGTTACTGAATACATGTCAGCTCCTACATTAGATATTAGGAGCACAAAGATGAGTAAGATGCTATCCCATTTCCCTGTCCTGTCTTCTTCCTCCCTCACTCCTTTAGAGGGAAGACTACTACTTAGAAATAGGACATCAAAACCAGTTCCAACCCAGTTCATTATTGTTTCCTGAACAGATTTCATTAAGGAAAGGCCCGACTTCTTCACTTTCCAAAAAAGACTGGAGGATTTATCACCTCAAGGATAGTTTCAACAGACAAATTTTTTTTTGGTGTGGTTTTTATGTAAGTTGAACCACTTACAGAATAATAGAGTGCAAAATATTATAATCATTAATACTTAAGGTGACAGTTTGGCACTTAGCTTAAAATATTTTTTCAAGGACACTTGAAATAAAGCTTTAAGAAGATGACAAGTGAAGATATGACAAAATCTTTACAAGAAAAATTTGGCATAATGTTAATCAGCAAAAATCATTTACTTAACAGTGACAAGACAGTGAGCTAAGGCAAGCAGTGCATGCACATACTGAACTCTTGAAAACTGTCAAAGGCATAATTTTATAAAATTGACTCTAAACATAACAATTGTTTTATTTTAAAAGAACCATGACCAAATGTCTGGATGTCTATGGATTTGAGTTCTCTGGGGGCAAGCCTGAAGATATGACACATAAATCTCTTGGCACTACTTATCAAGTTGATCAGTACCTTCTATTGAGCCCCTTGTCCTTCTAGTGACTAACAGTGTACATTGCAAACACGATCTCATGCAATCCTCATAGCAATGTTAGGAATTTTATATTACCTTTCCCACTTTACAGATAAGGAAACAGAATATGTCAATCTAAGAGTCTTGTCCACAGTCACACAGCTAGTAAATGTCCAAGCTGAGATTTAAACGCAAGGACATCTAGCAGGAGACACGTGTTCTTCACCTATGTGTAAATTATAGGAGTACAAACCATAAGACTTGTTTTACTCCCTATGCATAGACTAAGCACACATACAAGTTTGTTTCACTTTGCTTATTAATTTAAAAAGCATCATTGCTTACATTATGCCGGACACTCTCTTAAGCACTTTACTTAAAATATCCTATTTAATATTCAATAAAATCCTATAAGATCATACTACAGTCAACATTTTACAAGCAGGAAACCAAGACTCTGAAAGGTTAAATAAAATGCCCAAATTCATGGGTGGAATCATATTAGCACTCAGGCTGGTTGATTCCAAAGTCTGTGCAATTCACACAACACTCAACTACTTCTTGACACCAAATAAAGAAAAAAAAATAAAATAAAGGTGCATAAAACAAAAATAAAGCAGAAATGTTTGAGCTTTCTCACAGCAGTTAGCTGCCTAATTTCTGTAAGAAGACATTCTCTGTTGGTAGAATTATGGAAACCCCGGGCATCTCTCCAACTCAGCCCTACGTGAAAAAACAAGAAAAGTCAATAAAAAATTAATATCTTCTGATGAGCTCACATAGTATGGCAGGAACTTTACTTACATTGTAACATTTTATCTTCACAAAAGAGCACCTTTGGTCTTATTTCCTTTTTGGGGAGGTGTAAAGTATTTTACTATGTCCTGACAGTCATGTGAAGTTAGACAAAGCATTAGCTATCAGGGCCTTCATTTCTTCATCTGAGAAACAACGGGGTTAGATCAATGATACTCAAAGTCTTCCAGGTTTAGAGTCCTGTCATTGAATCAGGAGTATCCCAACTTTCCAACTTACTCAGCTAGTGCAGGCCAGGCTAGTAATGTGAAAGCTGAGTATCTCCTGGAGGACTAATTGAGGTGTTAAAAATCGAGTGTTCATATGAAAATAACATAAAAAGCTGAACAATTCTGGGTGTTTCGTGTAATAAATGTTCAATAAATACTTTGATGAATTTCACTGAGAAAATAAATGAGATGAGTTTTTTTTTAATAGTGTTTACAGTTATATGATTATTTTAAAATAAATAATGATATCAATGAACTCCCAATCAATACAAGTATTCAAGAAGCTGGATACCTCTCTCAGGGATGCTATAAAAAAATTTTTTCCATTGACAAATTCCAATAGATTATATTTACTTAGAAGATTATCCATTTTTTTCAGGTTTCACACTTAGAGTGCATAGAGTTTTGCAGCACAGTAAATCTTTTAATTTCCTCTGAATTACATAGTTATGTCTCTTTTATAAATTTTAGTTGCTTGTTGTTGCATTTATTATTCTCGTCTTTTTCCACTCTCTTGGTTATATCAACTAAGTGCTTATTTTATGATATAGTTTCAAATAAATTGCTCTGAGTTTATTTGCTCCATATTCTTCTATTTTCTAATTTATAGATTATGCTTTTTACTTATTCTCTACGCTTTTCATTTTATTTTGTTGTTCTTTTTGTAACTTTCTGTGTTGAATGTTTAAGCTGTTTACTATCATTTTTTTTCTTTTTTTTTTTTTACTCTAAATATGGAGGGATGTTAGTTTTATCAGGGCAATACTTGAGATAACTGGCAAACCTCTAATAGACGGCATTTTCACCATCACTATTTCCTAGGTATTCTGTGTTTTGTGCTTAGATTTCCCCTCTGATGCAAGAGTTATTCATAAGAAGATTTGTTTAGTTCTGTTTTTAATTCCCAGCTAATGGAGTACTTTTCGTTTGCTGCTTACTATTTATTTCCTACTTGATTGCATTATGATCAGAAAATGTATTTTAATACTCCTAATATTTGAGTTCACTAAGGTTTTCTTTGTGGTCTAATCTATGAGGAATATTTTGTGACTATTCCTAAGGTACTTGAAAATAGGATGTGTTGTATTTTCAGGGTACAGAATTTGACATAAATATACTATAAAAACTCACGTCAGTTATATATAGTAATTAGGTATTAGATATTCCTTTAATAATATTTAGATCTTCTGTAGCCTTACTTTTTAAAAAAGGATCTATTTATTTATTTGAGAGAGAGAGTGTGCGGGGGGGGGGCAGAGGGAGAGGGAGAGAGACAAACCTCAAACAGACTCCCCACTGAGTACAGAGCCTAACAATGCAAGGGCTCAATCCCAGGACCCTGAGATCATGTCCTCAACCAAAACCAAGAGTCAGACACTTAACCAACAGAGCCACCCAGGTGCCTCTAGCCTTACTTTTTAATCATCTTCATTGTTAATGGACTGAGATGAATGAAAGTATTCTACTAATAGTGTTTTTACTTCATAAATGGTACACTGATATTCAGAAAAGCTATAAATTTATCGTGAATTATACCCTTTGGTTATTATACAATGTCATTTTTCTTTAATTTCAATATTTGGGGCATAAATCAACTTTAACTGGCATTAAGATCAAAATCCCTGCTTTATTTTTATTCATATTTAGTAAGCCTTTGCCAATCCTTTTGTTACTTCGTTTCAGTTACTTTAAGTTACTTTATATCTTGTTATAAAGCATAGAATTGGGCTTTTTTGTGTTCTAATCTGAAGATCATTTTATTTTAATAAACTTTATATTTGATATAACAGATGTAACAGGTCTTAATGCTGTTACAGAAGTCCAAATTTCCTTATGTACAACTTTGAAGTCCAAAAGTCTCTAAAAATTTATAGTCTAAATTCATTTTAAGGCACTTAATCTAAAGTATAATGAGGTTAGTTATAATATTTTTAGCCCACTTTCCTTGAAAATAAGGTGTTTGCCAATGAAAGTATTAATGTGCTCAGTTACAGTGTGCTGCTCCAGATTTCACTACAGATGTTGGAAAATATATGTTATATG
Organism: Ursus maritimus; assembly: GCF_017311325.1. NCBI lineage: Eukaryota > Metazoa > Chordata > Mammalia > Carnivora > Ursidae > Ursus > Ursus maritimus. The sequence continues at coordinate 59,895,743 of NW_024426885.1, forward strand.
CACCACATTACCTTTCTAATATCTGAACAATTCTAAAGCCCAAAATATAGTTCAGCCAAGGGACTTCACACAAGAGACAGTAAAAATGTATAATCTTTATTTGTATCGGAGGCTTTAAAAAATGGTTTTACTCTGTGGTCTGTTTTTGCATTTTTCTTTTGATATTTAAGACATATTTTTGGTCTAGTGGTCATTGTTATTACTTGATATGATATTAATCTTCTTTGTCTCTAGATCATATTCATTAATTTCATTATGGGATCAATGAAATTAGTGTATCTCCTTTTTTCCAGCTTTATTGAGGTATAATTGAAAATAATTGTATAGACTTAACATGTACAACATAATGGTTTGATATACATATACGTTGTTAAATGATCACTATAATCAAGTTATTTAACATTTCCATGTCACACAGTTGCCATTGTGTGTGTGTGTGGTGTACACTTAAGATCTACTCTCTTAGCAAATTTCAAAGATACAATACTGTATTATTAACTACAGTCACCATGTTGTGCATTTGAACCCCAGACATTTTTCATCTTATAACTGACAGTTTGTACCCTTTGTCCAACAAGCATTCCCATTTTCTACACACCCCAGCTGCTGGTATCACCATTTTACTCTTTGGTCTAGAGATTGTCTGTCTTCCATTTCACATAAACTTGTCATCGTACAGTGTTTGTCCAATCTCTATCTAGCTTACTTCACTTAGTATAATTATCCTTGAGATTCATCCATGTTGTGGCAAATGACAGGATTTCTTCCTTTTTATGGCTGAATAATATCCCATTGTAAATATACACCACATTTGTGTTTCCATTCATCTGTCTACAAACACTTATGTATGTCCACATCTTGGCTGTTGTGAAAAATGCTACAACATAGGAGTGCAGGTATCTCTTCAAGACACTGATTTAATTTCCTTCAGATGTATACTAAGAAGTGGCACTGTGGATCATAGGTAGTTCTATTTTTAATATTTTGAGGAAAGCCCATACTATTTTTCATAATTGCTGTAAAATTTACATTTCTATGATTAATATATGGAGTTCCCTTTTCGCTACATCCTTGTCAACACTTATTATTTCTTCTCTTTTTGATAACAGCTATCCTAACAGATATGAGGTTATATCTCATTGTGGTTTTCACTTTGATTTCCTGAAGCTGACAACCTTTTCATATACCTATTGGCATTCTCCCCCCCCATACATATGCTATAAACTTACCTCTTAGACCTGCCTCTGCTGCATCCCATAAATTTGGTATGTGTTTTCATTTTTATTGGTCTCAAGATACTTTTTTGATTCATCTTTTGATTTTTGTCTTTGACTCATTGCTTCTTCAGGGGCATGCTGTTTAATTTCTGCATATTTGTGAATTTTCTAATTTTCCTATTATTGATTTCTAGTTTCATACCATTTTGATTAGAAAAAATGCTTGCTATAACTTCAATCTTTTTAAATACCAGACTTGCTTGGTTATGCAACATATTATCTATCCTTGAGAATGTTCTGTGTGCATTTAAGTAAAGTGCTATTGGTTAGAATATTCTGTATATGTCATGTCCTTTTGGTCTATGGTGTTATTCAAGCCCAGTGTTTCTTTATTGATTTTCTGTCTTAAAGATCTACCCAAAGTTGAAAATGGGGTATTGAAGTCCCACTATTGGTACACTGCTCTCTATTTCTCCCTTCAGAGATGACAATGTTTGCTTTAATTATTTAGGCATTCCAATGTTGAGTGTATATATGTTTACAATTGTTATATGCGCTTAATAAATTGACCTATTTATCACTATATAGTGACTTTCTTTGTGTCTTGTGACACTTTTTGACAGAAAGTCTACTTTATCTGCTGTAACTATAGCCATCCCTGATCTCTTGTGATTATCATTTTTATGGACTATCTTTTCCCATCCTTTCACTTTCGACCTATGCATGTCCTTAAAGCTAAAGTGAGTTTTTTGTACCACATTGTTGGATCTTGTTTTTTATTCATTAAGCCACTTTGTCTTTGATTGGATAATTTACCCCATTTCCACTTAAAGCAATTATTGATAGGTAAGATCTTGCTCACTGTCATTTTGTTCATTGTTTTCTGACTGTTTTGTAGTTTCTGTTCCTGTCTTCCTCTGTTTCTGTCTTCCTTTGTCATTTACCTTTTTTAGCTGTATGCTTGAATTTCTTTCATGTATGTACTAGATGTTTTTTTCTTTGTAGTTACCATGAGGCCTATGTAAAAGACCTTATAGTTAAAAGCAGTCTATTTTAAACTGATAACAACTTACTCTCAATCACATACAAAAACTCCATGCATTCAGGATGTGAATAGTCAGTTCTCTCTCCAGGGAATTCCCCCTAGTAACCAAGGATAGTCTCATTTTGGAGAGATCTTCACCATCATCTGGAGGCTACATTTCTTGGAACCATGCTGTGTAAAGGACAGTTTCTGCCACCAGCTGGTACACCATTCACCCTCTCGACAGTAAACATGGAATTTAAGTTATGCACATCTTGTTGTGCCACCCAGTATGAAAACTGTGATTTCTTCTGGCTCTTTCTGAAAGCTGCTGAATCATCACTCTGCCATGCCTTTCTTGCTCCCTCCTGCCTGTCTGCTTATCTCCTTTATCTCCACTGCATTTTCAACCTACATATTTTGGTGTCGAGTTTTAGTTTAGCTAGAAATAGTTGTGATTTTAATTTTTCATTTTTGATCTTTTATCAGTTTTCAAGGAGAAAAAGAGGGAAATGCTGATTTGATGCTATTACATTCATAGTGAATGCCTCAGAAAATTCCATGTTAAATACTGCCAACACATATGCCCATATATATATATTTGGCAAGAATAAAGCAGATCAGGGTCCATCTGGTTCACTGCTGCATCCCCAGTACTGAGAATAATGCCTTGCAAGTAAAAGATTTCCAATAAATACTTTTTAATGTAATACAGCTCATGTACATATGAGCTTCTGGTCATTCATTTAAAATACCCTTTCTGGTGTCTTGATACAACGGCTGAAAAGAATGTGGCAAATATGTGTATGTGAATGGAGCTCACACATTTAAAGTTGAGTAAAATAAGATTGCTAAACATTACATATAAGATTTACTTTATGCTGAAAAGGAAAAACCCAAGAAAATAGTAGTGAATATCAACAACCACATATGGATGCTTGTCCAAGGGGCCTTTAGCCTTCCCTATCATACATCTGTCTAAAAATGAGACTCTATTTATATTACACTGTGTAATTTGAATCAACTTTAAAGCCATATCCTATTTTCCTGGGAAATGGTTCAGCTTACCTCTTTCTCTCTACATTTCTGCCACCGATCAGATCTCAGAAACAGCCTCACTGGGAGGGGGATCTGCATGACAAGGTTTATGAGAGAGTGCTTTTTGAGAACAATGTCTACCAGGGGCGTGGAAAGATTTAAGCAAAGGGAGAAGTTTGGCTGTGAATGCAGTTAAGAGTGCAGGCCTCAACCAATCCCACAGATATTCTACAGCTGGGATGGCTGTTCAGAGTCTCCCTCCCTGAGGAAAGTGGGATAGGCCATTAAATCCCAGCATCAACCAGTCAGTGTAAGTGGGTTATGACTCTTTAGCTAAGAGCAATTCCCAGAGAGGACTCAACTAAAGAGCTGGCAGTCACCAAGATTCCCAAGAGCCACAGCATGGGTTCTTGAGTGCTTTAATCCTGATGTGGGAGTGGAGAAGAATCTGGATAGCATCCACAAGCATGTGAGCTCCTGGAGGAGACCAGTTATGACTTCATCATCATTTTATCCCCAGCCTTTTGCTTACTTTCTCGCACATGACAGAGATTCAGTGAAAACTTGCTGGATGAATGAGTAAAATAATATGCCTGGAAACTATAAAACTCACTTTCACTTGAGTATAAAGAAAGAGATGAGAGTGATGAAAAATTAATCTAAAAGAAATAAATAAGGTTCTGTTATGGTTAATGTTATGCGTCAGCTTGACTGGGTCATGCCATGACCAAATAGCTGGTTAAACATTATTTGTGGTATGTCTATGAGGGTGTTTCAGGAAGAGATTAGCATTTGAATTGGTGGACTGAGAAAGGCAGTTTGTCTTTCACACTGTGGGTGGTGGGCATCATCCAATCTGTTGAAGGCCTGAATAGAACAAAAAATAGAGGAAGGTTGAATTCTCTCTCTTTGCCTGACTATAAGAGCTGAGACATAGGTCTTCTGCCCCTGGACTAAAACTTACATCATCACTGCTCCTGGTTCTCAGGACTTTGGAATGAGACTAGAATTTACACCACTGCCTCTCTTGAGTCTCCAGATTGCAGGCAGACTGTGTGTATATATATAATATACACACACACACATACATATACATACCCTATTGGTTCTGTCTCTCTGGAGAATCCCAACTAACACAATAACTGATACCAAGAAGTGGGGCAGCAAATACCGAAAAATTAGGACATGGCTTTGGAACAGGGTGACAAGGCTGGAAAAGATTTGGGGTTCATGCTAAATAAAGCCAATATTGCTGTGAAGGAATGCTAGACAATTCCCATGAGAGCTCAGAAGGAAAAGAGGAGAGCTGGAGAGAGCCTCCATCTTCTTAGAAAATACATAATCATGCATGTACTGGTGCAAATATGGACAGGAAAGACCATTCTGATGAGATCTAAGATGGGGATAAGGAACATGTTATTAGACAATGGAGAAAAAGTGGTCCTGCTTATGAAGAACTTGGCCAAATTATGTTTGTGTTCTATTGTTTTGTGGAAGGTAGAACTTGTGATTTATGAAATTGGATATCTAGCAGCAAATATTTCTAAAAAAAAAAAAAAGGCACTGAAGGAGCAAATTGGTTCCTTCTGACTAGTTATAGTAAAATGTAAGAAGAAAGAAATAAATTGAAGACAGATTTGTTAAGCAAAAAGGAATGAGAATATAAAAATTCTCAGCCTATCCAGATTGCTCAGAACACTAAGGGTATGCTCCCAAAACCACCTGATAAGGAAGCTAGTATTGGTGTGAACCATGGACCTAATTAGCCACCCTAGTAGAAACACTGCCAGTTTGAACTGAAATTGTTACAGACAAGATGAAATGAAGGGAGACTGCCAGACATGGATCCTATAGGACTGGAACATAGTGCTATCCAACTGCGAACATGTATCATTCTTCAAGACAAGAGAAGAAGGACCCCAACACAATACAGGCTGTCATTGCCACCACAGGCCCAGAGGGCACGGGCCTGGTGAGTGGGGCTGCCTCCACTTTTGTTTCAAAGGGCAGGATCACTGCCAGCAGAGCTGAGGGAGCACAATCCCTACCCCTGTCGGTCCTGAAGCCTGGACTGCCACCCCAGTGGGCTCACCAGGGCACAGCATCAAGCCAGAGGACTGTTCTCAAGTCTTAGGGTTTAATGGAACTTGCCTCGCTAGATTTAAAACCTACTTGGGACTCACCACCCCTTTCTACCTTCTGATTTCTCTCTTTTAGAATGTCTACCTATGCCTATCTCACCACTATATTTTGGAAGTATATAACTTAGCTAATTTCATAGGTTCATAATTGGAGAAGAATTTTGCCTCAGGATGAACGGTACCTGGAGTCTCATCCATATCTGATTTAGATGCTATTTAGATAAGACTTTGGACTTGAGAGTTGATGCTGGAATGAGTTAAGACTTCTGAGGCTGTTGGGATGTACTGATTGTATTTTGCATGTGAGAAGGCCATGAATTTTGGGGAGCCAGGGGTGGAATGCTACGGACTGAATGTTTGTTCCCGCATAATTCATATGTTGAAACTCTAATCCCCAATGTGATGGCATTTGGAAGTGGGACCTTTAGGAGGTTAATTAGGGTTAGATTATGCCCTGAGGGTGACACCATCAAGATGGGATTAATGTCCTTAAAAAAAAGAGGAAGAGATAAGAAATTCTCTCTGGCATGTGAGGATACAGCAAAGAGGTGTCCATCTATAAACAAGAAAGAGGATTCTCATCAGGAACCAAATTGATCAGGGCCTTAATCTTGGTCCTTCCAGCCTCTAGCACTGTGAAAAATAAGCATTTGTTGTTTAAGCTACCAGTCTATGGTATTTATTACAACAGCGGGAACTGAGAAAGACAGGTCCCTGTAAAACACTGATATTCATAAGCTGTGTTTAGCCATAGTAAAGGGTATAGACTGCATTTTACGTACCTTAGGAATCCTTTGAAGGGTTTTAGCCAGTCTTATGATCGACTTCATATTTTGGATTGATAACTTTGTCAAAAATATAGATGAGAACAGGGGCGCCTGGGTGGCGCAGTTGTTAAGCGTCTGCCTTCGGCTCAGGGCGTGATCCCAGCGTTCTGGGATTGAGCCCCACATCAGGCTTCACTAGGAGCCTGCTTCTTCCTCTCCCACTCCCTCTGCTTGTGTTCCCTATCTCGTTGGCTGTCTCTGTCAAATAAATAAATAAAATCTTTAAAATATATATATGTAGATGAGAACAAACCAGGAGGAAACAAGATGATCCACAGCTTTTGAAACAGTTTTGATAAAAGTAGATGAAGCTCTGAAACAGAACAGCAGCAGTAGAAATAGGGAGAATTGTTTTTTTTAAAAGGGCTTGGTTCTGTGTAGGGGTAAGGGAGACGGAGAAGTGTAAAATGATCCAAATTTTCCAGCTAGTGTGACTAGGTGTTGGAATTAAGTGAAATCTCAAACACAAGTGGAGTAACAGTTTTGGAAGAGGAAGTTCACTAGGCCCTTAAAACCAGAGAATGTCTTGCTCACCATTTTATTCCTAGCCCCTAGCATAATGCCAAGCATGCAGAAATATTATAACCAGAGAGATCATTAGAAAAGTCCAGAGAGTGGATGAAGTAACATTCAAGGTCCTTTTCTGGTATAGTATTGCATTAAATAGTGAGTCCTGCACAGTATAATACTCTGGTCCTCTGAAATCACTTCTTACAGAAGTACTTGATAGTATGCTGTGCCCTTCAGATGGAATGCTCAGAGGACATACTACAGAGGCCTTTAAATTTCAACAGAATGACTTGGGCTTCTGTGAAGGATTGATTCCAATAGAATTTGTCAAAAATATTTTAAATATTTTTATTTTTTTATTTTTTATTTTTTAAAGATTTTATTTATTTATTTGACAGATGGAGAGACAGCCAGCGAGAGACGGAACACAAGCAGGGGGAGTGGGAGAGGAAGAAGCAGGCTCCCAACTGAGGAGCCTGATGCGGGGCTCGATCCCAGAACTCTGGGATCACGCCCTGAGCCAAAGGCAGGCGCTTAACGACTGAGCCACCCAGACGCCCCTATTTTTAAAGCTGTACTTGAAAATACACACTCAACTGTGAACTAGAATCATATCTGAGCACTTTAGAGACCACTAATGTATTTATGTTTTTATTTTTGATGGTGAGAGTAAATGTTATAAATTTGGACTTAAAGTAGAAATCCATACTAGCATAATAACACTTTTATTTTTTAATATTTTAGGAGTTGCTTTAAAATACACAAAAGTACCAAGTTAGCCTTACCTCTTTGTCTTGCAGACAAAGAAATTTAGGCTTGGAGAAGTGAAATAGTATGCTCAGGACACATATTACATCAATGGAAGAGACAGAGCTGGAACCCAATTGTCCCAAATAAGAGTATGATGTTCTTTTCACTGCACCACCAGGCTGGGAAAAGATGGATTTTCATTCAGAGAACTTCCTGCTACCACTTTTAGGTAATTACCCTACCCCTTGTAGATAATGTGATTGAGTGATTCCAAAAAGCATTTATGGAACACATAAAGGTTCAGAAAGACCATACCATTTATCCAGGAAGCAAAAATTAAAGTCTATAAATTATAAACAAGGGTAATGACTCTGATATAAAGAAGAGTCACAGTGAGCAAATTAAATCCATGAGTCTGTAGAAACAGATTGATTACAAACACATTACCGAGGTGAAGGCCAGGCTGCTGAATATATAGGGAAAAAAAGAGAATTTTTCTGCTTCTTTTCTTTTCTGAGAAAAATGCCTCTATTTTCAGTTTCTTTTGTAAACTCTGTTCAGAGACACCTTCCTTTCATCCACCAACCAAGTGTCATTCACCAAAACGTCCATGTGGAACATTCAGTCAGGGGGCAGTGCACTGAGCACCCTAAGCACTGAAGACACAGAAAAGAAAAAGGCGGTGCTTGCAGAGCTCACACTTGAGAGCAGGGGAGGTTCTACCTCTCCTCCTTTATAACTGAGCCATTCCTATTTACCTCTGACTTCACTACTTTTCTAAGAACAGTAAGAGGCATAATCAGTGAACTGATTGCTTCATTAGGCACAGTGATAACTCATATTTATTTTTATCTACCCATAGTTTTTATTTTCAATTTTCACTAAAACAAGCAAGTCCTTCAGCCACAGAGTACCATAATCTCAGTAGACTCTGTGTTAGTTTGATTCTTCTTTACCTTAAAAAGACACAGTTTTTCTCATTTTTCTCTTCACAGTAAAAAAAAAAAAAAAAAGATTAAATTAGGATAGGATGAGTATACTTTTTCTGTAGAGAACCAGATAGTAAATATTTTGAGTTTTGCAAGCCATATGGTCTCTGTCGGATCTACTCAATTTTGCCATTGTAGCATAAAACTATTCATAGACGATATGTAAATGAGTATGTCTGTGTTCCAATAAAACTTTATTTATGGACACTAAAATTTGAATTTCAAATAATTTTCACATGTCACAAAATATTATTCTTTTTTTTTTTTCAACCATTGAAAAATGTTAAGGCATTCTTAGTTTGCAGGCTATACAAAACAGGCCAAATTTGGCCTGTGGAGTATAGCTTGCCCACCCCTAAATTAAAACTTTAACTTCATTAACAAATTCTACCTACAGTTAAATTTTGATTCAAGGATTTTAGGGCAGCAACAACTATCTTAGAACATATATGACTCCACAGAGGGTTGAAACCACTTCCTATTTGAGCATGAGATGGTCAAGAAATAGCATCTTTAGAAGGACAATAGTCCAATTCAGCAAGAGCCCAGTACAACCGGCAATCAATATTGATTATCTCAAAAGTAACCTTCCGTGGGTCTTTGTCCACATTTTTTGTCAGTGTAAAAGCAGCAGAATCTTGCTCATAAGCTTGCCAGCCTTGCTAGGAGATCATGAGTTATGCCATGCTTGTTGGGAAATGGTTTCCTTAAATGATTACCTTGTCAACTCCTGCTCATCAATTCATTAATTAAAAATAAAAATAAAAATAATTGACTTGCAAAATGAACAAACCTATTTATCACTCATCTAATACCGTGGTTGCACCAATAAGATATTACACTATGGAGCTCAAATCGAAATTCCATCTTAGTTCACATAACCAGGATTCACAGAGAGAATAGCTCACACTTTGAAAGACAGTTGTTCAAGTTTTAATTTCATAAGTCATGCAAATATCTTCAAGTCTTATCTAAGTTCCCACATTTAAGGAAGCTAGTAGGGATATGTAGGCAAGCCTAAGTTATGGCTAAGGTCCATACTCCAAAAACATCAAAACACTTTCATCAATGCATCAATGAGAATTCATACATATTTTTTTTAAAGATTTTATTTATTTATTTGACAGAGATAGAGATAGCCAGCGAGAGAGGGAACACAAGCAGGGGGAGTGGGAGAGGAAGAAGCAGGCTCCCAGCGGAAGAGCCTGACGTGGGGCTCGATCCCAGAACGTCGGGATCACGCCCTGAGCCGAAAGCAGACGCTTAACGACTGAGCCACCCAGGCGCCCCGAGAATTCATATATCTTGAAGGAACTAACAGAAACCTGTTACGCTGTTCTCTCTAATTAGTACTTTGAAAAGCCAGGTGTTGTTAGCACTTAGAGGAAAAGACATATATCCCTAAGCCCTGCTAATAAACCAACACTTGATTGGCTCTTTGAAAGATTTAACATCAACCAGCTGTTCAATATTAATGTCATCTTGCTTTATCACATCCTTGGCTCGAATTTAGACTTTGACTATAACATTAGTTATAGAGATACATTTGGGTAAATGTGATTTTCCCTTCTTCCTACAGCCAGTGCATCAAAAGAAATATTCCTCTGCTCCAAATAAATTAGGTCCACCATGTAGCTTGTAAATAGCAGAGCTAGACTATGAACCCCAGCCTACTGATCAATCTGGTGCTCTAAGCCATGCTACCGCATTGCCTCTCTCTATATGCATAGCTAGTTATCTTACGTAAAAAAGCAAGAATAACTTTTAAGAGGACTTAATTCTCCAAGACAGATTGGGGACCCTGAGGTCGGACTGTGACTGCAGAAACTGTGAAGAAGGGATGACGTGAATAATATTCCTGTGGATAAATCAACCAAACTTGCTGGATAGATTGAAGGCAAGGAGAAGAGAAATGACAGAGACAAGAATAACACCTGTATTGACCACTGTTGCATTCTACAAATATTTATTGAGCACCCACTATATATATCTGGGACTGTGCTTGATATAGGGAAGAAACTGAATAAAATAGACCATGGCCTTGCCCTCCTGAAGCAAGATCTTATTATTAATAGAAAGCAGATTTTACATACATAGACTATATCTAGAATGGTATACTGAAAATTGGTAACACTGTTGCTTGGGGGGGCACAAGGTGGATGGAGGAACAGGGACAGGAGGGAAACTTCATGGATACCTTTTCATACCTATTGAATTTTAAAATGTGAATCTATTAACTATTTTAATTTTTTTAATCAAGCATTTTTAAAATACTGGAACTTCATTCATACTCAGTGTTTCTCAAATTATGTAATTCTGGCATTCTTTCACCTGAAAAAGAATGTTTTTAGTTTTATCTTTTCAAGAACATTTGCCAAAATATTTCATTTGTGATACTTGGGCATTTGCAAATTGTCAGTTTACTTTTTAATTTTGTAGAGTAATTTCTGGCCATTTGTCTTCAGGCCAGTAAAGACTATGAAGCTTGGCCAGCTCAGACTGGGAGAAGAGTAAAAACTATAGAGAGTTTTTTGTTGTTTTTTTTTTAAGATTTTATTTATTTATTCGACAGAGATAGAGACAGCCAGCGAGAGAGGGAACACAAGCAGGGGGAGTGGGAGAGGAAGAAGCAGGCTCCCAGCAGAGGAGCCTGACGTGGGGCTCGATCCCCGAACGCCGGGATCACGCCCTGAGCCGAAGGCAGCCGCCCAACCGCTGTGCCACCCAGGCGCCCCTATAGAGAGTTTTATATGTGATTCACTGGCACCCACACAGCCAGGCTTAGGTTTTCCTGGGGCCAATAAGGGAACGCAGAATTAAGATTTCAGCAAGACTGCTGCCCAGAGCCAGAGAGCTAGCAAGGCCACATAGGTTTGGTAAAGCAAGAACTGAAAAGCAGACCAAGCTGATACCAAGACTAGGAGGCAGGGGGTAAGCTATAAATCACAGAATCTACACAGACAAGCTCAAGAGCTGATAGGGAATGGGAAGACAATTTTGCTACTAGGGATCTCAGGTTTCAAAGGGTAGAACACTATCCAAGATCTCAAAGGCCATTGGGAATGATCTACTTAGCTTACATATCACTGGCTTTACTTAAATGTGTTACATGCTATGCCACATGGCTTTATCTCCATCCTAAGATTGTTAGGGTTTTTTATTTTTAATATATTATACTTTCCAATACTTACTTGTAAAATCATTATACATAACAAAACATCTAGGATAATATGCGAAATGTCATTAGGACTACATTTAAATAATTACATTAACAGTAAGAAACACAAAGTCAGACAGTGCTTTTTAAAACACTTTTTTTTAAACTTGAGTATGATTATTTTTGAATGAAACTTTTGTTTTTCCCATGACTAAGGTAATACATGCTTATTAGTAATCAGTGAGAAAAAAAGAAGAGAGAAAAGGAAGGAAGGAGGGAGGTAGATAGGGGGTTAGGAAAGAAGGAAGGGAGAGAGACAAACATTTCTACTGGTACAATGTTCGTGTTGCTCATGTTACTGTTTATATAATTTTTTACAATCATATACAGGGTTTAAATGGATGGAGAGATAGATAATAGATTATGCATCTGCATGGTTTTTTCCCTAGACCTAGATAATTTCCTATTTTACTATAAACTTTCCCATAAAACCATTTTACTTTCTACATTAGAATCCATTTAATTATAGATTTGTCACAGGTTACACATATCTGTGGTAGGTTGGCTTCCCCGGGAAGCACACTCCGACTCAGCATAGGGGAAAAAGATTAAGGAATGAGTGCCCTTGGAGTACACACTGCAGGGGAGAGGAGGAGGAAGAAGGCAGGACTGAGCAGAGAGAAATCAGGCTGTCACGCCGGCCCTGCAGCAAGCTTGGGCAACCACACAGTGAGCTCTGGCACTAACATCCGCCCCATGTTTGGCCTTTATAACCCATTTTATGTCATGGTACGTGGGCTGTCTTGAGAAGGGTGCATGACCTTCAGCAAGGTGGCTTCTGCAGCCACCTGGAGTCTATCTGATGAAAGTACTGTCACTTGACACCGTCTGCTAACAACTCTCCCAGCATCTAGGGCAACAAGTTCTTCCTTGTTTGGGACTTTGGTCAGTGTATCACCACGTCTGCCACAACATTCTATTTAATATAACTTTTCATTTTTTTGTATTTTTATATTCTTACCAATTTTTCTTTCTTAAAAACACTGTACATATTTTTAAACGTTTAGAATTATTTCCTTAGTTTATAATCTCAAAACTAGAATTACTGTGGGGGCACCTGGGTGGCTCAGTTGGTAAGAGCCTGCCTTCAGCTCAGGGCGTGATCCCAGGGTCCTGGGATTGAGCCCCACATCGGGCTCCCTGCTCTGCTGGGAGCCTGCTTCTTCCTCTCCCACTCCCCCTGCTTGTGTTCCCTCTCTTGCTGGCTGTCTCTCTCTCTGTCAAATAAATAAAATCTTTAAAAAAAAAAAAAAGACTAGAATTACTGTGTTAAAATATTTTACTATTTTAAAGTTCTTGAAACATATGATAAGTTGCCCTCAAAAAGTTGTTCCAGTTTGTACTCAAGCCACTAGTATACAAGAGGTACCCATGTTCCAGGTTTTCCAGCTTTGGATATTTTAATCCAAAAGTGATAATCTGACACAGGTTAACACATTAGCTCTTTCACAATTTTCTTTCTATAGATTATCAATGATTTTTAACATTAATTTATGTTTCTACAATCAGTAATAGAACCTCTGTTCCAAACTGCCAATTTACTCTCCGCCCACTTTCTTAAGGAAGTATATAGTGTTTTCACCATCATGGATAGAACTTTTTTTTTTTTTAAGATTTTATTTATTTATTTATTTGACAGAGAGAGAGAGAGAGAGAGAGACAGCCAGAGAGAGAGGGAACACAAACAGTGGGAGTGGGAGAAGAAGAAGCAGGCTCCCAGTGGAGCAGGGAGCCAGATTCAGGGCTCGATGCCAGGACCCCGGGACCACAACCCGAGCCGAAGGCAAACACTTAACGACTGAGCCACTCAGGCACCCCATGGATAGAACTTTTTAAAAGTTTTTATTAGATTCCAATTAGTTAACACAGAGTGTAATATTAGTTTCAGGTGTACAATACAGTGATTCAACAATTCCATAAAACACCCGGTGCTCATCACAAGTATACTCTTTCCTCCCCATCACTTATTTCACCCATCCCCCCACGGACCTCCTCTCTGGTAACCATCAGTTTGCGCTCTATACTTAACAGTCTGTTTCTTGGTTTGCCTCTCTTTTTTTCCTTTTGTTCCTTTGTTTTGTTTCTTAAATTCTACATATGAATGAAATCATATGGTATTTGTCTTTCTCTGACGGACTTATTTTGCTTAGCATAATACTCTCTAGCTCCATCCATGTCACTGCAAACGTCATCATGGATAGAATTTAAAAGGGTTCACCCATAACAATATTCTAGTTTCAAAACTTGAAGCCAGTTAATTCAATATCATCAATTTTTCTTCTTTTACTCAGACCACTTCATTCACTCATTTATATCATTTGATACTATATTTTTCTATCTTCCCTTCTAGCTGGCAAATCGGAGGGGAGAAAAGTATGATGCAAAATAGCCTCGTGCACAGTATAGTACAAGAGCATAAACCACAGAAAAAGCCTTAAGAAGATGCTCAAGAAAATTTATGGAAATACATTGATTTGATAGATGAATAAAAACATAAATAGATACTGTCTACCAATACACTATTTGTCAGCTAAAATATAAACTCAAGAATTAGATGATTTTCTTTTAAAATATAAGAGCAATTTGGGGCTTGTTATTAACTGACACTTACAGTGTGCTTTGAAAATCAAAAATAAAAAGGCATTAGTAGATATTTATTTTCTCCCTGTAAGCTTTTCCTATCTTATTTTGCCACAAGAGCCTATTTGCATGGGGCCTCTACATTTTAATTCAATCAGTTGCAAATTAATTTTCTAGGGAACAAAAAGTATTCCTAAGAGATGTTGTATGATTTCCACATTGCTTTTATTTTCATCTTTAGGTTTAAAAAAGAAAACAAAAGTTAATGAAGTTGTTAGTAATAATCTTCCTTTCATGTAATTTTTGAGATCTAATTATGCATTTTTAGTTGTTTTTCTTTTTATAGTCAAGGTTCACTGCTATTCAAATGAATATCCACCAGAACGCCAATGTATTAATCATGACATACACAAATGGATGTGATAAATGCTAGGAATCAAAGAGAGCTGTAATAAGCAGTCTCCATATGTGATATGATTTACAAATATTAAATGCAACCCAGGCTTGCTTTCTTTTGGTGTCCTGGGCTTTATTTTTTCCCCCCATTATATATCCTTCCCACCCAAAGTTAACTTTTCCTCTTTATCAATTTTTCACAAAGGAATTCATTCCAACCACATGTCACTTAATTACAGGGTTATTGCATGCAACTAAAAAGGTGCTGATTACAAAAGGACAAAAATACTTAACAAAGTAGGGACCCAGTTTACGTAGGCTTAGTGGATTATCAAGGTCTTACTGAGCTCTCACCTTCTTGTCAATGCTGTACATGTGTCAACAATTCAGAATCCATCTACCTAGAGCACAGCTAAAAATGGAAATTCAGAGTCCACGGGTCTCCAGTCTCTGACAACAATCATTTCAACCAGTTTTTCTTTTTTGGAGGCGGGGTGTGGGGGGACTTTCATGTCTATTTATTATTCATTGCTCAAATAACATAATTGTTTATTCAACCACTGGTAAGCCAAGAAGGGTGGAGCAGTCAGTCTTCAGGAAACAGGAAGTTCTGATAGTCCACAACCAGTGCAAGGTGAGGACTATCACAAGTGGTAGTAAAACATAAGTCATAGACAAAGATGACAGTATCATCAAAACCAAAAGATTTCAAGGGAATAATACACCCCCTCTCTCTTTCTCAGAGACATCTGTCCAATTTCTCTGTAGCCTAAGAAATGGAAGCATTTTTCCAGGTTACAAAGACACGCTGGTACTAGGATGAAAAGCAGACTTGCTGCTCTATCTTGAAGTCTGTATGACAGATTCCATGAGTGCACATATATGTGCATGAGTGTGTCTGGTTGATTTGATCATTCCCAGGCTTCACTTGCCTGACTCTGCAAACCCCCACGGTAATGCTGAACTCGTGGAACAACAGTACTATGGTGGTAGATTCTTCACTCCTCAGCTGCAGTCTTGGAGAAGCTGCCTCTGACAGCCTTAACTAAAGTTTATAGTCTTCATCCTTAGAAATAAACTAGGCCTTATCCTCCTTGAAATCAGAGATCAATAAGACTATTTGCATAGTGGTCTCAGAAAGATAGCAATTTTTTCCTTCCCTTTTTGTTTTTAATGTGGCAATTTTACTGGTTGTTTAGCATTCTGTAATCAGAAAGTAGTTTAAAAGCATTCAAGATTATCTTTGATATTTAGAACCTTTTTCCTAACTGTATATCCCTTGGGCATCTGAAGGGCATAAGCCACAACCATAGGGCTCTTTCTTGCTGACCCAATCAGAGCACTGGTAATGAGAGAGAGCTCTTCAAGAAACCTTATGACCTATACCAGCTTATCTAATAAATGAGTATTAGTAACAAAGTAATTGATTCCTCAGGATACAAGCACATAAAGCATGTCAGGCTAAAACAAAATCTCCTTTTTTGCCTTACACAAGAAGTATAGGGTTGATTTTAGAAAAGAAACAAATCCATGAATATAATATATAGCTGATATATATATCCCTATAGCAGGAAGTAGATTTATGGTTTGCAATCCAATGGATAAGGTGACTTGAATGAAAAATGAAGGACATCATCAAGGGCCAACCACTTAGTCTCAATTCTGGGACACAGCCAAGACCCAATAGCCATAAATCATGAGATGGAACAACAAATGGACACTCTCTCCACCATCACCATACAGCAAATTCTCAGTAGGTAATGGGCTTCTTTTTATGTGTCTCATCCACCAAACTACAGTGAACTAACTGTAAATGCTCTGTGATGCTAAGCCATATAATGTGTGTGCTTTGCACATGGTGGATGCTTAATGAGTGCTTCTGGGCAATTATGATCTTCTTTGCATGTAATTTTTCAAATAAAGGGATAGATTAGCCAGTACTCGTTGATATTTGTGAAGTGGATGGAGCCCCCTTATTTTCTCTGACTTGGTTCCCACTATCATTTTAATTGACTTCTCATCTTGTCTGATCAAAACTACCCCTTAGTAAAGAATATGTGATGTAAGGGTCTTGAGTCAATTCCTCTTCAGAATGGCTTCAATAAGATCAGATGAGTATTGGGGGGGGTTTCTAAGATTATGCCACAGAAAACCTTGTCTGTGATTAGACAATGTCAAAACAATCACAGTGGTGATAAAACAGCCATGGGCCCTAATCTGCTCTTCCTTTGTCTCAGAAAACCAGTTTTTTCCCATTTTGAAATGCAAATCCAATTTGTCACTACACAGCACAACAATGCATACACATAACAATATCCCAAAGAATCCCCTTATATGACTGCTTAAAGCCCTTCAATATCTTCCCTTTGTTTATGGTACAAAATTTAAAATCTTAAGGACACCTCATGATCTTATTTACCCCTCCAGCTCATCTCAACCCAAATGCCCTGGTTCCCTGTGTTCCAGATACACTCACCTTTTCTGAGTTCTCCAATGGAACATTTGTCCTCTCATCTCAGGAGAAATGTCTCAAGAAAGCAGTCACCTTCTTTTTCTTACTGTTGCCTTGGCCAACTTGTGTATCAAGTCTCCATTGCAATGTCACTCTCAGAACACACTGAAGTTTTGATAAGTGGGGGAACAGAACTCATAGGAAGGTGTTATGGGAAATTCTAATTAGAAAATTCATAGGAAGATATTATGGGAAATTCTAATTGGGAAACTTAAATGTATTAGGTTTAGTAAATACGAAAAAGAATGAGTTCAGTGAAGATAGGGTGGACACTGAGAAAAACAGACAAGCTAAAAAGAACTTTTACATTTTTGAAACCTTAAAAGAGAATTTGGTCAAGGATAAATAACCTACAGAGCACAGTCCAGCCAAGACTGAACTATGAGGGCACCATCCCTGTCCAGGGCCCCCTCTATTGATTAAGAAGAAGCAACATACAAATGACGTCAGTAGTAACTAAGGGCAGAATAACAGGTGGACTAGCTGCCTCTGCTTAGGGGGAAGCTCTGAAGGGGCATCTGGAAAGGGTTTGTCAAGTGCACAAAGCACAAGCTGACAAAAGAATGGACTTGGGCTGTAAATAAAAGATGGGGAATGCACCTGAGAGCTACTGATGTTGTCTTGGTCAGATTATTTGCAAAGCCCCATCTATTCTATCTGAGGCAATGTTTCATGAAAGGACGACCCAGGGCTCAATGACTATAGAGCTCATTTTCAAAAAGATTTAGTGAGTCAGACTGAGTTACTAGTAGTTGTGTCAGCTTACTAAAGAGACTTCTTTTCTTCTTACTATCAACAAGGAACCCAGAAGAGAGAAAATAAAGAAGAGAGAAAATAAAGCATTGACCACAATTGTGGTTAAATGTTTATACTAAGATTTTTAAAGTTTTGTCCACTAACCGGACTGTTAAGTACCCAGGGAACAGAATCTGTTTCACTCATGATTATATCAGTTGCTTATCATGTTGCCTGGAATATAACTGATATCCAATAAATACTTAGATGGCTGACTAGATGAGTGGCATAGAGAATCCATATAACTGTGGGTATTCTTCCATTTGATGCTGAACATAGAGGAATACCCCTCATACAAACTGAGCATAAAAACTGGTGAGTACCAACAAGTATATGGAAAAAGATACTCCAAGAAAAATTTTTCCACTTAATGGCAGCCATGGGGACAAGCTGATTTCCTTTCTCTCTCATAAAAATGTCTATCCACCATCTCTATCAACATACCATATTCTCATATAATGTATTTGTGTTGGAATTTGTGCAGTAAAGGAATTGATAGTTCTCTTTCTTATATAAGTCTTGTTTAGAGTGACCAAACTTCAGTGATCGGGTAACTGAAAACTAAAAACAGAAATTTCAAAATGAAGAACTTCCTCTCTGCCTTTAGCAAAGGTAATTTTGAAAATTTCTTTGATTTCAGAGGTTATCAAGCTGAATAGAGGGAAAACAGAGGAACAAAAATTCTGCCCTAAAATCTCAAGGCATGTCCCAGCCTCTGGGTCTGGCCTATATCATCCACAGAGTCACTTAGTACCTTGCAGTAGGTGTGGTTCACAGACCAGCAGCGTCCACATTACCAGAAAACTTAAGAAATACAGAATCTGAAGCCTCACTTCAGATCTGCTGAAACTCAATCTGTTTTATCAGGCAGTCCTTGTTCCCATTAAAATTTGAAAAGTACTGACCTGGAACCTATAGTATAAGATGGAGACCTTGGGTTTACGTGTTAGACTACATTTTAGAATATTTTTAAAGCTGAAATTTAAAAATGAGGGTGCAAAAGATGAGTCTTGAGACACACACACATGAAAGAATTTCTTTTCGTAGGAAGATACTAAAATTTAGAAAAGGTCAGAGACTATATCCCGCAGCTCCAAAAGGCAAATTCAAACTAGTCTAGCCAGAAAGAACAACAAAAGCATTAATCATTCCCTTCCAGGCCTTCGAGCTTCAGATATTCTCACAGATAAGAAAGACAGAAGGAAAATGTTCTATCCACAGAGGAAAAGTCAAGAAGTCAGAAAAGGCCCAGTGCTCAAAAGATACTGTAAGAGAAGCCCAGAAATTAGAAACTGTACTCTTGGGTGATATAAAAATAGTCATTCTATTTTTCAGCCCTCTTTTTTTTCCTTGCAGTGTACTCTAAATTTTATTTGCAGATAGTTATAC
Source organism: Ursus maritimus (assembly GCF_017311325.1). Lineage (NCBI taxonomy): Eukaryota > Metazoa > Chordata > Mammalia > Carnivora > Ursidae > Ursus > Ursus maritimus. The sequence continues at coordinate 59,915,128 of NW_024426885.1, forward strand.
ACATTTTGTATCATTCCTCATTTTCTCCATTAGATTATAAATTCCATAAAGAAGAGATAGCTCCTTGCCTGCCCAAATTGTTTTTAATTTTCCATAAAGATTTATTACATACCTTTTGTCCACTCACTCTCCAAATATAATGGACAATTAAATTTCCCCAAGAATAAGCATGCGGTTCAATTTCTCTTGCAAAACTCATCTCCCTTTTCCACAACCCCAATCCCTTCAGAATGAACTCATGTCACCACCTCAGAGAGATCTTCCCAGGTTCCCCACTCCCTCCTTTCTACTTCTAAAGCACTTGGCCCTTCCCTCAACTACAGCACTTATACTGTACTGTAAATGCTTATCATCTGTCTCCATAATCTACTGTGATGTCCCTGAAGCCAATGCCATAACACAGACGTAGTTAGAGCCTTCCAGCTTGAGTCAAACTTGAACAAAATGTCTCATCTCACAACCTATCCCTGATACCATACTTCCTTTTTCAGTAAAGTTCTGCTCTGGTTCCACCAACGGTTCCTCAATTTCTGGTTCACCTCTGTGCACGTGGTCTCTGTTCAGTGTTCATCCTAATTTGTACACTGACTTCAGTTTTACAGACATTTGCCACAAGAACTGAATCATATTCATGAGTGTAAGAATGTTGCTCAAGATTGACATATTTTTTCTCCATCAGATGACTTGTCGACAACCTTCATGTTCTTCCATCATACACAGTCTGAGCTCAATCATGTGACCTAAAGCCCCTGGAGGTGCAATCCAGACCCTGGCCCCCAAACCAGAGTCAGGTCGATCTGTCTTCCTCAGCATTCGGGAACATCTTTTGTAATGATTTTTTTCTAGTATTTATACTTTTACAAGCCCAATTGCTCCAGTAACGCTTATTCAAAAAAATTACTGCATAAATAATCTTAAAACTGGAATCTGAAAGACCTGCTGAACTCTCAGAAATCCTTAATCTTATGATCGCTCCTTCAATCTCCCAAAGGAGGACAAATAAGCCAGCTTGTTTTTCTTATGACTTTCTTTTGAATAAAACTGGTAATCACCCCCTCTAAACACAAGACACACAAAGAAAAATGTAATGAAATAATGCCAAAAATGCACCACATTCATCAAGATTCTGAGTTGCTATCCACAGAATCCATAGTAAATCTGATCAGAATCAGAAACCCAGTTGGGTGTGCCTTTACACTAACTGGAAGGGACACTGGGAGGTATAGGCTGTGAGGGTTTGCATTTTAGGAAGGAAGAATTCACACTATGAATTATTAATAAGTGCAGTGGATAAGGTAGCCACAAATAGCATTCCCTACATTTACCCAAGTAATAGACTGTGAAATGTCTAGAATATCACACAAAGTAGTAGAAACTTACTCAGTTAGGGTTGGGACTCACTAAAATGTTTAGTGCAATGGTATGACATCATCAAAGCTACCTTGTAAAAAAATCATTTCTGGCAAAAGAGAGGATTGGATTCATGACAGGATAAAAAGAAGATGCGCTTATACAGATAAGACAATAATGAAAACCTGAAAAACAAAGGCTAATAAGAAACTAAAAATTACTGAGCATTTAATTCTCATGAAAACTTTGATAGAGACTTCTAAGGCTCATCCTCATCTAACTGTCCTTTTGGTTAAACGCCAAGAGAGTATTTATACTTCTTTTTATGCATGACTAGTTCTGGCCAATGGGTTGTAGGAGAAAATATGTCACTTCTGTGTCAAAGCATTTAAATGCTGGCGTGAGACCACCAGTCAATAATTCCCTTCCAAGCACTCTCTTTCCCAGTCACAATGGACAGTTGAAACACCCCTTGTGAAAGGATCCTCAGTCATCCTGAATCCAAAGTAACTGTGATATGCAGAGCCTTCTGCCGACCAATGCAGCATATGAATTGTGAACAAGGTAGAAACCTGTGTTTGTTAAGCCACCAAGATTTTAGGGTTTGTTTTATTTATTTAGCCACTGCATAAATTAGCTTAAACTGCCTTACCCAGTAATCTGTAGAAGAGCAACTGCCATCCTAATTTTCAGCTAGGGACAATGAGGCTCAGACAGGTTATCCGAAGTCAACAAGGAAATGTGTACTGGAGCTGGAATTTGTTGTTTTGTTGTTGTATGGTTGTGCTACCATTGGTTTGTTGTTGTAATTATATCATGCTTGTTTTATGATGTGTGTATATATATCTGTATATATAATATACAACATTCGTATATATAATATATATTCAAATAGATACATAATATATATATATAAATTTTTGTGTAACATAAATATGCAGATAATTTTTTTCTTGTATAACATTTTTCTTGGCTTGACCCTTCCAATATTGTCAAATTGCTTTCTAAAAAGACTATAATAATTATTATTTCCACCAGTAATACACGAAACTACTCTTTTTGCTGCATGCCTGCCAGCAAACGACATTACTGTTTAATTTTTGCCAGTCTGATAACAATAAAGTGACATTTAATTATTATTTAATGCACATTTCCCTGACCTCTTTTGAATATGATCATCTTTTCTTATGTTTGTTAGTTAGATGAATTGCTCTTTATTAATTGATTATTCATTTATTGTCAAATTTTCTGTTGGGTCATTTTTCTTTTCATTGTCAATTTGTAAGGGCTCTTTCTATATAATATGTGTTAATCCCTTGTCATCTGTGTTGCAAATATATTTTACAAATCTACTGATAGTTTATTGACTTGGTTTATGGTATCTCTGCTATATAAAGCAGTTAAAAATGTATATGGTAAAATCTGCCTGTCTTTTAAAATTGTATTATGAAATATTTCAGACACATATATATACAAAAATAAAGTAAAAATTCATACCATTTACCTTAAAAAATAAAATACAAACAATATAGTTAAAGCCTGAGGTGTACTTCTCTCCAATCACATCTTCCTTCCTCACTACCAGAATTAACCACTATTCTCTATTTGATATGTATCATTTCTATGCATTTCCGTATGTTCTCATCCTTACATCTATTCTTAAGCTATGTATAGCATTGTTTTTCATACTTTAAAATTTTGTATGAATATATTAATACTACATATATCTTTTTCTTGAACTTCAGTTTTTTTTCACTGGGCTATGCTTTTGACAATTCATCAATATTTAACTATGTAGTTCTAATTTATTAATTTTATCTGCAATACAGGATAATTTAGCATACCTGACCCTTTTCTTTTAAAGAAACACTTGTTTCCAAATTTCTGTAATTATAAGCAATGTTGCGATGATCATTCTTGTGCTCATCTCCTTCTGAGTATGTGTGAGAAATTTTCAAAATTATATACCTAGCAATACAACTACTAGACTTTAGGGTTTGTACAAATTGCTTAATTACTAAATGACATAGTTTATCAATATGCACTACCACCTAAGAGTTTCTCTTGCTTCACATTTTCACAAACACTAGTTATGGTTAAATTTTTATATTATGGCAAATTTGATGAGTGTGAAATGATATTTAATTGCAGTTTCATTAGCATTTCCCTAAGTACTAATGAGGTCAAGCATTTTTCACGTTTGTTAGCCACTAGAGGTTACTTCTTCTGCAATTTGATCACACAGTTTGCTTCTAGATTCCCTACTGTGTCATTTATGTTATTCTTACTGAATTTTCAGCTCTCTTTATTGTGGCTCTTAATCCTTTATGATTAACACAAATCTCTCTCCCAATCTGTGGCCTGTATATGCATGCTTTTCATATCTTTTGAGAAACGAAAATTATAAATTTCATTATAACTCAGCTTTTAAGTCATTTTCTTTAAGATTTGCTATTTTTGTCATGTTTAAAGAAATCTTTTTCTATCCTCAAAGTGGTAAAAATACCCTTTCGTTATTTTCTTCTAAATATTTTAAATTTGAGGTGTGTGTATGATGCTGATTTTATGTCTGGGTGGAAAGGGTCTATTTTTCACCAAATCCAACAACCAATTTCCCTAGAAGTATTTCTTCAAGGTTTTCAAATTTGCTGCCAGAGAGTTGTAATAACATTTGCTTATTATTCTTTTAATCTTTCACAGTAATGATGATTACATCTCTTTTTTTATTTCTATTCTTATATATATTTGTGTTCCCTCTCCTTTTTCTTAGCCATATTCAAAGGGCATTTTTTTAAAAACTGGTTTTCCAAAAATAAAAACCAAAAAAAAAAAAAGGCACCAGAATCATCCTTTCAACTCTTCTGAGAAAACTATTTCATATTTTGGTAACTTCAGGCTAATTTTTGTTTAAAAATTCCTTTCTCCCTTATTCTGCTCGCTTTTTAATGGTTTTATTATAATTTCTTTAAATTAAAACAAGTTCCTTTACTAGTTCTTTTATTAGTTCTTTCTTTTTTAAAAATGGGATATTTAAAACTGCAAGTGTTTTCAGAGAATAACTTTTTCGTAGCTCAAAGATTTTACTATGAAGGATTTGACTTCTTTTTATTTTCTAGGTAGTTTATAAGTTTTAATTTCCTCCTTGAACCAAAAGTCATATTGAAATGTACTTCTTAATTTCCAAGTTGTTAAGGTATTTATATTTACCTTTACGTTACTTACTTCCAATTTTATTGGATTGTGTTAAAAAAAATATAGCCTATAAAATTTCTACTTTTAAAATCTGTTGAGCTGCTTCCTTTTAAAAGACAATAAGATTCTATATATATGCCTATAAATAATAATTCAGTTATTATTAATAATAAATTCAGCTTATTGACTGTTTTTGCAAGTCCTAAAGTCATTACGTCTTTATTTCTTCTACAGAACCTCTTATTTCTGAAAATGATATATTGATGTGTTCCTCTGCTATTCTTGTGTTTCTAAAGGTTTTTCCTTCATATTTATATTTATATTGCTTGGCACAAACAGATTTACCTTGAGTCTACCTTTTTCATAAACTGTACCTTTTATCATTATAAAGTGTCTCTCCTTACCATGTTTACACATGTCAGCCCTATCTTGCAGTTATATTGCTACTTCTGCTTGTTTTTAGTTTATATTTGTTTTATCTCTTTATTCTTTAATTTCACACCTTATTATTTTGCTTTAATATTTTTGGTAAATAGCATATAGCTGCCAGAGAGTTCTTTAATTAGACTTTATCTTTTAATGGCAAAATTCAGTTCATCATACTTAGTGTAGTTGTTGATATATTTGATTCCTTTCTATCCATAAAAATGTCTATTATTTATTTTCATTTGTTATTTTCTCTTTTTAATTTGGTTTGATCAAGTTGCTATTCACTCCAGTTAATCTTTATTCTGGTTTCACTTTTCAAGTCAATCTGACAGAATGTTGTTTTACCACTGAATTTAATACATTCACATTAGTATAACAGCAGATGTAGTAAATTCTAATCTTTCCATCTTTACATTAAGACACCATTTTGCTTGTTTTATCTTTTTTATTTGATCAACTTGATTTTCACTTTCATTGCTACATATTCCAGTTTTATTTTTAAAATTAATTTGACAAAATGTCTTTTAATGGTATAATGTAACCCATTAAGATTTAGTATAATGGCTAATATACTCAATTCCATTTTTTTCACCTTTCTGTTAATATATTATTTTACTTTTTTGTTCTTTATGTTTGCTTTTGGTTGATCAAGTTTTTATTCATTCCAGAAGCTACTTATTCTAGCTTTTCCTCTGTAAATGGGGAGTTCTATTGTACTATTACATTTCTTTTACAGGTTTCTTACCTTTCTCCATGCACCACATGCACTTTTTTTTTCTAGAATTACCATTTAAGTAAGTCTCTCCTGTTTAAAGAATTCTTGTTTAACATTTATATCACCCATTCACAAACAGTCTAGGCTTTATCAAATTAGATATAACTATTAACTATACATGTATATATGTGTATGTTAACTGAAAGTATCATTGCTCACCACTTACTTCCTCCACTGTCCTTCCCCATCTTGAAATTTATGTTTTAATTTGCTTGTTGTTGTTGTTAAGTCCCTTTTTAAATATTTTCCTCTGAGGGGCAAATGGATCATGTATTTTCTCAATTCTTACATATCCATAAACAGTTTTCTATCACCCTTAAAGTGAATTGTATCTCCCTAATAGGTTCTTTTTTTTTTTTTTTTTTTTTAATTTGACAGAGATAGAGACAGCCAGCGAGAGAGGGAACACAAGCAGGGGGAGTGGGAGAGGAAGAAGCAGGCTCATAGCAGAGGAACCTGATGTGGGGCTCGATCCCATAAACGAAAGGATCACGCCCTGAGCCGAAGGCAGACGCTTAACGACTGTGCCACCCAGGCGCCCCAGAGTAATAGGTTCTTAAGATACAGAAGATGGTTAATCTTTTATCTTGTAGTTTCCAATATTTCAGGTGGAAAATCTGAAGCTAGTTAAATTATTTTCTTTTGTTGGTACTGTTAATTTTTTAATGCATATATGCATTAAATATATAAATATATATTATAAATATATAATTCATATATATATAGTTATAGTTATATATATCAATATTATCCTGATTACAGACAAGAGACTTCTGGGGGTAGAGTAGATTAATTTATTTAAAGTAAATAATGTGCCAGCTCCTATGTGCTCCAATTTCCCCCTTCTGGGGCAATACTATAAAAGTTAAATGTCACCCTATACATACAGTGTCTCCATTGTAGTTAAGACTATTGAAAATATGGACTTCTATATTTACATAGGAGAAAGAGGCAGATGTCTACTGGAAAAGTAATGAAAGGATTCTGAGCTCTTACTCTAACCCTTGGGAATGTAAACAAATTTCTCCAGGGAAAAGGTAAGACCAGAGCCTCTAGCTTTGCAGCCTATGGGTTTCTCCTTGCTCCTGGTGTCCTTGCCCCTTGAAATATAAGTAAATGCCTCCTACCTCAGCAGAGGTAAGTATGTCTGGTGTTCTTACTCTCTAACTAGTTATAAATTAACTTTTAGGCTTGTTTTTTAGGGTAGGTCCCACATTTCAGTAAAATTTATTCAGACAGCCTTAACTGTGCAGAAACATAAAAATGTTTTCTCTACATCCCATAGGTATTTATTCTGTTTGCATGCTTAAGAGGTTTCTATGTATTCTCAGAATTCAGAATTCTGTCAACCTGTTTCCAAATATATATCTGTTCTTACCAAATCTGCCCAAATTGGTACATTCTCTCAAGCTGCAATTCAAGTATTGATCCAGTGTGAGGACTTTCCCCCCTATTATTTGTTTAAATAACTGCCTCTTCTTCATATGATCCTTCTTCTTTTTCTGAAACAGTGGTTATTCATATGTTTGCTCTAGATGTATCATCTTGGTCTTTTTTTTCATCATGCTTTTGAAATATTTTTTACCTCATCTTCCAAGGTATTAATTTGAGATACAATTAAAAATTGATCCTAAAATAAAGCAATGTTTTAAATGTAAAGAATTGGGGGGTTTTGCTATACCCCAACCTCCTTAAGTGTGTTCATGATTTTTCTTGTTCAATTGTTAACAGTCTCTTTTAGCAGATCTATCTGATGTCCCTCTCTCTGGCTGCCAGGCCCCCTAAATTTGTTATCTTCTTCTTTGTCAGCTCGCTGGTATTCAGGTATGGTAGCTGGAGCACCCTAACTAGCAACAAGCCTATAAGTAGCAAAGGTAAAGTCTTCCGTATTCCTTGGGCCAATAGTAGAGTAGCAGATAGCTGCCAGTCACTCAGTAGATAACATGAGGGAGTCAATTTGTTCCCCAGTTTCCTTGCATATTTCCACCTCAAAAGTGGGAAAACTTGGCTCATCCATTCATCTCCTCCTGGATTTACTGAGGGCTAAAGAAATCAGGCAAGTTCATATAGGGCTGATATTAACCTTTATCAAGAGTCACGTTCTGCTACATTCAGATCTTCTTCCTGGAATTCAATGATTTTGGTCCATAAAAGAGAAAAACAGTCCCAGCTACCCTCATCTGGATTCCCTTCCAGGGCCAAGATGCAATTACTGCTAGCCCCAGTAGCTGCTTTGCTCAAGAGAAGAAGCTGGATTAGAGCCAGGAGGGTAAGCAAAGCACACAAAACTATGATTTGAACCTGTCTCCTGAATGAAGGGAACGGTAGTTGAGTCAAAGAAGCTGGATAGATTCAAAGATGTAAGGAGGCAAAATGAACAGTGTTTAACAATGGTTATGGGGTGGAAGTGAGGGAGAAGAATTAAGGATAATCAAAGACTTCTAGTTTGGAAAATTAGTTGAGTAAAGTAATCACAAAATAAGCTATTTCTCTCCACTGAACTCTCATTACATCTTGGAGTTCATTTGCTACTGAATTTTCTATGGTTCACATATTCTTTGAACAACATATCTTCTTTGAACGGGAAAAATACCTCTAATGACTGTCAAGAAGAGAGAAGGATATTTAAAAATATTTTTCCCACAGTACTGCTTATGGTCAGAAATACCCTGATCCCAGTTTCCAAATGCATTCCCCCAACATCAGCCCTATCATCTTGCTGTCTGTTAGGCCAATGTCAGCTGAGAGCCAGAGAATAATATTATTAGCATAAATATCAATCCCAATTTGAAGTTGAGAGGGTTTTTTTTAACTTCAGGTAAGGATGCACACCATGACACACTGTGATAAATTGCTTGGCATAGTGGTATTCAGAGTGCAATTTTATAAACCTAGCTTCAGTACTTCAAAGTGTACTTTCAGATAGGGTTAATAAAGTCAACAGGATTACTGACACTTAATCAGTAAGAGGAGCATCACTGCTCACAGTTTCAAAATGCAGTCTGTCTTATCTTCTTATTTGTCACCACATGCCTGAGAAAGCATGGGATGCACAGCGGTTTTCGCTCTTTCTAAAAGTTACAAGACTATTCTATTAGCTTACTTGAGAGTGATATTTATCTATGTTCTTTTGAACAGGAACTGTTTTTGAAGTGGAAATAGATGCTGTGTCCTTGTCAGTAGTGGACTCTCAAAATAATAATAACAACAACAATAATAATGTTGTAACATCAAAAATGATAAACAATGCATAGAAAGATTAAAGGCTGGGCACTAAGAAACCCAGCTAAAGGAGTGGAAGATAAAAGGAGGAAAAAGTAACTGAACAGACAAAATTCATTCTTTACTACAATAAATCCTAAACTAGAGGAGAGTTGAAATGTGGAGTAGCTCTTAGTTATTTCCTAATTTACTCTCCATATTATTCCATAAAGAATTTAAGACTCCTCACATGAACTAGGAAAGATAACTTAAGGGAAAAAAGTAAATTAAAAGGAATGTAAAAGAAGGATAATTGTGTAAATGTGAGTTAGAAATAAGTTTAATAGTAAAATACATACTACAAAACCAACATACTTGCCATAGAAAGTGATAAGGTTGACTGAGCTTTTCAGTAATCAACTCTAAAAGGGAAACTTTGTGGTCAGTCACACAATTCCCAGTATCTATCTCACAGAAACTGTACCATTTTTCAGGAGCCCCATGATGATTCTGGAGGATAACGTCAAGCAGGACTATCTCCAGAGATTCCTTGGGGAGTTGGCTGTGCAATGTAATAACCAACATCCCAAACAGCATACTTACACAAAATGAAATGTGAGATTCACAAAAATCTTTCTTACCTTGTCTCTCAGCCAATGTGGGGCAACTAGGAAAAGTACACTTTTGTTTGCAAAAATAGTTTACAGGGGGTGCTAAGTGGCAAAATAAAACAACAGTCCTCAAATGTTCAGAAATTCTCGGTAAACACAATGTGATACTGTATTGCCCCAGTGCGTCTGAGTCTTCAGAGAGTTCTTTATGACCTTTCAGAAGCAGACCTCTAATACCCAGTGGTTTTTGAAACAGTAAAAAGAAATGTTAACAAAAACTCAAAACACACACACACACAAGAAAACAAACAAACAAACCCTGATAGTTTGATGGTGAACTAATGCCTAAATTCAACTTCTTTGGGCCCAACTATCTTTATCTTTGGCTATGTTTCTGATTTTCCTAAGATGTTAAAAAAAAACTTGAATCTGGCACCAGGTTGGGGATGGGACAGAGGGTAACAAAGCCTCACGAGGCATTTAAAATCTACAGTCTATAACTCAGGACAGAGGATTGCTCATTTTGAAGAAAAATTCCCAGGTTGGGCCTCAGAGTCATTTAACAAAAACCAAATTATCTATTATCCTTCAACCAGAGAGTATAGAAGGAGAGATTTCAGGTGAACAGGAAAGGAAGACCAAGGAAACAGAACTAACATTTTCTGAATCTGAAGGCAATTTTGAGTGATCGAGAAAGAAGCAAGAGAAGGCCGACAGCAGAAAGGGGGGACAGAAATTTGATTACTGTTTACAAAAATCTTTGAAACTCGATAATGACAGATCATCAATACTAGGTGAGAAAATTCATATTAGTAAATATCAAAATAACAGAGTTGGGACAGTAAGTGAACAGATTACTGCAATTTGCTTTCTCATATCAGCTCTCCAACGTATTACCAGATCTTTATAAAGATGTGTGGATGACTATTGCATACCTCCTCCTTCCCCTCTAATCTTAGATGCTAAATGCAGAAAACTTAGGCAAAGATAAGACTGGGCAAAGGGGGACCTAAATATTTTTACACTGCTATTTGAAGTTTTGTAATCTGAATGAATGCGGAACAATTCATTTTAACTTCCTAGTCCCTCTGGGGTCACTCCAGCTTTAACAATTTCTTCAGCCATTAACTGATTTTACCCATTGGCAAAAAAAAAAAAAAAATTCATGAATCATATCTAAAACTAAGAGGCTGAAAAAGAAATGGTCTTACCCATGGCCCTAAGATCTACTCTCCATTAGAACTAATATCAATCTTAGTTATGTTGAAGGCCAGACATCCTTTGATCAATGGTGTCTAAGCAACTATCAGAGTAACTGCTCAGAACACAGAGATAACAGCAATGATGGAGACCAATCTCAGAGCCAAGTTTCAAAGTGCATCAAGAAAGCAATGACAAAAACAAAATAAAACAACAGAGACTAGGGCGTGCAGGAATCTGAATTATGTAATTTCAGTATCTATTTCCCAGAAGCACATTTTTTCATTTAGGAAACCAAACCAAAAAGAAAAAAAAAAAAGGAATGGGTTAGCCTAGCAGTTAAAGAAGAGCAATTTCCTGCATTACCACCTGGTACAAAGATTTTAGAATTTCCAAATTAGAAGTCTAAATCTGAAGCATTTTAGGAGTCAAAATCACTTGCAAGCCATTAAGGGTGAATTGATTTTCCAATACAACAGCAGCAAACTAGAACCACTTCCTACTGCTTTGAGAACTCGTCCTGTCATCAAATTCTGGCACTAGAGATTAAGAAACTTAAGAAAGACTTAGTAATTATAAGCTTCTAATAGCACACCTTGTTCTTATAAGATTACGTGGTCATTCTGAGACTGAGCAAATATTTTGAAAAGGCCTTACCAGGGAGTTGCATATAAGGTTTCTTTCAGAATCTCAGTCCTACTCCTGTCTTAGAAAATATCTTACTGAAGCATTTGATAAAAGCATTTCAACATCAGTGTGCTTGCTCTGCCTTTTTCTAAACAAAAGCCTCATTGCAGGCAATCATCCCCAGCCAACCAGTCAGCTTTGCACCACACAACCTTTTAAATATTCTCTCTGTAGCAATGTTTCTAAATCGGGCTGCTTTCAACAAGATACTATTAGATGTTCTGTGAGGAAAAAAATAAGTTTACATAGTCGACTAAGTTTGAGGCTGGCTGGTAAAACAAACTTAAATAGATTTCTTAATTACAGGATTTCTCTTGAGTATTTAGGCTCTTCTCCAAAAAGAGGCATCATTTAGCATCAGTTAAGCCCCTCCTCCCTTTGTTTTTACCCAGAACACTATTTTTATCTTTCAAACTTAATTCCCATGAATCATACTTAGGAAGAATATCTTTAAAAGACAGCAATAAGAAAGAGACTGTACAGTAGGCACAGTGCACCTCAGTGAGTGAAATGTACCTGTGTTATAGACATGTGTTGCTTGAAGCTTTATTCCACAAGCCGATTCTACCTAATGACCAGCTTCTCAACTACCCTAGATGAAGAAACCTGATCTTAGGGCTCTGATGCCCCGTGCTCCAGGAACTAAGCCTGTTTCATACCCCTAGCAAATACCTGTCACCTTCACCATTTCACCAACCTCAGTGAAGAGATGGGTTTGCCATCTGTCCCCATCTGGCTATGGGTATGAGAGTCCATCACTATATAGGTACACAGGGAAGCAGCCTATCAAATTGTCAACCACAACCTGGTTGGGTTGAATAATGCCCCCTAAGCATTAGGCTACCTTATTTTGAGAGTGTTAACTGCTGTAGGTGGAAACAGTGAGCATGGATGAGAAGCCAGGCCTGCCTGCTCTCCCAAGCTGTTTTCTGAGATCTTTACCAAAGAGGACTCACCATGATTCCAACATCCTTCTAGAGACGTCAAGCAACAGTCCAGTTTACAAACACTCAAGAATTTGGGAACTCTTGGGAAATAAGGATAAATTTTTCCCAATGAGAATAAATTTTGATTAGAACTTAACAAAAATATATGCTGGCCAAGAGAACCAGGAAATGGTGTCTGTGGAGGTTAACAACCTTATCCAAGGTCATACCTCTGGCACTCTTTCCAACACACCATGTCATTTAGTCCCTTTAATTTTTCTCTTCATTCCGGTAAAGTCCAATGTCCCTTCCTCACAGAGCCATGCCTAACCAACTTATCTAAAGTATGTCCCCACTAACATATTTTTACTTCATACCAGTCATCACAATTTGAAATTCTTTTATTTGTTTATATCTTTAATTTCTATCTTACCCCATTAGAGTAGAAGTTACAATTTAAGTATCTTATTCTTGTTCCACTTTATCCCAAAAACCCAAAACAGTGCCTGGCACTTCCTAGAATTAAATTAAACCAGATGATCAAGGAAGAGAAAGCCACACTTCCAGTTAGCAAAACTCCTAATTCCCAAGAGAGATTTTTCTCTCATAGCAACATTAAGTCTATAAAGGGAAACTGGGATATCTTAGTTCATGGGAACTTTTACAGAGATAATCACCTGCCTGAAATGATTAAAGGGCTCTTCAATTTGGAGGCAGAAGGCTGAACCTCATGGCTGTCTAGGGGACCATCTGTTTATATCTATACTAACAAACCATTTCTATTCACCTTTTGTGACCCCAGTCTTGGATCTTTCTGGCTTATAGCAGTTAAAAGGACCCAGACATTCTTTCAAATTTCTGTTCTGATGAATTGCCTGGTGCATCACATAATATTAATGCTCATGATTTTAGTTGACAACAATTCTGGTGTAATTGTTTAATTAATTAGTGTTGGACTTACACTGATCACCTGATTTGTTTCAGAATATTTTTCATGATACAAAAGATATACTAAGAAAATAATTTCAATACAATGAAGTAAAATAAATCTTTAAATCATTGCAATTATTTGAAGGGTTGGGGAATGTAACAGGGTTATGTCCTTAAAACCATAAAAGACGCTAAACTCTAGGAACAAACTGAGGGTTGCTGGAGGGGCAGCGGGGGGGGGGGAGGATAACTGAGTGATGGGCATTAAGGAGGGCGCTTGATGTAATGAGGACTGGGTATTATATGCAACTGGCGAATCACTAAATTCTACCCCTGGAACTAATAAAAATAAATTACAAAAAAAGTGAAAATTATAAAATGATGTAAGCTCTTAGTTATTCTGCATTCCCAATATGAAATTCCCAGGTAGTTGGAAATGTGTGTACTACAGACGGAAGGAAGGAAGGAAGGAAGGAAGGAAGGAAGGAAGGAAAGAAAGAAAAAGAAAGAAAGAAAGAAAGAAAGAAAGAAAGAAAGAAAGAAAGAAAGATAGATTAACTCTTCATTCTGGAAACACAACTCCTAGAAGGAGAAAGAGGACTTGGTGAGGCATAAAAGATAAGACTGTAGTTCTGATTCCACTATTAAGTAGAGGTATCCGGAGGGAAACTATTTAACCTCCCCCATCTCCATTAATAAGAAAAAGTCTAACAAAATAAAAACCATCTATGAAACATTTATTATATGTCAGAAAATGTGCTAAGCATTTCACATGTGTTTTCTCATGGCATCCCTTACAATTACCCTTTGCATATTCCTATTATTATCCCCATTTTAATTATGCGGAAACTTGAGGTTTGGGGAGTGTAAGAAATTTATTCAAGCTAGTAAGTAGTGGAGATCTAAGTAAACAACTAATACCATCATCCTTGCATTCATACCAAGACTGTGTACAAGACCCAAAGACACAATGGATGTATAATGCTTAGAAATCCACCTCAGTGAAGGAATGGCAATTCACATCACGTAGCCTTATCCAAGTTTTCAAATTATATGCAACAGTTTTTATGTCTAACACTGCTCCAGTATTTTCTCATACCTCCCGTCTCCACCCCTGGTCTCTGATGCTCCTATTTGGATGAGAGGGAAAATATGAATTGACAACTTTGGTGGCTTGCTCCTGTCTTTCCCTAGCCACATTTGATACTTCTTTGTGGTGCCGCCACTTTTGTGAAAATGTTGGCATCTCTCACTTTTATTTCCCTCAGTTATGAGGTCGAACAAACTGGTGAAGTTTACTACTGGTTCACACAAACCGGGACATGTCACTCAAAATTTTTCTAGATAGTATATTTAGATCAGAGAATAAAACAGAAAGAGGAATGATTCTTCTTTCTCAAGTCATATCATTTGCCTTTACCAAAAAGAATAGGAAGAGAGAAAAAAAAATGCAGAGGTTACTAATCCTCAGGAGTATAATTATTTATCAGTAAGTGGTCACTTCTAATTAAACGTAGCATTATGGAATCTTGGAATATCTCACTTCCACAAAATTTCTTCCACATTCAAATACAAACTTCTGATATTATTGCCCTCCCCCAAGATAATTTCTTTGGATTAAAATATTGCCTTGCATTAACATACAGGAATATACTAGGGCAATTGTTTATCGGTCATCTTCACCTTAGTATATAGTAGTTTTATAGTATTTTATATCTGAAAGGAATTTTGCTACAAAAATAATAGAAAGTGTGTGAGGTACCTCCGTAGTTAAAACGCAAGAGGTAGAGGACTGTCTAGGGCCAGCTCTGCTCCTCTAGAGTGGTTTTTACTACCCAAAAAACATGATGATCACATTATTGGTTTATATTTACAGTACTACAGTCTTTACGGAGCACACATGATTTGATGCTCCTCTTACTGCAGAATGTTAGAGGAAAAGAGAACAATACAGGGACTGCCTTACTTGCAGAGGGACTAAGACTACGTGGATTACAAAGAAGCTTTCAGAATCGGAGCCCTGACAGGTGGCCAATTACATGGTTGTGGTAGAAGTGACTATTTGGGTTCAAAATTTTGAATATCCCATGGCCAGCACAGGGGAATAAAATATAGATCTTAGAAATTGTGGAAGTACAGTAGAAACACTGGCTTTGTCCTGGGTCCAATGAGCAACAAAAATGTTCAGTTGTAAATTAGGATCCTGGTAAGTAGAAGAGTGACTCAATGGAGTAATTTTTTTTTCATTTTTATAAAAATGTGTTTTACTTTAAAATAAGTCTATAAAAGCAGAAGTCACCTATAAAAACACAGATTACTCTGACATGTTAGCAAAATAGCACATGGCTGAACTTGAGTTTAGAAGTACTGTATGTTTGAGGGTATCTAGAAATCAGGGCCCAACTGGATCCTATCATCAGCCCTTGTCACTAATCTGTCAACAGTAATTTCATGTAGTATATTTAGCACCTTTTAATGAGTACAAAATCAAAACATAATCACTTCCTGTATAACACTGCTTTGATTAATCCTACACCCCACTGTCTTGTGGGCAGTGTAGAGGGAGCTGGGGTAACAACAAGAGAAACAGATTATTTCTGTGCAGGAGACTGAATACTGGTCTGGGGGAAATGAAGAAGGTAGAGAACACAGAAAACGAGATGGGAGCTGGCATTACCCTGAGAGGCCAGTTATGTTCTCGTAACACTTAAGTGGTAGNNTTTGTTCCGACTTGCCGTTGATTCACTAGCTGAACTAGACATGTTTACTTCTGTCTCTAATTTGCTCACCTCTAAAATGGGATATTACCTAACCCCTACTTCTTAAGGTTGTTACAAGAATATTTTCCATGTTCTTGTAAATTAAAAGAACCATAAATATACTTTAAATAATGAGCTTAAAAGTACATGAAACGCGGTAGGAAATACACTGGACTTGGGGTCAGTATACTTGAAAATAGAGTTTGGCAAACCCTGGAGACAGGCCATTTGGATCCTCATCTTTGCTCTACTGCTTATTAGCTGGGTGATTTTGAGAAAATTACTCTTTTTATTTTTTTTGGTGGAATAAGGATAATAGTAGCCCTATTTCATATAATAGTTGTTGGGATTAAACTAGTTAATACAGAGGCGCCTGGGAGGCTCAAATGGTTAAGCATCTGCCTTCGGCTCAGGTCATCATCTCCAGGTCCTGGGATCAAGCCCCATGTCGGTCTCCCAGATCAGCAGGGAGTCTGCTTCTGCCTCTCCCCTTGCTTGTGCTCTCTTTCTCTCAAATGAATAGATTAAATCATAAATAAATAAACAAACGAACAAGTTAATATGGCTAAAGCCTTAGTATGATGCCTATTTTATAACATGCTGAATACATGTGATGTTAGATTTTAGTCCTAGAAACTCCTGTTAATGCACTGTATGACACTGGCAAAGTTATTTCACTTCTTTGGGCTTCCCTGTATGGATATTTAAAATAGAGATTTCAATTTCAAATAGATGATTTCTAAAGTTCCTTCCAAGGCTAAATTCACGACTCTCTAAATTATTTCCATTCATTATATACAGATGAGTTGTACTGTGCATTGCAAGTAGAGAGGTAAATATTGAAAACTTCTTAATTGATAATGAAATACTGTCATCAACGTCTTGGAAATGTGTTAGAAACAGAAAAATAATGACTAATAAAACTGATAATGTCCAAAGCAAAAGAAAATGAGACACTTAAAATAGTAAAAGACACATTCATTGTTCTCTTAATAAATGGTACAAAGCAAATGTAAGTGACTTTATCACCATAAGTCAGTCTGATTCTCTAAAACAAAGAAATAAGATTATAATTAATGCACACCATTTACAAATATAGGGAATGGAGACAATTCCTTAACCACTAGTTGCAAATCACAGTTTAGGAATTACACTCAATCATTTTAAATGGATTGAAATCCTTACATGTCAGCTGTGAAATTGGTCCTCTGAGCTCTCCCACACACAGCTCCTATACAAGGAACAGGGCCAGAAGGTTTTACGACCCCTGTGCACTGCTTTCTGCAGAAATAGCGATTGTAGAGCTGTTTCATTGCCCTGCATGCTTCCTGGGGAAGAGCTTGTACCAGGTCACAGCTAATCTTCACTGACTCCTCAAAAGCTTTAAAACCTACTTACGATTTCTGCCTTGGAAATATGGATGCCAACTAGATCATATCCCTCACAAGTTAGCATCTCCCATTCTGCCAGTTAAGGTTCTCAAACACATTAACAGGAAATGTATTACAAAAATTTTCAATGCTAAAAGCAGCACTACATTTAACATCACTAATAACTGTTACTGAAAGAGCATTCTTTTTTAACTCAGAAAGCCCAGGCTATTTCCACATGTCTACTTCACTTGTCAGTAGGGTCATCTGGGCCCCCTCTTCTACCACACATCCTGAGCAAGCTGATAATTCCCTGACTTCTAGAATGTTAACCCAGTCCTGTGTTCCACTCCCTGGGCTTTATGCTGCCCTCCCAGGTGCATGCTTTATATGTTCTTCTATGTCAGGTGTCATTTTATTCAGCCCTGAATTTTTTCTGAAACCGCAACCCTCTTAACATTCAGCCCTCTGCTTTTTGCATTATTTTATTTCCAATTAAATCTCTGACTAACCCGGAGGGTGGGGAGCTTTAGAATGCAATGTCCTCGTTAGTCACATGTTCAGCCCCTTTTCTATTCAGTGACCTGTTCTCCACACCCTCTCCAAATAAAAGATGAAGATGCTAAATTATCTTGAAGTTCCTTAAAATTCATATAATCAAAATGGGAGATGCATGTCTTTAGCCTGTAACACAACACAACAATAAAAGTGAGCTATTAAATTCAAGTACTTGGAGCTCTTATGTAGAAAGAGAAACATTTTAGAAATAGGTCACAACTATATGTCATAAAACCAAAGCTAACTTTATTTTCCAGCTTGATTTAAAATATCCTATACAAAACCCAATATATGCTTTCAGTAATTTTTCTGCATTGATCTTAAAGCAATAATTTAGTGAGAATATCAATGTTTTTCTTATACTCTCTGCCTATCAGAGTACTTGTTTCTAGTCTTCTTATAATAAAACATTAAGAATCTAGTTCACGTCATACTACAAAATAAAGTTCTGTAAAAACTGCACGGAAATACATCTTCAGTGAGATTCCATCATCCCTTATTAATGCCATAATTGAGGGCCATAAATCTGTTTCTTATACAATTCATGCAATAAAATACTTAATGGATTGTGAATGACATGTTATAAAACTAGGCATTAAGTATTGCAATTTATATTTAAATGTGCTTCAGACATAAATAAATGTTCTATAAATAGCAGGCTTTCTCAAGTCAGAAGATATAACCTTCTATTTATTTCTAGCAGACCTGGGAGCAGAATCATTACAGAGTGTGTTGTTGTCACCAAATTGTTATTGTATTTTGAATGAGATTTTGTTTTTGTTTTTGTTTACATTTAAAATAGTTTATGATTATCAAATTGTTCAAGAGCTGTTCAAACAAAAACAGCTTCAAGTATTGTCTTTATCAGTTGAGCCCCCTAGGAGAATGTCAGAATGTCCTTACCTTCCCTGAAACTGACTATGTGGCATTAAAATTGTTGGTTGGTCCAAAATGAAGGTATGATGGAAAGATGGAATAGAGTAAGAATGGGGCATGTGGAATCACAAAAATTCCCATTATCCACACTCCTTCTTTGTCCCTTTGTTTCACATCCTCTCTAAATGGCCATTTTCCTGGGGGACATCATTGTGGCATTTACCATTAAGTAAACTTGCAAGCGAGACACAACCTCTTTGGTCAACAGACTATGGAGCAACCACCACTAATAGCACCTTTTAGATAAGCAGTATGGCTCAGGTGGGGAAAAATGCACCTCATATAAGTGTTACTGTGTGAAAATAAACTTTTAGATCCTGCCCAAAATTTAACACCATTTCTGTTTGGTATCTGGTATGGAAAATCAAATTGTAACACTAAAGCATCTCTCGTATCTATTGTGATGACACACCTTGCCTTTGCATTATGGGTATGTGTGTGGTTCTGTATGGGTATTATCTGAAATCTGGTCTCTGACTTTAGAAAACGTGGCAAACCTAACTACTTCAATGTATTTAAATGACCACTAGCTCACTACATAAGAGGGAAGACAAGTATTGACCCACTAATATTTGCAAGATGAGAAACACCGGTTAAACACCAGTCCTACTAACCTGGGGAATGAATGAGCCAGAAATTTATCAACAGCACGATACATAATGTACTTCCATAGCCGGAGTGCTGCATGTTGAGTCTAGGCCTGAGACTTGATTCCATATTAATTCTACTTGGTATTTCATGGGCAACCACTCCAGAATTATATGTTCTCATGTTAAAAGTTTCGGAGAGAAAAGGCCAGGGAAATTGGAAACGAACTCGAACATCCATTCTAATATCAACATACTCAGATCCATGAGTCCTATCTATGTCATCCCCCTGGTTTGCTACTTTACCAACCCCACACTAGCCCTACCATTCTAACCCCAAATACATGTTAATCACTTTGGAAGATGCCTACGCTACAATTTCATATTTTTCAAGTAATATATTCCCTGGTATTGAGCTGAAGATCTCTTATCTCTGGCAATATTCTGCTCTGCTTTTCAAAAATACAACCAGGTTATGTGTAACCAGAAGCCAGTAAACAGCACCCACAGGCATCACTCCCTACCTAGTAATGTCTGGGCTCTCATCTCTTGCTTTGCTTTCCCTCTACTCACTGTTTCTCTCATGTTATTGAGCACCACTGCATGCCACGCATGGTTGCAGGTAATCAGAGGAAGAATGATATTTGTAAATCATATTATAGCTTACAACCGTCAAGATCAGGTATAGTAACAGATCCTCTAAGTTACATATGATACATCTTATTTTGGAAGTAATGAAACAAACTTAAACACACTGACTCATCTGAGTTTTACCCCCTAAAATACATGCTCTATAAGTAGGAATTTTTGTCTCTTTTCCACTGCTGCACCCTCAACATCTAGAAGAGCAACTGGCATGTACTAGGCACTTTAATACTAATAATACTTCATGACTAAATAGTTGCTAGAATAAATCTCACAGCTGTATGTGACAGAGAAATACTGAATCCAGGTCCTCTAAGTCTAGAAATCTGGTATGTTCAGAAAAGTACAGGTGTTTGAGTCACAGAGATTGCCTTCAATTATGGAAGCCAGCAGTTATGTGAGCTAAGTAACACTAATAATCTCTGTGCTCAGTTTTATCATCTGTAACATGGGCACAGTATTTGTTGAGAGTATATAAAGAGCTCAAGATTGTAAGGGCATTACAACATAAAGGCTGAAAAAATCTTACATTTGCTTCTTTTAGGTTTCTTTCTCTTTTCTTTTCTTTTTTTTTAATACTACCACCTCTTTGTTTCTCCACCTCTTTTTTTTCTGACTTTATTCATTCTTCGTGTTCCAATTCCTTTACCTCTAGCAAGAGTACTCCACTAGATGGCCTAACTTAAAGATGATTCAAAAAAAGGAAAAAGAAAGGCTACGCCTCCTCCCCATGGCTACCACTTTGGATACATCCTCTGTGACATGAGAATTTGAGGAAATGCCTGGGACAGTTCAAGTGGTTCATAAAGACTGTGACCCTAGCACCCTGTGAAAATGAGTGTTGTCGCTATACTTGTTCTTACAGAGATTTGTCTTTTTCAAACATTTATTTTGTAGTGGGAGTTCTGAGGATTTCCTCAGAAAAAAAGAATTCTAAACCCCCAGTCCTTTCAAGATTCTCTGTTGATGAAGATTTCCCTTAAATTATCCCAAGGAGGGGCGCCTGGGTGGCACAGCGGTTAAGCGCCTGCCTTCGGCTCAGGGCGTGATCCCGGCGTTATGGGATCGAGCCCCACATCAGGCTCCTCCTCTATGAGCCTGCTTCTTCCTCTCCCACTCCCCCTGCTTGTGTTCCCTCTCTCGCTGGCTGTCTCTATCTCTGTCAAATAAATAAATAAAATCTTTGAAAAAAAAAAAATTATCCCAAGGGGCTTAGCTTTTATTGGCCACCAGGTTCCCTGTCCCTTTCTTCTCTTTGTCTGGAGCCCTTTGAGTCTGTCACTTAGAAGAAAATGGAGTTGTCCGCACTCTTGGTTTTCCTGGGTCTATCATTCTTAGTGATCTTTTCTCTGCTCTACTGATTTATCTTTTCCATAATAATAGCTTTCACCTTTTTGTCTAATTTTCAAAATTGACCTTTCTGCGGTAGTGGTTTTATGCTCCCATGTTTGGCCATTTGACCTTTTTAGTGGTTGTCCTTTTATGGGCTAATAATCAGTTTGAGGTGGTTAATCTGCCATTGTTAATATAGGAGATCAGCTGTTCTTCCTTTCTCCTTTATAATTTTATACCCTCTATTTGGTTATTTCATCTTCAAATGCCCAATGTTGTGTTTAAAAAGTACTTCTCAACACTGTAAATTCCACCCATTATCCTGTTTTCCCTTCATCTATAACCCATATTTTATGAGAACAGCAAAACATGCAAATTAACTACATCTGAAGGAGGATCCACTTGATGCCACTCTCTATCAGGGAATATGGAAAACTCCCATTTGACACATGAGCATCGTTCTGGTTCCGTCAAATCTGGACTTCAGTTAGAAAATCCTATGTGCAACATACACTAGAAAATCCTATGTGCAACATACACTGTCAGTCTGATTTCATCAGATTTAGCAATGTCTTTACATTGATCTTTGATTTCCTAATCATAAGAAAGGAAACAAGTACTGAATTAAAATTTTCCATTTTAAAATAAGTTCGAGCCTCTGACAAACTGTGAAAGAGGTATCTCTATCTCAGTATCTTCCCAGATTCTCTAGTCTAACCCACTTCCTCCATCCCCAACTCATTTATGGTGAAAAACCTCATCCTTCATTCTGACTCTCCTGAATATTCCATCACGGTCCCCCTTTCGAATGTGCCCTCCAGATGGAGAACCACCCAATGTACAACTTTCCTGACACTCCATCCCATCAAAGTCTATCATATCATTCCCCTATTATTCTCTTCTTGCCCTTGAGCCATTAAGTGATTCAAAACTAAATCTTAATTTGATGTTCATAGCCCTTAATGACTTCAAAGGTGACCTTCCTCGGGCGACTTCACTATATTTTAAGAGGATTTCTAATGCCGTAACTTGAACGTTATAAAATGGTGGGAATTTCAGGTTTCATGACAGATGAGCAAAGGGAACTATGTATGGATGATGTGGTGCCTATGTCACCTTCCAAACACACTATGTAAAAATTTTTTGCTTTGAGCCTGAGCATGGCTGCCCCTGCTTACAGTAGCAGCCTGTAACCAGATAACTGTATAGTCTTAATCAACCTTCAACCTTTGGAGGCATAGTGACTGAGTTATTAGCTGAATTTCTGAATGCAAAAAGCCCTGAATGCAAAAAGCCATGGCTCTCTGAAGGGGAATCCAGCCACTGAGACATTAAGCAGAGCACTTTTTAAAAATCAATTAAATAAAGGTTTAAATTTTCCATACAGTTGGAGGGGCTTAAATTTTTAATTCAAACTAATTTATCGAACAATGGCACTTAAGAAAATGGAATGATGCAAGGGGACTTTTATCAGATAAGTGGGTAAGAGAGAAAAATGCTGACAGATCAACGGAGTTATCTAAAAGCCTAGAGGCAAGCAGAGTCTTGCAGATACCCAAGCCTGGCCAGGGAACAGAGATGAATAAAAGCAGAGATCAGAAAGCTCATCCTTACCCTTCTACCCATGGTGAAAGGAGACTCACATTGTGTGAGGTACCTGTCTCTAATCACATGTAAAACTGCAAAACTTGCAGGGTTACTTTGATATGAACAAGGTTAATGTGCTACTCAAGATTAATTGTGACTTCACTAGGAAATTTATTGAGTATGAGGGAATCTGAAAGTGAAAGGAGAACCAAAAGCCTTGTTAGAGATTTATCACAAGAGGGTGATGGATGAAAGCCTTCAGAAACCAATAATAGGATTTTAAAGATTCACATAAGCAACATTAAGGAGATCTCTGGTGCTTACCTTAGACAAACCAGAGCTGGTGGATGGATGACTACTCTGGTTATAGCTGCGAGGAGAAGGGCAGCTGGTAATTTTGGAGTGGGCCTCAAGAACTGTCCTTTGGTTAGGTCTGAATCCTGAGTCTCGCTATAAAACATTTCTACAGATTTAGTTTTAGACTGACTGTTACACAAACAACAAAGAAAACAAAATAACCACTAGCAAGGTTGATTACAGTTACAAGCATGGACTTTAGAGTCAGATCTGGGCTGGAGTCTCATCTGTATCATTCATCAGCTGCACAATCTTGGGCAATTCACCTAACTTCTGAAATCCTGTATTTTCTCCTAAGAACAACAGAAAAAATAATTACGCCAACTTTTATTTTTGTGTATTAAATGAGATAATGACTTTCAAGTGATTAGCAGAGTCCTTTAAACTAAAACAAATAAAATGAGCCAATATTGTCAGAATCATGTTGTTGTTGTCATTCTTGGTGGTAGTAGTAAAAGTAGTAGGTACAGAAACAAAATAAAGGAGCTGTGGACTCAAACTGTGAAACCTAGTGTACCCATCTCCACTACAAGTATATTTGGTGAAGTAACTGGAAAATATAGTTTTTTTTTCCTTCCATAGATAAACAGGTAATTATCCCCCTTTTCTTTATTAGTAAATTTATGGATCGTGAAAAGTGTTTGTCATTACATCATTACTTCATGTAGCACATGTTACAATTAATTAGATCAAGTTTATCTCACTTTTGGAATTTACTGTAGTTTTAAATGGGCTTGAGGAGGCAACCCAGACTCAGTCAGCTATGGTACAGTGTGTTCCTTCAGGGGTAATTTTCTGGAGAGATTTCCACAGATGGCTAATACATGTGTGGATTCTTGTTACCTTCAGCTTCAGTGGGAATGTACTTTAAATGTGTACATAAATTTTAGATTAAAGATGGTTTTTGATGCCTGAAGTTCTCCATGCGTTTACCGAACAATCCATTCTTTCTGCTTTATACATTTTGCAGAAGGGTGAATTAAAATTTTAAAGGAAGCTTTTGGTCAGGATGACTGAAGTAGGGGATTCTGATCACCTTTGATTGTGGAGAGTTTATGCAAGGAAAGTTGCTTATTTTAGATATGAGGTCACAGACTAACTCAGTAGTTCTCCAGCCAGATGCCTTCCTTCCTCAGTTTATCTTAGTCTTGTTAACCAGTCCCTCCTCCTTTCCTTGACTTCTCCTCTCAGTCTACACTCTGCTGGTGATTTCATCATCTTGCAGGTGAATATATGCAGCCCACTCTCTCTTCCTATCTCCAGACACATCTGTGTCCAACAACCAATTAGAAATTCTTTGACTTCATGTCTCAACGGCAACACACTCATGTATTCACTCAATGACTATTAAGAGTCTATCATGTGCCTTGGCTTAGAACATGGCAAGGGGACATACTAAAGCCAAGGAGATAGACTAAAGCTTATAATCTACTGCAGGAGAGTGTTAGTAATCAAATATTAACACCCTAAAATAGTCTGTAATAGATGATATAAAGGGAAAGCAAAAATAACTACAAAACATTTTAAAAGGAGATAGGACCAAGTCAGGAAAGACTACTTATCTTCTTCTAATGCTCCTAATCTCAATAAATGGCATCACCATAGTACCAGATGCTCAGGCCAAAAACCTAGAAGAGATTCTTCATTCCCCCTTCTCCCACTTTCCTCATCCAATTTGCGAGTAAAGCCTCTCAAGCACAGGTCTTGAATGTTTTCAGATTGGTTCATATCTCTCTACCTCCAAGTCCAAGGCAAAATCACCTTTCCTAAAAGGTTGTCCTGCATCAACTCTTGGCCACCTCCAATCTAGGCTCCACAACAATCGGAGTAATGCTTTTAAATTTTTATGCATGATTTTAGTGAGGAGGGCTAAGTAGGAGATCCTAGGCTTGCCTCCTCCCACAGACACACCAAATGTGCAGCTACACGTGGAACAACGGCCTCTTAAAAAAAAAAAAAAAAAAAAAAAAAAAAAAAAAAATGCCAGGGGGCAGAGGATCGGTCCCACATGCAAGCGGGCAGGAGAGGCTGGGGCACAATCTCACCATACACCTCATCCCCAGCGCTGGGAACCACAGTCGGGAGCAAACACAAAACCAGAGCTTCTCCCTGAGGAGTGAAAGGTTTGAACCCCACACTACGCACCCCCAACTTTTAAGACCTGCACCTGTGAGACAAGCCCCCAGAACATGTAGCTTTGAAAACCAACAGGGCCACATCCACAGACCCCCCAAGTCCATAACGAAGAGAGAACCGGCTCTTAAAGGCCTCCGACTCACCAGTCCAGGGCCCAGCGGCGAAGCGGCTGTCCAGAGGCGCCCGGACTTCCTGTTGCTAATCTTAAGGCAAGAGCCTGAGGTGCAGGCAGCTAAAGGCCTGCTCGACAGCAGGTACCATCTTCGCGCTCTCCCTCTGCTTCGCAGCAGACAGCGGGCGCCACCTTGTTTTCTTTATCCCCCGGCGGGCACCATCTGTACACTCTCCCTTGCTTCGTTCCAGCTGGCAGTCTCGTCTTAGCACTCTAGCCGACGGGCACCATGTCTCCCTCTCTGTGGGTTTTACTGCTAGCGTTCTGTTTTCCCGAGCCGGCGCCACGCACACACTCGAGGCAGCCCCGGCCGCCATCTTGGTGCTCCGCCGGCTGCCGCACCCTAGACGGCGGCTTCTCCCGGAAGAAGCTTTTGCGGCAGCCGCAGGTTTCCCCAAACCCCGCTGCCGTCGGGCGGACGCTCCTTGACTGCCTGGCTCCGGAGACCAGGGGCGCTTGCCATCCTGGGTTCCACAGACTGTAACAACTGGAGAGACAGTTTTTACACCCGCATGTGGAGGAGAGCAGGTAGTCAACCGAAATGCACCCCCAGCCTCTCTGGGAAACAGGCCTTTTTGCTGGTTCCAGAGTTTCAGCCCGTCAGGCAGGCTTCTGGTTCGGTACATCACTAAGAGTCTACTGGTCCTGCAGTGGCTTCAAAACTGATGTAGCCGAGGGAAATCTGGCCCCTGGGAGCCTAGGTCTTCTCTGCCGATTACTCCCCATAGTAAAAGAGGACAGCATAGTCAAGGCTCTGAGTAACCGCAGCTCTTAGGTTCCAACCACACGAGATGCACTGTCTATAATTAGCACTGCTTAAAGCATACCTTAAAATCTGGTAGCAGGATCCTGCTTTTGGAGATGGAGTAGGGGAAGATGAAAATATCTTCAAAAAATATTTTCTATCATTTCTAGGAGACCATGTAATGTACTTTAGAATAAATACGTGTGTGTGTATTTGTCTCTGTGCATATACATACGTATGTATGCAGATATATTCATATATATTGTGATATACTATATGTATATATACACATGTGTGTGTACATATATACACACATACACCTCTACTCACTATATATAACACATATATATGTATTCTGTATATACGTACACGAACCATATATAATGTTTATTATATATGTATTTGGGTGTTTGAACATAATATTAACCTAATTTGTAATGGAAAATGACTAAATTCTAAATTCGAGTTGAATGAGCTCAAAAGAGTATGAAACCTATCTTTACTAAAATTACATTTCCTTATTACTTCAGGCCCAGAAGTAATAACTATTTCTAAATCTTTACCTTATATCTAAAAATGTGCCAGAGCTCATTTTGGAGAATGGCTATTTGTTAATAATAAATTATCTAAATTATTTGAGATTCCACATTAAGTAGAAACTAAGTGATTTTTCAGATGAGGACTGGAAGAATTTCTAAGTAATGATTCATATAACTGAAATAAGAAGTAGTAAGGAGGGCACGTATTGCATGGTGCACTGGATGTTATACGCAACTAATAAATCATCGAACTTTACATCAAAAACCAGGGATGTACTGTATGGTGACTAACATAATATATTAAAAGAAAAAAAAAAGAACCAACAAAACAGTGCCTGAATCAGGGTATACTAACAAATACCCTTACTCTTGGTAGAGAAGTTAAAGCTGGGGAAGGGCAAAGTGACAGCTAACACTATGTCCAGCCAACAGCTCCATCCAACCTGCCTTTATTTATTTATTACCTTGATCAAATCTTTCAAACAAGGTAATCCGAACCATTGGAATAAACCTCAGCAGACTCTGGATATCTGAACAATTATGAGCAGTGGAACGAAAGGTGAAGTTCTCAAGGAAACATGAGAGATTTGAAAGAATTATATCAAATTCCATTTTTTCTAGAAAGAAAATTGGCTCCAGTTAGCTTGGATTTAAATGACTGTTTTCTCCTGTTTATCTGGATCTTGGGTTTGGCTAGTAATATAATTGCATAAAGTTACTTCCCCTATGTGGGCTGCTGCTAGATCCACACATCACAGGTTAGTCCACACATCATTGTTTTAGAAGGATAGGTATAGTAACTTTTCTTTCTGGCTTTCTGTTAGAATCACCCTGTATTTTTAAAAAAATACAGATGTCTGGGCCCTACTGGGCATGGAGCCCAGATACGTATATTTCTTTAAAGTTCCAGTGGTAATTTTGATTAACATCCACCATTAAGAACTTATGATTAGATGATCTCTAAGGTCCCTTCCAACTGTATAGTCTATAATTTCTTTGAAATACTCATTTAAAACAATCTATTTTTTTCATGAAATGATATACTATCCTAGAATAGTCAATTGTGATGAACTCTCTAAAGAAGTAAGTTTCAAAAGTAGTTGTAAAAAAAAATACCTTCAAAACAAGTAAGAGAAAAGCCATCAGTAGTTTAAATGAATAGTGAGAACTTTTTCTTCCCAAACAATAAGAAATCTGAAGGTGGGCAGTTGTTGATGTTGACTCAGAAGCTCAGTGAGGTGATCTTCTGGTCACAAGATGGTTTTGCAGTTCCAACCATCTTGGCTTCACTTGAGGCAGGAAGAAGAGAGAAGTCAAGAAAGGATGGGCAGCTATAACCATCTCTTTTAATCAGGAAAATAAAAGCCTTAACAAGTACTTTCAGAGTAGATTTCTGTTCAGGTCTTATTGACAGAACAGGTCCTTAAGACCAAATCATGTTGTAAGACATCCTGAGAACTGGCTTGGACCAGCCATAATCTATTGCTAGGGCCAAGCACACTGTAGCCACATTAGCTAAAATAATAAAAATGATAATATTCTGATTAAGAAGGAAGAGTTGGGTATTGAGTAGCAAAATGTTGCAAACAATTTAAGTCAACTCTGATGAAAAATATCAAAATAAAGTTCAATTATATTTTGTTGTAGAAAATAATAATAACCTACCATAATATATGAAAAGTGTTCATGTCTGTATGTAATTGCTGAAGAATAACTTCTTGCAACAAATGTGACATTTTGACAAATGTAATCATGACTATAACAAGTTTGTATCTTATCTTTCAAGGTAATTATTTTGAAAGACAACACTGATTGGATGCATAAATTGTTGTGTTACATCATTTATACCACATACTCAGTCTATGACCATTATTATTTAAATGTTAAAACCACTGTTAAACCAAGATTTTCATCCAAAAGGAAATAAATCAGGAGCAGATATGATTGTTTTATTTAAAATCACCAAAAGAATCTTTAAAATAGGGATTTTAAAAATCCATCAGATCCCATAATTCTATTTGGCAACAGATACCAAAGCCTTAAAACTGGGTACATATTATTGGCTTTAACCATCTATTTTTTTCAAATTAAAAGAGAATACAAAAAGGATCTACACATTTTTTGTTATTTTTAACAGCATTAATTGCTTTAACTATTTTAACTGCCCAATACTAACAGATTGTTACACAAAATATACATCATATTATCACATGATGGAATACCATTTCCTTGTTAAAGCTAGTTAATAATTAAGGAGACTACAGAATGACCTGGAAATGATAAGAATATATTAAATGAGTAAAGAAAGTACCTAATTATGGTGCAGTATGTTCCAAATTGTTTAAATAATAATTAACGTATTGGGTACATACTATATATGCCAGGCTTAAGGCTTTGCATATATTTACTTCATTAGGTTCTCACAACTATAGGAGGAAGGTTCTATTACCCTCCCATCTTGCAGATAAGAAACAGATTTAAAACAGTTATGGAACTTATTCAAAAATACGTAGCTTACAAATAACAGAACTAAGATTTGAACCCAAGAAGTTTGGTTTCAGAACTATATACCTAGAGAAAAAAATCTTGGAAAAAAAATGCACCAAAAAAATAACAAAAGTTATGCCTGGGTGATGAGATTACAGTATGCTTTTTATATTTTCCAAAATTTTTGGAGAATTTATTAACTATAATCAGAAAATACAATGATTATTTGATAGGCTTTCAAATCCAGTAATCACTTAATAAGATTGTTAACCTGGTTTGATAGGCTATCAAATAAGCCAGTGCTCTACTCAGCAACTACTGATAATATGAACTCTATATAGTGTTACTCATCTTCACTGAGAGATAAGACCTTTCTAAAATCACAACAAATGAAAACTAACAGTTTCAAGCACAGTATCTCCTATGAAGTCTGCCTTAAGATCAATAATCTTACTACACAGACATCATAAAGTCAGTTCATTGGAAGGAAGTAAAATTCATGAAGATTTGTCTTTTGTTTCATGAAATCAAGAAAAAAGAAATTAAAAATCAAAAAATATGTTTAGGAACTAAATATATTCTTTAATGCACTACTTAATGTACATCCAGCAGAAGGACCATGGAAATGTATAACTAGTGGCTTATAAACGGATTTCCACGACATCATTATCAAGTAAAAATCCAAGAATAAGAACAGCACAAAGAGAACATTCCCAGATATTTTTAAGACTTCTAAATATATAAATATGTATTATAAATAAATAGAAGAAAATGGTCTGAAGATACATTTTCAAAAACTTATAACCTAAGGTCATAGTGCATCCCTTCCAGGCAAGGGTATGAAACTGGTGTAGAAGGACAAGCACAAGCGGAGAGCTTTCAACTTTTACTGTGCATAGGACTGTTTTCTTCCACGTTTTTAAAATAATGTATTAAACATACTTATATTGCACAATTTTGAAGAAATATAACAAATGAATACAGATTCTTAAAATTGCCATCACTCACAGTCATCATACTTACTATGACTTATTTGTATTATTGTTTTATATATCTCAATAATAACTTCTTTATGGACTATAGTATGTATTTGTCCAGGAGAATTTTAGAAAAAACAAGGGAAAATTTATTTACCTCCATAACTTTAACAGAAGCAAAACTGAATATACTTACCTTTGTTTTTGAAAATAAAGGAAAATTATTGGCTCATATGCAAATATTGTTGACTATTAACTTCTATCGCAAAATGAATATATGAATTTAAAAAAATAAAAATAAGTTTTGAAAGTAGATGTAATTTATAATGGAAAATTTGTGTTATACTCTGTGCAGCAAGACAATTCAGATATTCTGATTATGAAGTTACATGCAACTTACTAAGCCCATTTGCCCCAGCAGCAAGTTATTATTCTATCACGCATTTTCTTCTTTCAAAAGTACTTCTTCCTAGATGAAAATTGGAGAGAAAAAAAAATCAAGTTTATGATCCCTTTTTTCTTTTTTTGAAAAGAAATGCATATTTGAAAAAAAAATGCATATTTACAAATGCATGAAGCCTTACAGTCAGTATTAATGATAAATCAGGAAAAAAAAAAGTATTACAATGTATTTAATGTGCACTGAAGAATTTTAAGGTAAATTGAATATAATTATTGCTTATTTTCTAAATTGCACAAATAATTATAAAATTTTCCATAGGATCTTAGTGAGAGAAGAAACTATAAAGACCATTTAACAGATAAGAAATCGGAAGTGTAGAAAGCAATTGATCTCTAAAGGTATAGAGCTAATTACTGTCAAAGCTCAGATTAGAACAGAGATGCTCAATTTAAAAGATTGTGTGTTAACAGATGCAACATCATTGGAAATAAACTTTCAGGAAAAAATTCAAACCTATTTAAAGATAATAGATGACTTGGATATAACAGCATACTGATATTATTTGTGGCAAAAGCAAAACACTTGGCTAAGATCATCTGTTTAGTATTGTTAAGTCCTAAAAAGCATGATAGCCAATATATTTTCAGTTCTGTTCAATAAGTACATATTGTAAGTTCTACTGTAAATATATTTTAGGGAAATCAATAGTTCAAAAGATGTTAGTTTATACTGATACCTGACTTAAAAAGTTTCTTCTCTAATAAAATCTTGCAAAAATTTAAACATCAACTTCATTGAGAATATTGTAATGTTGCTGGTTAAACTGATTTTCTTAGTGTTCTTTTTTTTTTTTTTTTTTGTATGTGAGTATGATGGCTATTTATTTGAGACTTAAGAAAATTTTTTAATTTCAGTTTTAGTAGTCACCATTACATTTCCTGTTCATGCTTTAATGCAAATCTTGCCTACAATATATAAAATGGGAATGCTTATTTCTATGGAGATATGATAATATGTGATGGAACAATTCTAAGTTGATGGTGATCATGAAATAAAGCATCTAAAAGTCCACTGATAAATAGTGCATGGTTCAGTATTTTTGCTCAATAAATATTTGATCAAATTCTAAATTTAATAACTACTTTAAGCTCCAGATGGAAAATAAATTAATTAACTTGACAGAGATATCACCAAAGGCATTTCAAAGAACATGGGATTATTTTTAACTTTTTAAGGACCCTCCATACTGTTTTCTACAATGGCTGCAGCAGCTTATCTCCCCACCAACAGTGCAACAGGGTTCCTTTTCCTCCACATCCTCAGCAATACCTGTTGTTTCTTGTGTTGCTGATTTTAGCCATTCTGACCAGTACGAAGTGATATCTCATTGTAGTTTTGATTTGCATTTCCCTGATGGTGAGTGATGATGAGAATCTTTTCATGTGTCTGTTGGCCATCTGGATGTCTTCTTTGGGGAAATGTCTGTTGATGTCTTCTGCCGATTTTTTTTTTTTTTTAAGATTCTATTTATTTATTTGACAGAGAGAGAGCTGGAGAACACAAGCAGGGGGAGTGTCAGAGGGAGAGGGAGAAGCAGGCTCCACGCTGAGCGGGGAAAAAGATATGGGGCTCCATCCCAGGACCCTGGGATCATAACCTGAGCCAAAGGCAGTTGCTTAACCAACTGAGCAACCCAGGCACCCCTCTCTCTTCTGCCGATTTTTAAATTAGATTATTCTTTTTGGGGGTATTGAGCACTGGGGATACAGGAGCAAACAATGAAGACCAAAAGCCCTACCTTCATGGAGTTTACATTGCAGTGATGGAGACAGATATAAATAACATAAAAAGAAGATTACAGAGTATGTTAGAGAGTGATAGGTACTAAAGAGGAAATAGAGCATGTTTATTCGCAGCTAACTCCTTGAACCATGGAGAGTACAGCACTTCTTAGTCATGGGTTTTGTTTGTTTGTTTACTTAATAGTGTAATGATTTTGTTCTAAACCTTTCCGTTTCTGGGCTGATCTGAGCTGTCACTTCTTGACCTTTTCTGCCCATTCATATTCCTACTATGGCTTAATTGGGGGCTTACGTTATTCAGATTCACCAAAGCTTGGTAGGAGAGTAAGAGAGCGTTTACATATCTTTCTTTCATGGTACCTGGGTGGCTCAGTTGGTTAAACATCTGACTCTTGATTTTAACTTAGGTCCTGATCTCAGGGTCCTAACAAGGAGCCCAGAGTCAGGCTCCATGCTGAGTGGTGAGCCTGCTTGGGATTCTCTTCTCCCACTCCCTCTGCTCCATGCTGAGCAGGGAGCCTGCTTGGGATTCTCTTTCTCCCACTCCCTCTGCCCCTCCCCCCTGCCTCTACCTCTCTCTAGGGGAAAATATAAACTCACTACCACTGTCTCCTCAACTCTAACAGTTATACTAGTACACTTCTTTGCCCTTTCAAACAGCTCAGTAAATGCTCAGGAATATAAAGATACAGTCTGCCTTGGATATCCCTCTGAACTTGCCAATCCCTCTGAATTCAGGCTGAGAGAGTCAAATTATACAATGGCCTAACCCCATCAATTAAACATTATGCTTTACCCATTAACAGGGCCACCCACTGTGGCACAGACCCCATGCAGCCGTCCATAATTATTTAGTTCCAATAAACAGAAACTTCCCACTACTATAGAGGATGGATGTGGGATCCTATAAAGACAACCCTGGGGTAAAAGAAACACTGTAGAGTTTGTGGTTAAAAGTTTGTGGTTAAAATCAAGAAATCCAAAGTGCCAATAGATGCAATCCATTATTGACTAACTTGTGACTTCACTGAGATAGTGAGACTATCTGTGACCCATACATTAACTCATTTCATGTGTGACAAATACATTCTTTTTCTCTGACTCCTAGAAGCCAGGAAGAATCCCAGACATGAATCAATGAAACACAGTGTCTTTTCTTCCAGGAGTTCACAGAAGGATATAGACACCTAAATAAAGAACCACAAAGTTCGATCATAAGTACAATGGAAGGGGATGAATAGGGACCTATAGGACCTCAGAGAAGGGACTTAAACCAATCCAAAAGGAGGCTGAGGAGGGAGAGACAAAGCACTCAGAAAAGACTTCCTAGAATTTACTTGTACGTGAGCTTGGTTATCCAAATGGAAGAAGGAAGAAATCCGAGGACATAGAAATGAAACCACGTCATGTGTACTCAGAACTACATTGTAGAGCAGGAGTACTCTGTAGAGAGTAGTGGAAAATAAGCCTGAGGGAGAATGCAGGGACCAGATCCTAAAGCTTAGACTTCATTCCATAGGCTATAACTGAGACATCTATGTGTTTTTAGGAAAAGAGTAATGCTCAGATTTGCAGAGGGTAGAAAACATGGATTTGGAGACTATTGATTTAATTCTGGAAGAACATATTTAAAGGCCAAAACCAGGTAGTAGGAGTTGGGATGGTTAAGCAGGGACATCAGCAGGACTTGGCAACAACTGATAATGTGAGTAAGAAAAGGAAGTCAAATCAAAGTAACAGGCTTCTAGCTTCCATAGTGACTTAAGAACTCTTGGGGAGCCTCAGGCAAAGGGTGTGTTTTCAGAGATAGCTATGTGGCATCCAGGCAAGAAAGAGCTGCAGGTAGCTGTAAACACAGCCTTTGAGCTTCATATCCCCCTTTTGTAAACATCTACCCCTTTTAAGGCCATCCAGTCTTCACTCTAATCAAATTTCATTAGGTTAACTAAATTTCAATGATTTAGATACAAATGTTCAGACTAAAATGCAGGAAACACAATGGAATATAACCTCATTTCCCTTAGAGATGGTGGTTCTATAAAGACTTCTATTGCAAATGAACTTTTCCCTTGCTCACTGGATAAAGCAGAAAGGATGATGGTACAACGAGTCAACTGGGTTTAAAATCAGATAAATAATGATATTAATAACAATGTACAATTAAAAAGAGAATATATTATTTGTTACCTTACTTTATTCTCATGATAGCCAATTAGGTAGATATTATTTCCAATTTACAGATGAGGAAAATGAATTTCATAAAGATTAAATAAATAGTCCGAGGTGACACTGAAAGTCAGTAGTAGAGTCAGGATTTTTTAAAAAGGAAAAGAAAAGAACAATTATCGATGAAAGGCCCAATTTACATCTAACCCTCACACGTTATATCTGTTCATTCATTTAATCCCCTGGGGTAGGTAGGCATCACTGTTTTGAAGTTTTTATTATATATTATAATAAAGATTGGCATGTTCTCGGAAGAGGTATTTCAGAAATCTGTAAATATTTCATTCAAATTTTATTTTTATGTTTTTTAAACCAATTTTTAAAACTATTATATACAACATATACACACAAATCCCAAATTATAGTACATTAGAGAAAACCAAAATGTTAATGGTTGTTGCCAGGTTAAATTGTTTAGTGGCAAACCTCCAACTATAATGTCTCTTCTCGTATCTGTTTGAAAAGTATACTTAGATCACAAGATGTTATTTAAAAAAAAAAAAAAAGAAAGAAACTGTCATGTTCATCTACTTATCTGTGTGAATGGCAATTTTCTCCGTATTATGTAGCCAACATAAAATAAAAATTCAGATGCTGAATTAAATTTTCATGTTCATCAAAAAAGCTTTAATTAGGACATTTAAATACATTTTACTAAATGCATTTTAGGAACTGTATTTTACTAAAACATGACTTTTACCTGATATACAAATGGGTATTTCAGATAAAATTTCATTTGATAAGAAGAAATTCTGCTTAAAACAAACCACAACAAATTTTAAAAGCGTTGTAATACACAATATTTTTCTTTTGAAAATTTTTCTGTTTGGTTCATCGACATGGCCCCAATTCCATACCAAGACTTATAACCCACTCCTGTGCAGTCAGGAATGCTCCCAAAGGCAAACTAGCTAGGCTGAAAGCTAAAGAGAATTTCTAATGCCTGAGGACGACTTCATTTACTGTTTTTTCTTTTAATAAATTTTGCTTTTAGTGTTGCTCCTCTCAACATAAATTATATAAAATTGAGGATTTTAATTCTAGTTGATTGTATTTTTATGATTCATATTTCCCTACAGGCACAAGTTTAATAACTTCCCTATTTTCCTTAACACATAACTCTTGGAAAGATTTAAGAGACCAATAGTCGCTGATAGAGTTTGTATGGCAGATTACCAAAGGAAAATACTGCTATCTGAAAGCAGACTTTATTCCCTGACTTTTGAAGTTCTTCATGGCTGGACATTTTTTTTTTTTCCACCAAACTAGACACTTGCTATAACATTTCAGTCACCTTGTTCTTAATTGTCTCAGAAACAGATTTGGATATTCAAGAATGTCAAAATAAAAGCAATAACAAAGGGGCGCCTGGGTAGCGCAGTCGTTAGGCGGCTGCCTTCGGCTCAGGGTGTGATCCTGGCGTTCCAGGATTGAGTCCCACATCGGGCTCCTCCGCTGGGAGCCTTCTTCTTCCTCTCCCACTCTCCCTGCTTGTGTTCCCTCTCTCGCTGGCTGTCTCTCTCTGTCAAATAAATAAAATCTTAAAAAAAAAAAAAGCAATAACAAAAAAACACAGCCATCTACTTTTGTGGGTGAGAATATTCAGTTAAGCCAGTTAAAATACTAAGAAATCTGCTCACCTTATAAAGGCTGTGTACCAAAACTGTTATAGCAGCTGGGAATGGTAGCCTGGCTGGCATATAATTTGAAGCTATCGTGATTTTAGAATTGTCTTCAGAACATTTGAAGTCAAGTGGTTGAAATATTTTATGCAATATCTGTTATGACTCCGGCCAAAACCCTAGACTTTCCAAAGGCAGGAATCATCCTTTGCGAACCTCAGAATGACAAAAACGGTGTCCTGCGTGTAGTGAGCAGGCACTGAAGAAGGATTTGTTTCTATGATTTATTTAAAAATGTTCACCTAACAGGGAAACCTTCTGAAGCCAGAGGCCCTGGATATCACCTAAAGTTAGCCGATCTTTGGCAGCCTAGCATTAATCCAAGCCACTTATAGCTTTAACAAATGTGAGCCGGCTTGTCTTTTTCAAAAGCCTATTGTGGTCTTGCCAGGTAATACTCAAACCATTTCAGAATCACAACCCAACAGACAGGCAGTCTTTCGGGGACTCACATTCTATTTCCTCGTTCAGTCCTCTCAATGTTGTCTCGGTAAAGTGTCTGTCACTTCTTCTTAAAGAACAGTGGGATGAAGGAACATGTGGAATTGATGTCAGGAGCGGCTGTCTTCTCTTCAACTTCTAGCCCTGCTAACCTGGGTTGAGAGAGAAAAGCACTGAATTAGTCTGGGGTGAACCAAACTGTGTGGACAGAAAATACAGAAAAGCTTGGGGAAGCCCGGAATTTTTAGGAAAAAGAAGAAAGAACCGTTCTGATGGCACCCACAAGATAGTCCTCTGTCCTTTAGACAGTAGACTCTTGTTAACACCAGCCTTCTGGGAAGCTCCACCTGGAGAACCATGTACCTTCCTTCAGAAAGGATGGGTGGCATGGGGAAACAGAGATGCCTCCTATCTTTCGTGGGATCCTGGGAAAAGAGACTCTCAGATGCCAAGATGGGCATGCAGGAGGCTTACTGGGATGTGTTCTCAGGAACAACTGTCGGGGAGCAGAAGAAGCAGGATTGAACGGAGAAGACAAAGTGAGATATGGTTCTAACTGCATTCTCGCCAAGCATTCAAAAAGCTCTCAAGCTTGGAAGTCCTCCAGAGGTGTTCTTATTGAGGCAAGAATCTGAGCCTTTGTACTGCCCAGCAGTCATCAATCACTGGATGTGGGCTGCTTCTGCGGAGGGAGCACAACCCTGGGCAAGGCAGTCTCCTTCATCGGAGGGCAATTCTCAGAAAGGGATGTAGTCCTGAGCCATCAGAAGCCAACACTACCAACCACTTAGGAATAAATGCCTAGTTCCTAAAGGGGGATCTGGGTGGCATGACCCGGGTGTCACTACCCCACTCAGCCAGAGTAAATTAGCACAATCAGTAGAAATAATCAGGACTGATTCTGACCCTAGGACTTGCTGTCACTATATTTCACCCTTTGCTGAACAAAGTCCTAACCGCATGCCAATCACTCCTGTCTGTAGATTATCTTGTTTTATCTTCTCAACACTGTAAGGTCTGATGGGTCTCAATGTGCACACAAAGAAGCTGTGGCTTAGAAACATTAAATAGCTTTCCCAAGTTAGCACTACTCAGGGAGGGTACTAGCAGGGATTGAAAGTCAGAAAGTTATCTGAATCCAAGGTGTTCTGAACCAGTCCATACCATTCAAAACCATATCTTGTTGGGGTGGTTGTGGTTTT
Source organism: Ursus maritimus (assembly GCF_017311325.1). Lineage (NCBI taxonomy): Eukaryota > Metazoa > Chordata > Mammalia > Carnivora > Ursidae > Ursus > Ursus maritimus. The sequence goes on from NW_024426885.1 coordinate 59,953,372, forward strand.
ATTCCTGACCACCCCACCAATATTTGGAGGTATCTATTGGTGGTAAATTCTATTTATATACAGAAGAGCAAGTTCATAATCCAGGGAATTTAGGTTCCTGAAAAGTTTACCAAACCAGGTGCCCAAGCACACCGTTTCCAGGCCAACGAAGGAGGAAGAGGACTCCATAATAGCCAAGACAGCTGAATTGATACCACTGATCTGGGGCTCTAAAGTCTGAACGACTGGACCTAGAAATGGTGGACTGAAGCAACAGTGCTGGACATAGGATTTCCTAGAAAAACAGTATTACCTGACTCTTTCCTCAAACTTTCTTCCTTCATGTCCTCTCCCCACACCATTACCCGGCAGATCTAGTGAAGGTTGGGAACTTGATTTGAATTAGGTTCTAAGTATGTCACAAAACCAGCTTTGGTTTGCTCTTTTCATTTATCCTATTGTCTTTGCAGTTATTTCCTTTTTTGTCTCCTGACTCCTTCCCAGAATAACTATATGTCTGGTTCAAAAGCATGTCAGAGCAGATATTTCTCATCTCAACTACACAAAGGTACCATGTAATTACAGAATGTACTAGAAGAACTTCGGAGGAAAAGCAAGATATTCATTAATAAGAAAAAAATTAAACAGACATAATCAAAAGAGACTATTTTCAAAATGTTTTCAAGCCTGTGTGCAGGATTATTTTCCTGTTAACAATTACAATGCCACGTTCCAGCAGGAATTTCCAGAACATTGCATGTATATGAACAGTCTCAGTCCCTGATGATGAAGAACGGTTTGTACCTGGACACTCTCTCCAAATCAAAAGCAGAAGCAACTAGCTTCCCCCTTTTTTCTTTCTTTCTTTCTTTCTTTCTTTCTTTCTTTCTTTTTTTTTTAAGTAATCTCTATGCCCAATTTGGGGCTCAAACTCACAACCCCAAGATCAAGAGTTGCATGCTCCATCAACCCGGCTCCATCAGCCGGGCGCCGCTGGCTTCCCCCTTTCTGGTTTCTGCCCATCCCTACCAAGATAGGTATATGCTGTAAACAAGTAGAATTACCAAACTGGACAAAATTTACCCAGTCACAAAAAATAAATATGGAGAAAAGTTGAGAGATTTCATTTCTCTTTTCCTTTCTGACTTCAATTAATTTCATTAAATAGATGATGTACCCAGTCCAGAGTCCAAAATACAGTCAAACTTCAATAAATATTTGTTGAATTCATTAGTGCCCATCATCTACTCCATGAAGCCTCCCTATTTCCTCTGGGAGAATTAATCCTTCCCTCTTACGTGCTCTGACAGCATTTTGTGTATTTTTGTAACATTCCTACAAACTGACTTTTATCATATTTAGCAAAAATATCCTGTCTCTTCCTCTTGCCTTAAGAGCAGGAACTGGGCCCCATTCAGTCTATATCCCTCATTTTATCCTGCACAGAGCAGAACTCAAAATCAACATTTTATTGACTCTGATGACCTACCATTTTAGGACTTATCAGTGGGATTGGCAGGTGTGCCAAAAAAATGCTGCTGGGGGCAATGGTGACACTTTACATCTTGACAAGGAAGGTGAATTCAATTCTGTTAGATGGAGCCCATGACAATTTACATAGCACACCACAACACACTCAGTCTCATTTTGGCATTGCCGTCCAGGCCATGCCATTGCAAGCAGCACAACACTGTCAAGCTGGAATCCACGGGTTGCCATGCTGATGACATGCTTGGATTGAAAAAAAAGAAGGAAAAGATTGTTCAGGCTAAACCCAGACCCACTACTGGCATAAAAAGTGTGCTGCGGAGAGTTGCCAAAGCTTCTTAGTCCTGACCTATGATGCAGGAGCTTTGCTTCTCCGGGTGAATTTAGGAATGGTTGAGTGACCATTCATTTCATGCCTCACTAGGAAATCTCTCTCATTTCTTTGTCCATGCCTCTGCCCATGAGAAGCAGTAATATGTGGTGGTTATAGGGTGAACCCTAGAGCCAGATGACCTGGATTTGAATCCCAGCCCCGCCACTTTCTATTTGTGTCCCCTTAGGTAGGTTACTTAACATCTCCATGGTTCATTTCTTCTACTAAAAAAAAAATGAAGATAATAATAATATTTAGGTGACAGGACTGCTGTGAAGATTAATAAATGAATGCCTGAAAAGTACTTGAAATAACGTATAAAGCAGAATGATCACCTAACCATGTCAACTAGACAGAGGGCACTGTGTGTCATGATAGTGAGTCCAGAATTCAATCTGAGTGGATCAGTAAGTCATTGGAGGAATTTAAGCAGAGGAGTGATGTGATATAATTTATTTCTTAAAGGTCACTCTGACTGCTCTGAGAAGCTGGGTTGGAGGAAAAGGAGTGAAAATATGGAGACGAGTTGTAGTTCCCAGTAGCCCTGGTAAGAAGAGATGATGACTTAGAGCAAGCAACAGCTTCCTCTACTAGACTAAAGACGGACAGAATAGGCAGGATGAGCTATGTTGTGGGGTAGAGAAATGAGAGGTGCTGGTGGAGTACATGTGAGAGATGAGGGAATGGAAGAAATAACCAATAATTGTAGATTTCTGGCTTTAGTCATGAAGGCTTGGTGATGTCATTTATTGAAAAAGAGAAAATTAAAGGAGGAACACTTTTTGGAAGGGAAATCAGACTTTCCTTGGGGAGTTCTATGTTTCAGATGTCTATGAGAAAACCAAATAAAACTTTTGAATAGCCTAGATTTTAAGCCTGAAAATTATATGACATATCTATATGGAGACATAAACTTGCATTGGTATACAGATACTTAAAACGACAAAGAGAACTGATATGTGCTATGGCATTGGGGTTGACATAAAAGAGAAAGGAGGACAGATTTCTAAATGACCCCAATATTTTCAGGTCAGAGAGGGAAGTATCACATAAAGGTGACCAAGAAGAGTAACCAGGGAAATAGGAAGAAACATATAGAAAGAAATAGAAATAGAGACAGGAGAATGTATCAAGAACAATTAAGTGGTCATGTGGGTCAAAGATTACTGGGTCATCCAGTAGGATGAGCACAGACAATTGGTATTGGATTTGGTGACATGAAGATCCTACGTGACTTCGGCAGGAATCTTTTTGGTGCACTATTAGAAACTTAAAGGCAATTGTGGGAGCACCTGGGTGGCTCAGTTGGTTAAGCATCTGCCTTCCGCTCAGGTTATGATTCTGGAGTCCTGGGATTGAGCCCTGGGTTGGGCTCCCCGCTCAGCAAGGAGTCTGCCTCTCTCGCTCTCCCTCTGGCCCTCCCCCTGCTTGTGTGTGCTCTGTCTCTCAAATAAGTTAGTTAATTAAAAGTTTTGTATTGAAGGGGAAGACTGAAAGAGGGTATGTTAAAGAGAAAGACTCCTTTTGATGTTTGGCAACTGACAGCTTTCTTGCCTCAACTCTCCCCCATTCTTATTGTTTCACACCTGGGCGAGTGGATAAGAAAGCTCATAAGCTCCCTCCCTTGGTGCTGATGGGGCAATTCAACCCACACAAACCCCATCCAGCACTCACGACCCCACAAAATCAATAAAAGCCAAAGTTACCCAACATGCTTTGCACTTGCTTCACTCAGACCAAACCTGAGCCCTTATCCTTGGGGAATCCTTTTGCTTTTTTATTTTGTGAATAATAAACGTTATTTCATATCATATTAGTGCCCGTGTGTCATTCATGCCAACATCTGTATAATTTCCTGGCAGAGGCTGCCTAGCATACAGCGGGGGATACTAAGTACCCATATAAAACAGAGACAGAAGCAGAATTTGAGGTCAAGGGAAAATTGGGCATACTGTTTCTATGGAAGTGGGAGGACACAGAACATGTTTTTATGCTGAATGGAAACCCAATAGAGGATGGGAGATTGATGAAGGAGAAAGGAGTAGCTGTAGGAGCAAATCATGTGAGTGGCAGAGAGGAGAAGGGGTCCAGAATACAAGGGCAGAGGCTGGCCATTAATAGCAAGACAGATGTCCACTGCACTGTAACAGAAGAGAAGATGGGATGGATCTCAATTCAAACACCCCGTACTTGAGCCTAATAATGTAAATGAGGGCAGCGCTAACCCGGAGCACAGCGGGGAGTGACTGGGCATGTGGGGAGCTGGAGAAAAAATGTGCTTCTACCAGATTCAAATACAAGATTTTACAAAGTGTGGCCTGTCTAAGGACCAGTCATTTATAAACGGGTGGCAGCACATAGTCCACCAGAATCGGTGGTATTCCCCATTTGGTCTCTGTGAATCACTCATTCTATCCACTTCCCATCAAAACATGAAAGAGGTCAGAAGACAAAAGCTATGCATCTGAATACTTAACAACAGCTTCACCATGGCTGTCCAGATTCCCACATTCATCTCCTTAGCTGCACTTTTATCTGTATCCTAGGAAGGATGTGTTACTAAGAGAGTGCAGGAATTTCAGTTACATCCACAAATAACAAGTATTTCAATTTTCATTTCTTTCTTTTTTATTTCTTTAGTTCTTTTCCAAACTGTTTGAACAGTTGTCTAGATATCTAAAGGTAAACAGTTATTGACTCCTGATACATATTTTTTTCCTTGAGATTCATGAACTACATGTTCAAACTAGGAAAGCAATTCATAATTCCCCTGGGAACTAGCAAGCTGAATAGAAATGAGTATATTTCCACAGAAATGGGCTCATTACTCTACCAGTATTGCATAGGGCTTTATGAATAATTGTTATAAGACAAAGAGGTCTTATAGGAAGAAAGCTTTTGCATTTATTTTAGATTATACTTTGCACTGAAAACAATGTAGCCACTAGTGTTTAATTCGCTTTGGTATTAAGTTTGCTATTTTCTTTCTGCTCAGAACAGGCACAGTTTAAAATTTGGAAATGCTAAAGAAATTGAAAAAATATATTAGTATATATTAACAATATAAATGAATAGTCATTACATATTTTTTTAATTTATTTATTTATTTTAGAGAGAGGGGCAGTGGGAAGAGGGACAGAGGGAAAGAATCCCAAGCAGACTCCTTGTTGACCACGTAGCCTGAGGCAGGGCTGGATCCCCTGACCCAAAGGATCATGACCTGAGCGGAAACCAAGAGTCACACACTCAACTGACTCACCCACCCAGGCACCCCAGCCATTATATTTTTAAAATATAATTTCTGGATTTTTTTTATTCTAAAATGTAATCTAAACAATAACACAATAAATTTGGGGCTGAGGAAAACAGAAAGATAACTGAATTCTTCATGTCTGCTATGTGGCCAGTACTAGGTTCGGTATGTTGACTGTTTTATCCCTTTTGAAGTGGGTATTATCTGCACAGATGAGAAAACTGAAGTTCAAAGAGTTTAAATATGTTGCCCAAATTAAAAAACTAGAAAATGGCAAAGCCACAATGTAAATTATAGGCCTCATTTTGAAATTTCTTCTGTCACTATTCCCCAAAATAGAGGTTAAAGAGAAGGTGAAAGATTCCTATTAAACTCAAAAACTCATAACATCAAGTAATTTTAGACATTTGACATTTGATGATTGACAATGACAGAGTTTTCTCCTTTTAAATCACTGAAATTTGATGTGGCTAATATTCAGGTAGAAGTCATGAATCTTTAACTATGGTGATTAATCAACATTTCCTTTCTCTAATCACTGCCTTTTTATTTGCATGGTCAGAAAGTAGGAGCAAAAAAGAAAAAAAAAAAAGAAAAAAGAAAAGGGGGCAGTTGAGGGTTGTAGAAATCCCTGGGTATGGGTCTCCTTGAATAGACAGTATTGTCTATACTCTGGATCAGCACACCCAGGGTGTAACAGTACAGAGATTAGAGCCCTTTAGGAAGTCAATTTAAAAAAAAAGAAAAAGACAAGACTCTGGAAAGGGCAGCTTGTTTGGTGAACTGACCCAATATCTTTAAATAAAAAAGCATAATAAAGCAAGCTCATGCTATTATTTAAAGGAACATCTACATCTGTGCCACAATGACTGATAAACAATGAAATGTCAGTGCCAATGTCAATGTCAAGAATCTGTGTATCTTTCAGTGGCCATAGAGCGTTGAACGACTTCCAATCCCAGGAGGTGAACACTGAAAGGTTTTATGGTTCTGATCAAGGAGATGAATTTCATGCTTGTTGCTGCTATTGTTGTTTTGTTTTGTAGGGAGGATTTTTGTTTTGCTTTGCTTTCTATCAGGTTTTATGACCGTTTCTTTAGTTAGCTTTAGAATTTGAAAATTTAGAGTTTATACAAGACAGATAAGCTGGGTTATGTTGCAATAACAAATAACCCCCACATTTCAGTGGTACAACGCAGCAAAAATTTATTTCTCCTTCCTGTTGCATATCCACTGCAGACTGCTGATGGGGGCTGACGGAGCAGCCACCAACCTAGAGCCTTGTCACTCACCTAACAGAGGAAAACACGTGGCAAATCGCAGACCAGATCTCCAGGCTTCGTCTCAGACCTCATTGCTTCTTAGCTGATTGACCAAGTCACGTGACCGTGGCTAACTTCAAAGGACGAGAGACGCACAGTCCCCCTGCGTCCAAGGGAGAAGCAGAAACATTTGGTAGAAAGCAGCAACTTCACCACATCATTTCTTTTCCCTAAATCTTTATGTTACCGGACAGAAAGACAGTAACAGAATATCAAAGTTAAGAATTCAATCAGCAAACTAAAGAGATTTAAGAAAATAAAAAAGCTCACCTAGGCTGATGCAAGAATGATGCAAGGTAGGCTCTGATTTAAGAACAGAATTTGTTTACAAAGGAAAGGGAGGGAGAACATTTCACCTGAGAATGGATCACTGGAAACTAAAACTGAATTGTTACATAGAACCAAGATTATACATGGTGGCTGTGTCCCTGCATTGATGCACAAAGTTTCCCTTAACCTATCTGTAAAAAAAAAAAAAAAAAAAAAAAAAAAAAATAGAATTACAATTAACCATTGGCCTTGTGTGTGGGGCTCGAGCAGGAAATATAACTAAATTTCTAAATAAAAGGAGGCAGAAAAGAGAAAGCTTCAATTCCTATCTTTGAAACACAGGCCTGACCCTCAGCAACATTTTTAATATATGCGGTTAACTTTGGTAACTACCCCTGGGCTACCAGATACCATTGTCCTCACACTGTTATCAATGACACAGAGCCCCCTACCCAGAACTGTTGTGCCATGATCCAAAAATTATTTTCTCCTTCACCTAGTACCAATTCCCTTTGCTTTAGTATACTGGCCTTTGTCAACCAGTAAGTGAAAAGGCACAGTTTAGTGGAAAGAGAACACAGTAACCTTCAAAGCATATGTGTTTTAGTCTCATCTCTAGAATATACTTCTTAGGTTACAATTTTATTGTATGTTATATGAGTTTTAATTTATTAATCCACAACGCATAAAAGAAAATATAGAAGTAAAAGTCGCCACAGAATCAAATGAGATAATAGGAATGTCTTATTTTAAAATTCTAAAAGTTGTATAGAACTGTAAGATATAGTTATAATAATTACTACTATTACTATTATTATACAATAAGCAATCTGATTAAAACACTGTTACTGATATTTAAAAACTGACCCTTACATACCCTAAACTAAGATACTTGCATCTTTAGAAAATGCATATGTTATCTTGTCTTTGTGAATGATATTTGTCTTACCTTAGTATCCCACCCAGTGAGCTTCTTGAAAACAGAGACTGTTTCTTCCATCTGTCAGTCACGTACATAGCACACACTCAATAAATGTTGCATTGCTCCTAAGAACAAAGTAGGAGCAGCATGGGCCAGAGCTCAGAGCATAGCCTATGAAACAGCAAGAAAACCATCCTGGAAAGGACTAAAGGACTGGGCGTAATGGGAAGTGTGTGGAGATCGGGTGTCACAGAGTTGACCGTGGGTTCATGTCTTTAGAAGCCTACAAAGACAGGAATAGGAAGACAGACTTTGTGCGGCAGGCAGCAGCAGAGAAATGTTCCAACATACAGCCTTAGCAATTATATAAAGGCCACAGAGGCTGATGTCCAACTGTTCTCAGTCCCAAAGTAATGAAGCTGTCAGGAGGGTAGTTTCAGTCGTTCCTTAGTAAACAGTGGTCAAGCTTCTAAATAACAAAGGTTCCAATATTGCTGTATGATGACATTTTCCCTTTCATCCTTCCATTTGATTTTCTTTCCCAGTTTACCACATAGTTTTACACAATCCCCCGTACAGCTTAAAATTCAAGCAGCTACTATGTTGGTTGTGTACCTTGCTCAGAGATGCTTTATATAGACACAAATTACATATGCACAGAATAAATTAGTGAGAGCTTTCAATGAAGTGTTTGATGAGTAGCAAAGGACGTATTAAAAAGTATTAGTGCAGCTTTTGCCAATCAAGGACAGGATTAATCATCAGCAATATGGACATCCTAACTAGACAGTTTGATTAATATGGGAGAAATAAGGATTCTTCCCAGTCAGTCCTTCGGTTGCCTTGTCCTTCATGTAAGCAATAAGACCTCTTCATACAGAATTTTTCACTTAATTAGGCAGTCTTAAGACACAGAACCCAAATGAGCTCCAGGAAGAGCCTTTCATCTTAGAAGAGAATTGGTTAAAAGGGACTTCGCACCTTGCTCCAATATGAGAGGAAAATAGTGAGATTAGAGAGGGACTATTTCTCTCAGCTCGTTTTTTTTAACGAACTACGTTTATGGTAGATTTAAGTCATAGTCTAAGTCAAAGCCTATCCCTATGTACACAGATATATATAGCATACCTCACCCTAAGAAATTCTTTGCTGTGGGTCCTATATTATTCTCCTAGCATTTCTCATACATTAACATTATTTCTGTAATAGGCCTCTATTTCACTTATATCTAGAAATCAGAGTTTTGAGAAAAGAATATGGTGTGATCTCATATCAGTCATTTCTAATCAGCACTTAACCCAGCAAAAATCATTTTTAAGGTAAATTTCAGGCCATCCCAGCTGAGTAATAAAGAATGATGATCTCAACACCTAACTTCTAATTATCTCCCTAGAAAATAAGGTTAGGGAATTTATAACTAATAAAACCAAGTAGGAGGATGCATTTCTTAACTTAACATTACTTTGTCTTCGAAGAGGGAGGTAATCAAATAGGAAAGATGGTACCTAAAATGGAACTAGAAGAAAGCCCAGTTATTTACCTTTACATTGTAAAGGCTAATCAGTGGTCTTCCCTCCACTCTACCCCTGCTTCCTACCCCTTAGTTCTGGCCTAAATGGATTTCCATATATCTTGACTGGTTTGAGCACTTTATGATTTAGAAAATCCAGAGTGGGGCAGACTAATATTTTCTAAAAATTCTGCTACAGTAATATTTCCATATTTCAACATTCTCTTCCAGAATGTTCCCACTCCCCAGTAAAAAATGGGGTCTATCTTCCATCCCCTTAACTGATTTGATTTTTAAAAAATGTGGTGAAAATATATTGCATTGCATGGCTTTTGATGACAGCTCATAAAAGATGATCGTGGAGCTCTCTCTCAGAAAGCTTGCTGTTTAAACACAGCTGCCATGCTGTGAGGAAGCCCAGATGAGTGCTTACAGAGAGATACGTATGAAGAGGACCTAAAACCTCTGACCAACAATCACATGAGTGAGCCTAGGAGTGACATTCCAGCCTCAGCTGAGCCTTCAGAGGACTGCAGACCCACCTGACATCCTGACTGCAACCTCATGAGAGACCATGAGTCAGAAACACCCACCAGTAATGTTTGTTGTTTTAAGCCAAGAAATTTTAGAGTAATTTGTTTTACAGCAATACTTTACTAATAAACTTCTTATTAGGGGTACATGAATGGAGACAATGACCTTCTGACCATAGGCAAGATCAAAAACAAAACATATGAAAGGGAAAGCCCCAGAGAAGGTTGTGAAGGAGGAAGAAAAAAAAAAAAAAAAACAGCAACCAGAGAAAGAAAGGAATTGTGATTTTCATGGCACACTTAAGTAACACAAGGAGCTGAGTGTCAATGAATTTATACCCAGTTGCCTGTGGCTGCTTAAAGCTCTTCAATCCCACATCCAAGGAACCTGTTTTATAAAACTCCCAAGAAGAGATCAAAGTGCAACGTATGAGGGAAACCAGAAAATACCCTGCCTTTCCAAGCATCATAAGTTAGGCAAAGGCCATTCAAAAATTAGAATTTTTGCAGCATGAAGCAATTTGGTTTTCATACTGATGACAATTCTATTTTGTTCTATTAATTGACTTGTATGAAAACCTTATGACATGAATGCCATAAAAAGTGCATAAGTGACCTCATCCTTATCTCAAATGCTCTCAGGATTTCTGGAGAAGGGGAATATGTCAATGTAGGCAATTCTCTGTACAAGCCTTGACCTTCATCAAACCACAGCAATGATTTCAGTGACACCCTGGGGACCATTATGAATAACAAACAACTTCTGAGTGAAATAAAAGAAATGGTGATGCCATATATTAGACTTTCTTAAGAAAGCCTGGAGTTCATATATATTTCAGAATTCAGATCATGGATTTTAAAAAAGATCATCTGTACATTATTGCAGCACCCCAAAATCAACAATCGTAATACTTCCACAGAAAAATGAATGAATATTAACACTAAATAAATCGTAAGTAAACTCAAATCTGTTTAGGTCAATGGTTTTTTCCAAATAAGTTTTAGCATCAAACTTAAAAATATTTCGGTGCTCAGAGCTTTGGGGGTTTTAAAATTGCAGATAAGAGATTATGGACTATAATGATAAAAATATCTACTATTTGGAGACTTGGTTTGTGCGACTCAGTGTATTAATCTTATTTGATCCTCCCGTCTACCCTGTGAAAATGATAAAATTGGGGACTACAGAGGTTAAGTAACATTCCCAAGTTCACAGGGCAAAGAAGTGGACAGATTTGGGATTCCATCTTAAACCAGACTTTAAATCCCCTGCTTTAACCACTCTAACATTTTGCAAAAGATATACGTTTTGTTGGGCTTTTTCCTCTTTTTTTTTTTTTTTTTTTTGGTGGGGGTTCTTTTAATTAAAAGTAATAATAATGTTATAGGCTAGCCCGGTGATGGGTATTAAGGAGGGTACATATTGCATGGAGCACTAGGTGTTATACTCAAACAATGAATCATGGAACACTACATCAAAAACTAATGATGTACTGTATGGTGACTAACATCATAATTTAAAAAAAGAAGTAATAATAATGTTAAAGAATTTGGAGGAAATTATTTATAATTTACCATCCTGACATTAGTTAGCATCTTTATAAAAATCTTGTTATAGCTCTTACATTAGGATATATCCTCCAAGAACAGCTACAGAAAGCAGTAATTTTACTCAAGATAGAAATATAGGCAGGGGTAGGTGAAAGTGACCATTATTTGAGAATAAGAAAAAGGAGTGGCTAGAAAAAAAATGAAAATTATTTCCCCCACCTTTTTGGAATGACGAAGATGTTAAAAAGACTAGACAGATAGGAAAAATTCTAAGATGGCGGAGGAGTAGGGGACCCCTTTTTCATCCGGTCCCCTGAGTCGAGCTGGATAGGTACCAGACCAGCCTAAATAACCATGGAATCAGCCTGAGACGCAGGATGATGCATCTGGATCTCTACAAATGAACATCTCCAGCGCTGAGTATTGAGGTACGAAGAGGGGAGCTGTAAACCGTGCACGGATATCCGAAGATAAAAGGAAGGGGGAGGGAGCCGCCACGTTTGGGCTCCGGGAAGCGGCAGCCACCTGCACGGGGGAGCGGGCGGACTCACAGAGGGCACCCGCGAGAGAGCGGACTGAGACCGGTGAGCCGAGAGCTCGCGCCACCAGGCATCTCCCGGAATACCCCGGTGTGCTCATGGGATCCAGACTGAGACCGGGAACTCCCGGAGCGCGCGCGGGGCGGCTGGCGGTTGGCGGGCCACCTGCACGGGGAGCGGGCGGACTCGCGGTCGGCACCCGCAAAACAGCAGACTGAGACCCTGAACCGTGCGCGTGCCACCAGGCTTCACGGAACTCCGGAATCGAGGTGTGCTCACCGGGCATAGACTGAGACTCGGAGACCCGGGAGCGGGCTGGGCGGCCCGTCGGGCTGGCGGCATTAGAAACACAAAGGAAGAGACGCGCCGGCCCTGGAAGTGAGGGCAGGACGCCGGGTTGGCGCACATCCCGGGAGCTGCAGGGTTGAGCAGCACCAACAGTAACAGAGTTAAAGTGGCCAGAACATCAGTGGAGAACGGGCCGCAATCCCTCTGTTCTGCGATTACATGCGCCTCTGCTGCTCTACCCTCAGAAGAGGCATAGCCGGCGCCAGGAAAGCCGCCAGAGAACACAAAGCCTGGAAATACCGGGCTCAGAGAGTGCCCATCCCCATCCCCTCGCAGGGGACACGGAGACTCTAACCAAACAGGGTTGCCTGAGTATCGGCGCTGCAGGCCCCTCCCCAGAACACAGAAGGCAGGTGAAAATCAAGAAGCCCCAACCGAGGCGCCTGGGTGGCGCCCCGCATTGAGCGCCTGTCTTCGGCTTAGGGCGTGATCCCAGCGCCCGAAAGGAGTCCCTCATCGGGCTCCTCCGCTGGGAGCCTGCTTCTTCCTCTCTCACTCCCCGCTTCTGTTCCGTTCTTGCTGACTGTCTGTCTCCCTCTCTCAGATAAGTAAATAAATAAAATCTTTAAAGAAGAAGCCCACATCTCTAAGATCCCTATAAAACAAGGGCACGGCCTGGGACCCAGTCAATAATTTTGGGCTCTGGAAACCCCGCAACCTCTCTTCATCAGAATGACAAGAAAGAGCCCCCAGCAAAGAAAAGACAGTGAGTCAGTGGCTCCTGCCACAGAAGTAACGGTATGGATGTAACCAAATTATCAGAAATGGAATTCAGAGTAACAATGGCAAGATAATGAGTAGACTTGAAAAGTATTCAGGAAAATATTACTGAGAATATACAATCCCTAAGGGCGGAAATGAGGGAATTTGACAGAAATTAAAAATTCTATGAGCCAAATGCAGGCAAAACTAGAGGCTCTGATGGCCAGGGTCACGGAAGCGGAGGAAAGGGTTAGTGAATTGGAGGATGGGAGAATAGAGGAAAAAATAAAAATAGAAGATGGTCTTAAAAATCACGAATGTTGGCTACGGAGATTACTGACTCAATGAAATGATCCAATGTTAGAATCATCGGGTATCCCCGAGGGGTGGAGAAAACAGAGGCCTAGAAGAGATATTTGAACAAATTGTAGCTGAAAACTTCCCTAATCTAGCAAGGGAAACAAAAATTCGTGTCCAAGAGGCAGAGAGGACCCCTCCCAAGCTCAACCATGACAGACCTACACCACGTCACGTCATAGTGCAATTCGCAAATATGAGATCCAAGGAAACAGTATTGAAAGCGGCCAGGGCAAAGAAATTTCTCACGTACCAAGGCAAAGGCATCAGAATTACATCAGACATGTCTACACAGACCTGGAATGAGAGAAAGGGTTGGGGGAGCATTTTTAAAGCTCTTTCAGAGAAAAACATGCAGCCAAGGACCCTTTATCCAGCAAGGCTGTCATTCAGAATTGATGGAGAAATAAAGACATTTCAGAATCGACAGTCACTAGCCAATTTCATAACCACGAAACCAGCCCTACAGGAGGTATTACGGGGGGTTCTATAAAAGTAAAAAGGCCCCAAGAGTGATACAAAACAGAAAGTCACAGCCAATACAAACAAAGACGTTACTGACAACATGGCAGAATTAAAAGCATATCTCTCAGTACTCAGCCTGAACATTAATGGTTTAAATTCTGGCTTCAAACGCCACAGGGTTGCAGATTGGATAAAAAGAAATGACCCATTCATTTGCTGTCTACAAGAGACTCATTTCTGAACCCAAAGATGCATTCAGACTGAGAGTAAGGGATGGAGTACCATCTTTCACGCAAATGGACCTCAAAAGAAAGCTGGGGTAGCAATTCTCATATCAGATAAATTGGATTTTAAACTACAGACTATAGTTAGAGATGCAGAAGGGCACTATATTATTCTTAAAGGAAGTATTCAACAAGTGGATATGACAATTATAAATATATATGCCCCCAACAGGGGAGCAGCAAGATACACAAGCCAACTCTTAACCAGAATAAAGAGACATATAGATAAAAATACATTAATAGTAGGGGACCTCAACACTCCACTCTCAGAAATAGACAGAACACCCTGGCAAAACTAAGCAAAGAATCAAAGGCTTTGAATGCCATACTCCGACGAGTTGGACCTCTTAGGATATATAGAACACTACACCCCAGAACCAAAGAATACTCATTCTATTCTAATGCCCATGGAATATTTTCAAGAATAGACCATGTTCTGGGACACAAAACAGGTCTCAGCCGATACCAAAGATTGAAATTATCCCCTGCATATTCTCAGACCACAACGCTCTGAAATTGGAACTCAACCACAAGGAAAAATTTGGAAGAAACTCAAACACTTGAGACTAAGAACCATCCTGCTCAGGAATGACTCGATAAACCAGGAAATCAAAAATCAAATTAAACAATTTATGGAGACCAATGAGAATGAAAATACAACAGTCCAAAACCTATGGATACTGCAAAGGCAGTCCCAAGGGGAAATACATAGCCATCCAAGCCTCACTCAAAAGAATAGAAAAATCTAAATGCAGTTTTTATATTTCTCACCTCAAGAAGCTGGAACAGCAACAGAGGGACAGGCCTAATCCACGCACAAGGAAGCAGTTGACCAAAATTAAAGCTGAAATCAATCAAGCAGAAACCAGAAGTACAGTAGAGCAGATCAACAGGACTAGAAGCTGGTTCTTGGAGAGAATCAATAAAATTGACAGACCACTGGCAAGACTTATCCAAAAGAAAAGAGAAAGGACCCAGATTATTAAAATTATGAATGAAAAAGGAGAGGTCACCACCAATACCATTGAAATTGGAAGGATTATTAGAAATTTTTATCAACAGCTATATGCCAATAAACTAAGCAATCTGGAAGAGATGGAATCCTTCCTGGAAACCTATAAACTACCAAGATTGAAAAGGAAGAAATTGATTTCTTTAAACAGGCCAATTAATTATGAAGAAATTGAGTCAGTGATAAACAACCTTCCAAATAACAAAACTCCAGGCCCGGACGGTTTTCCTGGGGAATTTACTCAAACATTCAAAGAAGAAATAATACCTATTCTCCTAAAGCTATTTCCAAAAAATAGAAACAGAAGGAAAGCTACCAAACTCATTCTATGAGGCCAATATAACCTTGATCCCCAAACCAGGCAAAGACCCCCTCAAAAGGAGAATTACAGACCGATTTCCCTAATGAATATGGACGCCAAAATCCCTCAACAAGATACTTGCTAATAGAATCCAACAGTTCATTAAAAGGATTATCCACCACTCATCAAGTGGGATTCATACCTGGATGCAAGCGTGGTTCAAATTCCGCAAATCAATCAGCGTGATACATCATATCAACAAGAAAAGACTCAAGAACCATATGATCCTCTCAATCGATGCCGAAAAGCATTTGACAAAATACAGCATCCTTTCCTGATTAAAAACCCTTCAGAGTGTAGGAATAGAAGGTACATTTCTCAATCTCATAAAAGCCATCTATGAAAAGCCTACTGCAAATATTATTTCAACGGGAAAGCTGGAAGCCTTTCCCCTTAAGATCAGAACACGACAAGGATGCCCACTCTCGCCACTATTATTCAACATAGTACTAGAAGTCCTTGCAACAGCAATCAGACAACAAAAAGGGATCAAAGGTATTCAAATCGCAAAGAAGAAGTCAAAATGTCTCTCTTCGCAGACGACATGATACTCTATATGGAAAACCCAAAGAAGCCACTCCCAAACTATTAGTTATAGAGCAATTCAGTAACGTGCATGGATACAAAATCAATGCTCAGAAATCAGTTGCATTTCTGTACACCTAATAACGAGAACGAAGAAAGAGAAATCAGGGAATCCATCCCATTTCAAATAGCACCAAAACCATACGTTACCTTGGAATTAACTTAACCAGAGACGTAAAGGACCTTTATTCTAGAAACTATAAATCACTCTTGAAAGACATTGAGGAAGACGGGGCGCCTGGGTGGCTCAGTCGTTAAGCGCCTGCCTTCGGCTCAGGGCGTGATCACAGCATGATCCCGGGCGTCTCTGGGATCGAGCTCACACTCAGGCCTCCTCGCTAGGAGCCTGCTTCTTCCTCTCCCACTCCCCCGGCTTGTGTTCCCTCTCTCACTGGCTGTCTCTCTCTGTCAAATAAATAAAATCTTTAAAAAAAAAAAAAAAAAGAAAGACATTGAGGAAGACATAAAAAGATGGAAAAATATTCCATGCTCATGGATCGGAAGAATTAACATAGTTAAAATGTCCATGCTACCCAGAGCAATCTACACTTTCAATGCTATCCCGATCAAAATACCGGAACGTTTTTCAAAGAACTGGAACAAATAGTCCTTAAATTTGTATGGAACCAGAAAAGACCCCGATCCTCCAGGAACTGTTAAAAGGAAAACAAAAGCTGGGGGCATCACAATGCCGGATTTCGAGCTGTACTACAAAGCTGTGATCACAAAGACAGCATGGTACTGGCACAAAAACAGACACATAGACCAATGGAACAGAATAGAGAGCCCAGAAATGGACCCTCAGCTCTTTGGGCAACTAATATTTGATAAAGCAGGAAAAAACATCCGGTGGGAAAAAGACAGTCTCTTCAATAAATGGTGCTGGGAAAATTGGACAGCTACATGCAAAAGAATGAAACTTGACCACTATCTCACACCATACACAAAAATAAACTCCAAATGGATGAAAGACCTCGATGTGAGACAGGAATCCATCAAAATTCTAGAGGAGAACATAGGCAGCAACCTCTACGACATCAGCCAAAGCAACCTTTTTTCATGACACATCCCCAAAGGCAAGAGAAACAAAAGATAAAATGAATTTATGGGACTTCATCAAGATTAAAAGTTTCTGCACATCCAAGGAAACAGTCAGAAAAACTAAGAGGCAGCCCACGAATGGGAGAATATATTTGCAAATGACACTACAGATAAAGGACTGGTATCCAAGATCTACAAAGAACTTCTCAAACTCAATACACAGAAACAAATAAACAAATCAAAAAATGGGCAGAAGATATGAACAGACACTTTTCCAATGAAGACATACAAATGGCTAACAGACACATGAAAAAAATGTTCAAAATCATTAGCCATCAAGGAAATTCAAATCAAAACCACACTGAGATACCACCTTACGCCAGTTAGAATGGCAAAAATAGACAAGGCAAGAAACAACAATTGTTGGAGAGGATGTGGAGAAAGGGGATCCTCCTACATTGGTGGAATGCAAGGTACAGCCACTCTGGAAAACCGTGTGGAGGTCCCTTAAAAAGTTAAAAATTGAGCTACCCTATATCCAGCCATTGCACTACTGGGTGTTTACCCCAAAGATACAGACGTAGTGAAGAGAAGGGCCATATGCACCCCAATGTTCATAGCAGCAATGTCCACAATAGCTAAATCGTGGAAGGAGCCGAGATGCCCTGCAACAGATGACTGGATTAAGAAGTTGTGGTCCATATATACAATGGAATATTACTCAGCAATCAGAAAGAATGAGTTCTCAACATTTGCTACAACATGGACGGCACTGGAGGAGATAATGCTTAGTGAAATAAGTCAAGCAGAGAAAGACAACTATCATATGATTTCTCTCATCTATGGAACATAAGAACTAGAATGATCAGTAGGGGAAGAAAGGGATAAAGAAAGGGGGGGTAATCAGAAGGGGGAATGAAACATGAGAGACTATGGACTATGAGAAACAAACTGAGGGCTACAGAGGGGAGGGGGGTGGGGGAATGGGATAGACCGGTGATGGGTAGTAAGGAGGGCACATATTGCATGGTGCACTGGGTGTTATACACAACTAATGAATCATCGAGCCTTACATCGAAAACCGGGGATGTACTGTTTGGTGACTAACATAATATAATAAAAAATCATTATTAATAAAAAAATAAATAAATAAATGAAAATATATCATGAAAAAAAAAAGACTAGACAGATAGAACCCTTAAAAAAAAAAAAAAGATTTCCTTTGCAAACACTAAGGATGAATTCATGCAGAAATTTATGTTCTCTAAATGACATAGGAAGAGAACCACTTTAAAAATTATACCAAAGGACCAACTAGCCAAGAGCTGGGAAAAGATCTCATATCACAGGGTTTCTGGAAGTACAACACATGTCAGAGCACGGTGCCAAGGTGATCTGGTGGGGTACCAGTCTTGGGACTCTAGCAAACAAAGTTGGTCATCATGGAAAGTTATGCACCACAGAGCTGCATGGTATAATATGCATTGATGATTCCCTTCCAAAAAGCCCCTTTCTAAATCATTGTCTTAGGACTGCTGATAAGTAGAGAATCAATGGGCTGACCTACATAGTTCATTGTCACAAGAGCTCAGGAAGTCCCCCAAAATGAAATGTATTATTCCTTTCCAATCCCAGCTCTGCAACAAACCAACTCGTAATGGCAACATCTTTGACACAAAGATAACACATGCACCCTTTTTAGGGACTTAAAATCATCTTAATTAGACATTTGCATTACCTAACAACTGTATTAGGACAAGATAAATTTGTACCTCAAAGCTTCCCAATGAAAACCATCATGTGGGTAGTATTTTGATACATGGGTGCTAAAAGTAATGAATACCTTTAGTTCAGGCACAGGAATTGGGACACCATTAACCAAGAAGATAAATTAATATCTGAAACACAAAAGCATGATCAAATTGTCATGGTTTACCCAAATCAGCTACTTCCATATACCAGACAAGGACCACGATCAACAATCAGCTGCAAATATTAGAAAACAGGGCCTGACGAATTCATGTGTCAAGGGTAAAGCCACAGGTAATTATAGATAATAACCTTCTGTTAACTTAAATACAGTTGTTAAACCTTGTGTCAGCACATAAGAGTATGAGTGGTGTTGTTTGAGCCTCTCTATAAGATAAAGATGTCTGAAATTCATATCTGTTTAAACTAAATCCGGTTTAATTTGATCGCGAGCACTAATGCCTTTAAACAAGGCAGAGTATCTGACATGAAACAAATTAATATTGAAAGATAAAAAAATAAATGCCTAACTCATGCATTTGCTGATTACTTCTTACCTTCTGGAGACATTAGCGGCAATAAGTCCATAGCTCTGACATTATAATTTCCTGGAGATAATAAATGTGATGCTTCTGACACGATACCATCAAACGCCTCATTCCCAGCAATGCTTGGACTAGAGTTCCAAGCCTAAAAGAGTGTGATTTTAGAGCTAATCAGCTGACACTAAATCTTTCATTTGTCCCTTCACAAGGACAATCTACTGAACATATAAAGTACAGGTTTTCACTCAAAAATTGGAATATGGGGTATGAAATACTAGCATTTCTCTTCTGGAGTTCAATAATTCAAATCTTTTTATTTACCTGGCAAATTACTGTTTCTAACATCCACTATCAATATCTTTTCCTTCTTGAGCTCTTTCTGAACTGTGCCACAGAGTATGTGGCCCTCTTCTTACTGTCCCCATGGGATTCTGCAAAGAAAACAGTGCTCATTTTTGTTATGAGTTGTCCTTTTATATATTGTTCTTCCCTTATTAAAGCATACTCTTGTCAAGGACAGCATATATGCTCTCCTTATCATTTCTGCAGGTAAATGATGCCTGGTATCTGTTAAGTTCATATAACTCTGTAATGGGATGGGTATATGTGATGGATATATGAGGACATAACTGATCACCTTCTCTGTACCCAGCCCTGTGCTAAACATTTTTTGTTGCATTATCTCATTTGCTCTCCCCCTCAGTCACCAAGCTTTTCCTACCACAGCAGCAGACAATACGCATATTTGCAAAGGGCCTTCAATGGTATTACTCAGTGGTCGCGCTATTTTACTTCTATGAAACTGAATGGAGCAGTGTAAGAAACGAATGATACGGATTGAGTAAAATGAGTAGAATTTGTGAATCTGGTACAAATAAAAACCTCCTAAGGTATGCAACTACATGCATCTAAGTGGTTATAAATTAAACAAAAAATCATGCTGTCTAGATAAAAAAAAAGTGAGTATTTCTAGAAATGTTCATCATCTCTCATTTTTTCACATTATATGCAACACCATACTTGTAGTTAATTCTATTCATTAATCTCTCTCTCCACTCCAAAACTAGACACTGACTTTAGAGCAGGGAACATGGTCTTACACTAAATTACATCCTCCCAAACACACCATGGTCACCAACAGAGAGGAACAGCTAAAGGTGTGCTTGTTGGGGAAGACTGGCCAGTAAATGCAAGCAAAATAGCAGTGGGTTTATCTATCTGTCATATGTGCTTCATAGCACAATAATCTACCCTGACGTGAACTAAACGATGTCTGAAATACATTTCCCAATGTTTTCACTTCTGCTTCTCTTGAGCACTTACATCTAGAGATGGTACTCCTTACATATCATCTCTAATTCTTACAACAGCCCTATAAGGTGTATTTCTATGGCCCTTGTTTAAAATGAGGATTCTGGAACTCCTGGGTGGCTCAGTCAGTTAAGCATCTTTCCTTTGGCTCAGGTCATGATCCCAGGGTCCTGGGACAGAGTCCTGCATCAGGCTCCCTGCTCAGCGGGGAGCTTGCTTCTCCCTCTGCCTGCCACTCCCCCTGCTTGTGCTCTGTCTCTCTTGCTCTCTCTCTCTCTCTCTCTGATAAATAAATAAATAAATAAATAAATAAATAAATAAATAAATAAATAAAATATTTTTTAAAAATAAAAAATAAAATAAAATGAGGATGCTAAGGCTCAGAAGCACAAACTAATAGATCACCCAAAAAGTAAACAGTGCAGCAAGGACATTAACCAAAGGCCATGTGACTCCAGACCTCATGCACAGTCCACTAAACCCATCCCCGCTTGTGAACTTACATGGAAAATAGTTAAACACTGATAAGGAAAAGGAATGGAAAAATTTTGCTATTATAATCTTAACAAAGGAAACAATTGCTAGTACCTTAGTTATTTGAGAGTTACTTTCCTGATAGAAACAGTGATTGGAGGGACGCCTGGGTGGCTCAGCCATTAAGCGTCTGTCTTCAACTCAGGGCGTGATCCCAGTGTCCTGGGATTGAGCCCCACATCAGGCTCCCTGCTGGGAGCCTGCTTCTTCCTCTCCCACTCCGCCTGCTTGTGTTCCCTCTCTTGCTGGCTGCCTCTCAAATAAACAAATAAAATCTTTAAAAAAAAAAAAGAAAGAAAGAAAAGAAACAGTGATTGGGAGTGGAAAACCTCAGACATGAAGAGGAGGTTGAGAGAGAAATCACCTGTAAGATCCAGGGCCTGTCATTTCCAATTGACATCAAAGTTAATTGCTACTCATAACAATCCTAGCATCATTTGAGTGGTGAAGTTTAAAGCAAAATCTCGATAATCACAAAATTTTCACTAATTCCAACAATCCCAGGCCAAGCTGGTCCACAGAGATAGTTCAAAGGAAACCAAATTTTGGGCATGATCTCTGAAACATACATCTCAGATTCAAATATGCATTTAAAGTTATGAAAGAAAAAACATTTCACAGAAAGGTGATCTACTGAAAATAAGCTAAAAAGTTTAAAGTAACAAGATTTTAAGCAAAATGATTAGCCTGCTTATATAAAAGTTTGTTGCTAAGCAACCACATCAATGGACTACTTCAATTATGATTTTGAAGTTCTCCAGCTCCCCTTAGCAGTAACAAAAACAGACATTTCATGGTTAATGAAATCATCTTCTCATAAAATATGGAACCTTGAGACTAATTTTCTGAAACAATGTGTCCTAAAAACATGGCAACATATTAATATTAAAACATAGAGTGAGGGCTTGGTGACTAGAATCTGTTATTTTCCATTGCACATTGACATTTTTCCACCAAAAACAAGCTCTTGTGTAGTCTACTGTGTTCTTTAACATTCAGTAAAATAATTGGATATATATTTCCTTTTTGGAATCATAACGATAGGCATTAAGCAAGTGAGTGATGAGGCACTTCCATAACCTCCAGAGCCTCATATTTCTCTTTAAAGCACAAATTACTCATCTTTAGTTTTAAGATCCACTTTTTTTATATAAAATAAGAATAAATTTGAATGCCTTGCTATTAATTACCTGTTACAAACGGTGAAATCATTTTTATATTTGGATGTATGTAGTTCCTTCTTTTACTCCTCCCAGTTGGGATCTGGCCATCATTATGAAATAGTAGAGTCTGGGCTTAGGAATGACACGTAAAGGTTGTCCAGTACGTTTCAACTTTCTTCAGTCAGACTATACCCAAAACAATCTTTAGAAAATTATTGTTGCTTCTTTCCTTAAAATTGCC
Organism: Ursus maritimus; assembly: GCF_017311325.1. Classification (NCBI taxonomy): domain Eukaryota; kingdom Metazoa; phylum Chordata; class Mammalia; order Carnivora; family Ursidae; genus Ursus; species Ursus maritimus. The sequence continues at coordinate 59,975,810 of NW_024426885.1, forward strand.
TTTAAAAATGGATGCAATGTCATATTCCTATAACCAGTTTCAGAAGCAAATATTTCATTTAGATTTCAAAATGATGGTAATGTTGTATCTGATTCCCCAGGAGTAGATCTTGGAGCAAAGATTACAGTGCAGGTAATTAATGTTGAAGATGATCCTACCAAGCACAGGTAGGACCAACAAAGGAAACAATTGCTAGTACCTTAGGTATTTGAGAGCAAAGTTAGGTATTTGGTAGCAAAGTTGAGGAGCGAGGTAGGGGATAGAAAGGACCCTAGGAAGGTGCACTATCAAGCAAATTATCACTCCAGGTAACTTGAATTTAATTCTGCTGGAGAGCTCTGGAAAATGAGGTAGAACATATACCTTGTAGCTATCCTAGACTAGCCAGGGAACTGGCCTATTTCTGGGAGAAGAGGAGTCTCTAAGTCCCTAGGATTTCAAGTGAATCACATGTGCAGAGGAAGAGATGCTTGATTTCAGCCCAATGTGCACTGAAATGCTGGGGCATCACAGGCACTAGGTGGAGTTAATGCTTCTGGGAACATCTATCAGCCAATAGCCAATGGGAACTAGAAAATAAACACATTAGCTTCCTTGCCATTCATGTGGAATAACCCTAAGCCATGTGGTATAATGACATCCAGGGCTCAGGGCTCCATATACGCACACCAATAACCTGTTTGATGTTCCACTTCTGGGATTCTTCCTCTTCCTGTTCCTCACCTCACTTCCTCTTCTAAAAATCATAGGCCAAATAAAGTGCTTGCATTCCCATCATCATCTCAGGGTCTGTTTCTGGGGAAAGTCAACCTAAGATACTGGAAAATTATTTTAACTTGTGACAAGAATTTTTATAAAGTAACAACAATTTTGTAGCAGAGACAGTTAATAAGGGACAAAAATGATTTCTACTACCAGCATAAAAATCAAATTTATCTTGTCTTCTATTTTCTTCCCCAAAACACTCTTCCTTGATTAGTTGTTCTACTTCTCCACTGTGTAACCCTTCTCATACTGAATACCCAAATTTGAAAATTAGGCAATAGCATATTGAAGTCATTTTCTTGACATCTCAGAAAAGATGACTCTACTTGTCTCAGAATTTATCAGTAGTGCAGTAATTATCACATCTGGGCTTCACCAGGAGACTCATACCAAGTGCTAGGAGGTCTCTTTCTTTTACTACAATTCCACCATAGACATGGCTGCCGCGTCAATGCTTTAGTGCATAGTGGTAATGTTTATATCACTCTCAAGTTCAAAGACATTTGGTAGTACCATGGTTCCCACAGAAATAAGTAAAATCTCCTTGACTTGAAATTCAAAGCCTCCCAAAATTAAAGCATCTTACATAATCAGAATTAGCTTTTCAACAGCAAGTTCCCTACTGGATCCAGTATAGAGCTTTGGGGTGACAAACCATCCCAGTTTGCTGATAAGTGACTGTCCCGGTTTTAGCACTGAAAGTCCCATGTCCCAAGAAACCCAAACAGGACAGTTGGTCACCCAAGGTGTGACAGTGTACATGGCTAAGGTATACTTATTTTTCATAGTACCAAGAAACATCTATGCTCAAATAAGTTAATGGCCCTATCTTGAAAGGCATGCAGTTGAAAGAAGGAATTTTATACCAAAACATATAGTGAAAGTGGAGGGAATGCATATAAATTATGAATTATAAAAGCAGCATGTTACCTTATTATTCTTCAAAATCAGAATCTTAGCAGGAGGAGTTAAGATGGCAGAGTAGTAGGGGGACCGTGGACTTGCCTTGTCCCTCAAACACAGCTAGATAACATCAAATCATTTTGAACAAGTAGGAAATAGATCTGAGGATTAAGAAAACAATCTGCACAAATGGAGGACAAAACATGGCAGTTGTGAAGTTTGGAGGCGTGAATGGGGGAAGAGAAAAGCCACAGTGCCACGGAGGGGAGGGAGCCCTTTTCACAGAGAGAAGTGACTTCAGGCACTCTTCGGGTGTCATACTGTTTTTCTGGGACAAGATGGTACCAGGTGCAGCACTGCAAGGCTCTCTTTTGAGGGGAGTGGTTCTGTGCCTTGCTGGGTCCTTTAGGATTTGGAGTTTTGAATCCTAGCCACCAGACATAAAACACAACTGTGGCACCAGGGGTACCGAGGGCTGGGCACAGACAAGGCTCAGGGCAGGGATCTAAGGGAAGCCTGGGACACAGGAGGGGAGATTGTTCACTTTTCTGTGAGGGCCTCCTAAATAGCAGCAGCCCCAAGTTCCCCTCTCTAGGACCCAGAAGGCAGGGTGACACCATCTTCCATCCCCTCTTCCCCACCCCCTGCCCACTAGCACCCTGAACTTCAGAGAGAAATATGGCACCCCCAGTGGAGTCTGGAGTCACTTACACCAAACCCTGCCCCCATGCACCTCGCAAGGGCGTCTTTACAAGGCAGGTCTGACTGTGAGCCAGTGCAATGGGCTTCTCCCTCAGAAGACCAACACAAGCCTCCCCCCATCCCACGCATGTACCAAGTCCACTGACCATAGAGTGGTCCAAAGCATCAGCTTTTGTTCTAGTGGAAATAGGACCAGGCCTTTTTATTTTATTTTATTTTTCTTTTAATTAAGCTTCTAGTTCAGGTTTTTTGTTTTGTGTGGTTTGTCTTTTGTTTTTCAGTTTTTTTTTTGGTCTGTTTATTTGTTTTTGTACCTTTTCCTTCTTTCTTTTAGATCAGGCTTTAAAAAAAAAAAAAAACAGGCTTATTTTAACAAATAAATCAAAGCACACCTAGTTAAAGGTCCAAACACTCCCCAGTGCAAGCAAGGAGGAACTCTGCAGAGGACTGACCTGTGGGAAAGAGCAGCCAAAACACAATAGCAGAGTGTAAACAGCATACCCCAGAAACACTTCCTGCAGCACCAGGCCCTGGACAGTGTAGGACCCCTTCTTAAGAAAGTATACTCTCAGAAGCAGGAAACATAACAAACTTCAGACACAAAAGACAGAAAACTAGACATAATGACAAGATGGAGGAATTCTCCCCAAAAGAAAGATCAGAAGAAATCACAGCCAGAGATTTGCTCAAAACAGATATAAGCAATATATCTGAACAAGAATTTAGAAGAACAGTCATAAGAATACTAGCCGGGCTTGAAAGAAGCATAGAAGACCCCAGGGAAACCCTGACTGCAGAGATAAAAGACGTAAAAACTAGCCTGGCTGAAATAAAAAGTGCTATAACTGGAATGCAAAACGAACTAGATATAATCACAATAAGGATGGAAGAATTAGAGGACTGAATAGGTGATATAGAAGATAAAATTATGGAAAATAACGAAGCTGAAAAGAGGAGGGAAAGAAAACCATTAGATCATGAATACAGACTTACAGAACTCAGTGATTCCACAAAACACAATAATATCCATATCATAGGAGTCCCAGAAGAAGAAGAGCAGGAAAAAGGGGCAGAAGGTATATCTGAACAAATTATAGCTGAGAACTTCCCTAATCTGGGGAAGGAAACAGGCATTCAAGTCCAAGAGGCACAGATAATTCCCCTCAAAATCAACAAAAACAGGTCAACAGCAACACATATCATAGAAACCTGCAAAATACAAAGATAAAGAGAGAATTCTGAAAGCAGCTGGTGACAAAAGATCCTTAAACTACAAGGGTAGTTACATAAAGTTAGCAGCAGATCTGTCCATAGAAACTTAGCAGGCCAGAGAAGGGTGGCATGATATATTCAATGTGCTAAATGGGAGAAATATACAGCCAAGAATACTATATGCAGCAAGGCTTTCATTCAGAATAGGAGAGAGAGTTTCCACGACAAGCAAAAACCAAAGGAATTTGTGAACACTAAACCAGATCTGCAAGAAATATTAAAGGCAACACTTTGAGTGGAAAAGAGAGACCAAAAGCAACAAAGACTAGAAAGGAACAGAGACAATCTACAGGAACAGAGACAGAGACTTTACAGGTAATACAAGGGCACTAAATGCACATCTATTAATAATTACTCGGATTGTCAATAGACTAAATGCTCCAATCAAAAGATACAGGGTATCAGAATAGATTTTTTAAAAACGACCTACTGATATGCTGCTTATAAGAGACTCATTTTAGATCCAAAGATACTTCCAGATTGAAAGTGAGGGGGTGGAAAACCATCTACCATGCTAATGGACATCAAAAGAAAGCTGGAGTAGCCATACTTATAACAGACAAACTAGATTTTAAATCAAAGACTGTAATAAGAGATGAAGAAGGGCACTATATCATCATAAAGGGGTCTATCCAACAAGAAGATCCAACAATTGTAAATATTTATGCCCCCAACTTGGGAGCTGCCAAATATATAAATCAAATAAAAAGAAACTTAAAGAAACTCATTGATAATAATACAATAATAGTAGGGGACAGAAGATCAACAAGGGAACAATGGCTTTGAAGACACACTGAACCAGATGGATTTAACAGATATAATCAGAGCATTTCAATCTAAAGCAGCAAAATACACATTCTTTTTGAGTGCACATGGAACATTCTCAAGAATAGATCACATACCAGTCACAAATCAGGCCTCAACCAGTATGAAAAGACTGAGATCATACCATGCATATTTTTAGACCACAATGCTATGAAACTTGAAGTTAGCCACAAAAAAAAATTTGGAAAGGTCGCAAATACAGGGAGGTTAAAGAACATCCTACTAAAGAATGAATGGGTAAACCAAGAAATTAAAGAAGAAATTTTTTTAAATACATGGAAACAAATGAAAATGAAAACATGACAGTCCAAAACATTTGGGACTCAGCAACACAGTAATAGGAGGGAAGAATATAGCAATATAGGCCTTCCTCAAGAAGCAAAAATTTTCAAATACACAACCTAACCTTACACCTAAAGGAGCTGGAAAAAGAAGAGCAAATAAAGTCTAAAACCAGAAGAAGAAGGGAAATAATTAAGATTGGAGCAGAAATAAATGATATAGAAATTTTAAAAAAAATAGTAGAACAAATCAATGAAACTAGGACCTGGTTCCTTGAAATAATTAACAAAATTGATAAACCCCCAGCCAGACTTACCAAAAAGAAAGGAGAAAGGACCCAAATAAATAAAATCATGAATTAAGGAGGAGAGATCACAACCAACACTGCAGAAATACAAATGGTTATAAGAGAATATTATGAGCAATTATATGCCAACAAATTGGGCAATCTGGAAGAAATGGATAAATTTCTAGATATATTTAAGCTGCCAAAACTGAAAGAGGAAGAAATAGAAAATTTGAGGAGACCCATAAGCAGCAAAGAAATTAAGTCAGTAATCAAAAATCTCCCAAAAAACAAGAGTCCAGGACTGGATGGCTTCCCAGGGGAATTCTACCAAACATTTAAAGAAGAATTAATACTTATTTTTCTGAAGTTGTTCCAAAAAATAGAAGTGGAAGGAAAACTTCCAAACTCAATCTACAAGGCCAGCATTACCTTGATCACAAAACCAGACAAAGACCCCTTCTCTACAAAGGAGAATTATAGACCAATATGCCTGATGAACATGGATGCAAAAATTCTCAATAAGAGTCTAGCTAATCGAATCCAACAGTATATTAAAAGGATTATTCACCATGATCAAGTGGGATTTATTCCAGGGCTGGAGGTGTAGTTCAATATCAGCAAATCAATCAACATGATACACTACATTAATTATTTTAAAAGATAAGAACCATATCCTCTCAACAGATGCAGAAAAAGCATTTAACAAAATACAGCATCCTTTCTTGATAAAAACTCTCAAAAAAGCAGGGATAGAAGGAATGTATCTCAACATCATAAAGGCCATATATGAAAGACCCACAGCTAACATCATCTTCAGTGGGAAAAACTGAGAGCTTTTCCCCTAAGATCAGGAACATGACAGGGATGTCCACTCTCACCGCTGTTGTTCAACATAGTGCTGGAAATCCTGAAACCAATACTACACTATATGTTAACTAACTTGAATTTAAATAAAATACAATAAAATAAAGAAAAAAAATACGCAGAAAAAAAATCAGAATCTTGGCACCTTCTCTATTTCCTCCCAAATCTCTAACTACTTTTACCTAATATTTCATTCAACCTAAACTACCTTCACCCCAATAACCCTCAATGCTCCTACATATCGGAGCTTCAACCATGCTGTTCCCCCCACCACCTGAAACGTCACACATACCAACCATCCTATCAATTGCCATCGCATGGAATCCATACTTTAAGGCTTACTCGAATCCTGCCATCTTCACAGAGTTGTTCTTGTATTTCTGGCCCCCACTTCCAGATTTGCTTTTTCTTTCTTTTAAGCCTCCACCCCATTTTGGTCCTTTTCTTTAGCACTTGAAGGAATTTCATTATTTCAAGTGTACGCAGAGCTGTACAAGCACGTTCTAGTATGGCATCGCCTATTCAGAACGTCTCTGTGAGGCCCCTGCACAAAGCAGAGATTCTTACACCTGAGGAAGCTGAGGCAAGTGAAGTAATCGATTAGGATGTTATCTGAGCTTAGAGCTAGTGAGCAGTTCAACTGGAATTCAAGCCCAAAACTTTTAACTTGAGATCTAGATATCACTGCTTACATTTTATGTCCCTAACCAACCTACTAAACTTCAAATTACTTGCCACATATTAGTCATCATTGTATTTTGATAACAACATTTGAGTAGAAATTTTAATACTGACATAAAAACCTTATCTTTTGGTACTTATTGCTGAAAATACACATTTTTTTCCCGGATAGTTCTTATTTGGATTTTTTGTAATTAAGTACCATATCTAATCTTTAATATGCCCCCCATGCCAAGGATACTGTTTTAAGAAGATCTTTGAGGCAGATCATCTGTAACAGAACCTTCCAGAGGTCTCATTAAAAATGCAGCTACCTAGGGGCACCTGGGTGGCTCAGCTGGTTAAGCATCTGACTCTTGATTTTGGCTCAGGTCATGATCTCAGGGTGGTGAGATGGAGCCCTGCATCAGGCTCTGTGCTCAGTGCGGAGTCTGCTTGAGCTTCTCTCTCTACCTCTGCCCTTTCCAGCTGCATTCTCTCTCTCTCTCTCTCTCCCTCTCTTATAAATAAATAAAATATTTTTTAAAAATGCAGATCCCTATACCCAACCTCAGATTTATTGATTCAGAAAACCAGGATATGTGGTTCAAAAATGACGATCCTTACGGATTTAAACTTTTAAACGTTAAACTGAATTTAAAGATTAAAGTTCACCTCTTAAGCCTGGCATACAAAGTCCTCCTAAATATAAAGATATCACCTTCTACTGGAAACTTCTACTCCTGCCTTTCTTTCACTTTATAAATTCTGGCTTCAATCTCCACCATGCTTACCACATCCTCTAACGCCTTCCAATCCTACCCATTCCTATAGGCTTGATCCAAATCCCAGCTCCTTTGACATCACGTCTCCCTTCTCTGAGCCATTACCATTGTTGGTGCTATTATTGCTTCGGTGGACGCACCATGCATCAAGCACTTAACATACACGACCTTATACACACTAAGCACCTTGTATACACTAGCTCTTGAAAGCCTCACAAAAATCGTACGGGGTAAGTTCTATTATGATCTCCACTCTTAACATGTTAAAACTGAAATCAGAGAGATTTAATGACTTGTCTGAGAGTACACCATCTATCAGGGGCAGCATCAGAACACAAACCTAGGGTCTGTAATGCCAATGCCCACACCTTTAGTAACAGCCCTGTGTGTTTCCCTCACCTCTGCCCTCAGTTCAGTGTCTCCAGCATAATAGGCACCTGTCATTGTGGCTATTGATGGTGCCAGTTCCTTGGGTGGCCTGATGAGCAATGAAGCACACTGACTCATTCTTACCAAAAATGATAAAATCTAGATGGAGCCAATTCTTCAAACTATCCTACTGGACTGTCTTACTTGATTGAGAGGGGAAAAGGTTCACGAAGAGCCAAATGGTTTATTTTACTTCCAGTGACAAAATGGTCCACTCTACATACAAAAATGCTATAATACCAAAGATATTGAATATGCATTTGATTAGTTAAGAAATAACAACAATGATGATAATAACAGTGATGGATAACTAACATGTGTATTGTGGTCACTATAGGCCGGGCATGATGGTTAGCATCTTTGTGCATTATCTAATTTAATTCTTTTGATAATCCTAACAAGTAGACAATATTATCATAATTCCATTGTATAGAGGAGAAAATCTAGGCTCAAAGAAATTAAATAGTCTGGACAAGGCCACCTGACCAGCTATGGTATAACAATTAAGTAGACTCAGACCTTGGTGTGCTTGACTCCCAGACTCAAACTCATTATTTTCTGCTGTATTACAAAAGTTTCCTAGTAGAGAGCAATTCTGGACTGATGATAGAAATTATTTTTAAAATTTTAGATACTAGAAAAATAAGTTCATTCAGCTCATAAATGAAGACCAGACCATAAGACTTATCTGTGGGTATTAAAGGAAAACTGGAAAATAGGCTTACTGGTCACATCAATGAAATATACATAGCTATCAGCTTGGGTTGGCACCTAATGTATTTTATTAAATGTATCATGTATTTTGTTAAAAAGTCAACTTCATCTGGCCATCGAATCAAATGAGGTTGGCATTGGTTCAGAAAAATAATCTAAATTTCAGGTTTTTCTCAAAATAGTTGATATTTGTCAAGAATTATTTCCTTGAAATACCACAAAGCAGCTGTGCACACAGAATTTCCTGGTGGAAGAAAAGTTTCTCAAAGACTGACTAACAAGATAGAAGAAAAAATTTCAGATAAAGCAAACATTCTATGAATTTGCTTTTACCTTTCCCATGTGTATCATAGAAGGAGGGGGTGGGTAGGAGACTAGAAAATACTAGAAGACAGGACTGATTTCACTTGATATTCCTTAGCAGAACCTCTATTCTCAATTGACTCCTCTGCTGCCCCTTTCCACCTGAGGGAGTAGGAGACCACAGAGCCCATCCTCAGCATCAAACGTAAGTGATGGAAACCTCAAGACCTTTGGAATTTGCTTAGCATGAAAAACTGGAAGTTTAGAGAGACACCTACAAAGTTAAGACAATGCTATGGCTAGGCTACATCCATCACATCCTAAAACTCTCTTTTGGGAGAAGGTAGCATCTTTCTCATCTAGAAATTTAGCATAAACGTTTCCATTTCTATGGGGAACCGATAAAAAATAAGTCAAGTTAGTAAATGGCACGTAAAAGTTTTCCAATATTCTAAAGTGTTACACACACTGTACTCTCCCCATCTATCACCTTGATAAAGCTTTTTATTACTGGGTACATGAGGAAAGTTGTTTTGTGTGACTGATTAAAACTATATTTTCCCTGGCTAAGAATTTTATAGGCTGTCTCCAGGTGGGATAATGGATCGCATTCGTTAATCCACTCATTTCAGGCGGAAGCTTCAAATGGTACTTCCTAATTTTAATACACTTCATAAATTTGCTGTGCTCTCAAAACCATCTGCTTCAAATGTGTTTGTTTCTTTCTCAACCTATTTTGCTTCTTCGTTGCACATCGCCTGCCTTTACACCCTCCGAATAATCTTTCCATTGCTTGTCAAAGAACCATCTCCATCAGAGCTCTCCCAAATAGGTCCTTCACTTGACATCTGATACTCCATTATTTTTACCCTCATTTGCAGTGAAAGCATCCTACTCCAACTCATCTCTCTTCATTCCCTCTACTTGACATTAGTTTTGTAAATGTATTTATTATTTATAAAAATTCAGTGAAGATATGTCTTTAGAAATACATTGCATGAAAGCTGTTAAAACAATCAAATTTCACTTCTTCTTTTTCAGAAAAATCAAGGGTTCAAGTATTCTACACATAAAAGCTGTTAAGTTTTTGGGCAATTTCTCAAGATTCTTCTTGATATACAAGTATACAGAAGGGCAAGAAGGGGGGGCAGAAGCACCCTTGTTGTATCCTCAGGGGAAGATAATAAACTCGGGGTTCAATTTCTGCTGAAGCATCAGAGACAACAGTGACTCACTATCCCTCTACAAATTGAAAGTGCCCTCCCAAAACTTCAATGTGTTGTTTACTTTGAGGCAAAAAAGGAAAATTACATTTAATCCCCTCTCAAAGTTTTTTAAATTGTGAGTTTGGAATCCTAGCCAGCATTTATAAGTATCTAGACAAAGCCAAAATACTGAAGGAATGAATCTAACCAGCCCATTTTAAGTACTATTCATCCTGCTCCGTGCTGGTATTAGTTTGGAATTAGAGCTGCGCTATTAAAAAGCTTGGCTTGCTTCCTCTTATATTGCACCCATCGGCTAGCCAGTAATTGACTCTCAGGGGCTAACCACTGAAGTCACTAAGGTCGTTTCCTCCTCTAGCTGCCCAATAGAATCATTTGGAGAACTCTAAAAAAAAAATAGCCTCCGTGCCTAGACCCCATCCCAGATCAAGTAAATTAATTAATATCTGGGGGTGTGAAATGGTCATGAGTGTTTTTTAAAATCTCCCCAGGGGATTTAATAGACAGGTGGAACTGAGAACTACTGAACGTGACGAAGGACACACCCATGTGATCCCTATCCCACTCACACATTGATCAAAGATTTGGCCAATTGATTCTTTGAGCCTGAAAATTCAAGAACAGACATTCTCAATAAGTTAAACCCTTTGTACTCAGGAGAAAGAGTGGAAATGCTATTGGACTGCAAAACATAAGCCTGAAGGGAAAAGAAAGAGGATCTCAAGTCTAAAGAACTACCTTACATGAAAACTAATCACCTACCTGTGCCTTCTGGACAAAATACAAGCAGTTATCCTTCAAAAGAACCTTACCTTATTTAAATTATTTATAATTAACCAGATGTTCTTAAATATTATCAAATGGTAAAGACTTAGGACAGTTTTTAAAATATGAGCAAATTATTGAGTATCTGCTGTATTTTACATGTTATTTTGTTAAATATTCAAAATAAATTGTACATGATAGGTAACAGTTAAGGGGAAAAAATCAACAAAATTGAGTAAATTATCCCAAATCATATGGATGAATCTCTAGATCTATATACCCTGAAAGAATGTCCACTTTCCCACACTTTGCCTGCCTTGCAGACGTTTTAACCTAGTCAGAGGAAGCACTAATTGAGGAGCTCTTCTGGACTTAACTCTGATAAAAGGAAGGAAGGGAGGGACAGAGAGAGAGGGAGGGAGGGAGGGAGGGAGGGAGGGAGGGAGGGAGGGAAAGAGGAAGGGGAGAAGGAAAGAAGGAGGGATAAATACTAAATACTATGAAAAGAAGGAGGAAGGGAGGAGGAAAAGAAGGAAGAGAGGGGGGAGGGAGAAAAAGGAAGGAAGGAAGGAAGGAAGGAAGGAAGGAAGGAAGGAAGGAAGGAGGAAGGAAGGAAGGAAGGAAGGAAGAAAGAAAGAAAGAAAGAAAGAAAGAAAGAAAGAAAGAAAGAAAGAAA
>NW_024426885.1:59987279-60193841 GCF_017311325.1 Ursus maritimus
AAGAAGGAAGGAAAGAGAGAGAGGAGGGAAGGAAGGAAGGAAGGAAGGAAGGAAGGAAGGAAGGAGGAAGAAAGAAAGAAAGAAAGAAAGAAAGAAAGAAAGAAAGAAAGAAAGAAAGAAAAAGAAAGAGAAGGGGAGGGGAGAAGTGGGGAGGGGAGTGGAGGAGAGGGGAGAGGACAGAAGGGACAGGAAGGAAAAAGGAAACTAATTGGATGTGTGGAAACTACAGGACACCTGAGCCATACTGACTATATTGTCCTGGAATCTGTGACAGAAAGGCAGACCACTAAAGCAGAGCTGGACACAAGCCAGAGGCTTTAGGAACACCAATTTAAAAATACGAAAATGCAAAAGAAGAATTAGAATGTCTTCACTGGAGGATGCACAAAGACAACTGAATATCTCCTGAAGAAAGACTGGAAATAAAATCTGACTATATGCATTAAATAACCTCAATGCCATATAAAAAGTACCCCAAGAATTGACATTCGGAGAGATCTCCTTGAGCACAAATTAAACTAACAGGAAGGGGTGCAGGTAATAGAAAAAGAAACACAAAACCAGGTAAATAGAGGACAGTCATGTGACTCTCTACTGACAGCGCCTGGTGTCCAGAAGACTCACTAACGACCAGTCATGCACTCAGCAAATATTAGCTATAGACTTTCAGGTGGCAGCCATTGCGCTCAGCAGCGTTCAACACACTGACATAGACCCTATTCTCAGGGGCTTCTAGCCTCCTGAGGCTGACCAACATAAACAGGCTTACACATAAATACATCATTATAAGCTGTGGTAAATACTACAAAGAAAAAAATGCAGGAAGCCTAGCACAAAGAGGCCATGATCTATAAAGTAGTCTCAGGGGAGAACTTTCCTGAAGCAGAGTTAACGTGTGTGTGTGTGTGTGTGTGTGTGTGTGTGTGTGTGTATGTGTGTGTTTGCAAAAGGGGTCCTCAGACCAAGAACAACATACAAAAAAGGACTGAAAGGAGAAATCTATAGTCCACTGAAGGAACAGAAGTGCTAGCTGAGGCAGGAAGATGGAGAGCCAGTGAGAGTTAGGCAAGGGTTAGATCACAGAAAGCCTACTTGGTCACGTGATTTGGGTCTTTCTCTACTGAGGTGACTTAAGCAGAAAAGTCACATGATGACCAGGTATGCATTTTTCAAACTCATGCAGGCTGCACTATGGTGAACATAAAAGGACACAAAGCAGAAAAGAGAAAATGGGTTGTAACATGTTCGTATTAATTCTAGGCAGGAGATGATGGCGCCAGGGCGCAGTGGGGACAGATTGAGAGACACTGAAGGAACAAAATCACCACCTCCTAGTGGTGTAGTGATGGATTTGATGAGGCAGGTGAAAGAAAGGTTGAGCAATGATCTATCTGAACCAACTTATACTCACTCCTATCTTTTCCTTTTTAGGGACAGAATAGGTAGAGTATTCTCATGAATTTAAAGTCTCTTTTATTCCATAACAGTAGCCCCCACCTTTTTTTCTGCCATCTCTATGTTGATAAATACTAGCACATTCAGCATATAGAGTGTCTCACATTCTGCATTTGACTGATCACTTCCTTGGGCTATTGTTTACCTTCTTCCTCTACCCACGGGGTTTCCTGTAAAATGGTAGCTCTAAAGGCTCCATTGATTCTGATTCCAATTATTTTTTGCTTTTGGATTATTTCATGGATTGCACTGTGTACTGCCTGTTAGATCCCATCCTGAGAAATAACATGTCAGAGCACTTTTAGTGATGCTGGGATTAATCTGGAAGTGTAAGTGGGGTCAGCATGGTCCTCTCATCATGAAGTTCCTTTCACCTTTTTAATGGTTTTAACATGAGCCAGTGGTGGTTGCTTCAATCCCTAAAACCTCAGATAAACAAGGATAAAAACACACAGAGACTTTCACAAAACATGAGTTGGACTCCATCTCTCAAGCTGTGCGAGTTTCCCCCAGTTGCTCTGGGCACACCGTCTCAATGACTCCTAATTAATTCTTGGGACTCAAAAGGCAAACACCACAGACCTATCTTCTGTCTCTTTCTTTTCTCTCTGCACAGTCTCTTTTTGGTAAATTTTATCTATTTCTTGCAAACTCCTTTCCACTCTATACAAAAAGTCTCACAAAACCCTAACTCCAGCCTCAATCTGAGTGGCAATTTTTAGTTGCCAACTAGTCCTTCACTCCACCATAAATCACACTTGTCACCTCTAATTTCCAAACCACTTTCAGAACCCTGTCTTTCTGCCAAGAATATCATGATTCTCTCAATCACCACTGACTACTCCTCCTCCACCCCCTCCCTTGCTATCTATATCAATAAGTTGACAACTCTCTGCAATCTTCCTCCCACATAGCATTCTCATTTTTCTCTCTCCAAATCGCTGCCACCCCTCTAGTACAGGTTATTATCTGTTGCCTAAACTATTACAAATAGCTTCTTAACGGCTCTCTCGGCTCCCAGGTTCTGCCCTGTGCAATTCACCCTGAACCTAGGGCTAGAAGATGCTCCCCCAGATACAGCCAGAGTCACATAATTCCCAGCTCAAATGGCTTCACTTGCTGCCCATGAGCTACCAACAAAATACACTCTGTTCATGCCGCCATCAGTCTGTCTCTTTGGCCCCTACAGACTTCGTTCCACTCAGACCTACATTGCTGGATTGCTGAGCTCTGAGTGTCTTCTCAGGAGTCATGTCTATAACCAATCTCTCCTTCCTGATGCCCAAATCATCCTGATTACGGCCAACCTTACTCACTCCTTTCTTCTTCACTGAGAGACATATGTATTTTCATTGACAGTGATGATATTTGTTTTGGAACAAGTTCCCCTTCCTTTCCCCAATTCTACCACTCAAAGGGAATAATTTATTATGCGCTCTTCCATAGCTGTTCTTTACCTTATATAAAAATAGATGCACTCTTCCTGCCTGCCTGCTTGAGCTGGGATGTCAGTCTTCTGCCCGTGGACTGGGATTAACACCATCAGCATCCCTGGTTCTCAGGCTTTCAGACTCAGACTGGAGTCACCACTGGCTTTCCTGGGTCTCCAGCTTGCAGATGCAGAGGGTGGAACTTCTCAGACTCCATAATCACTCATTGCTCTGGGCACTTAAAGCATTTTTAAATATGAAGAATATATAATTACAGGCCTAAAGATGGAAAGAAGGAAATACATGAATTTAGCCAATTTGAACAGAAAGAACTTTCTTATATGTAATCTTGATGACTCATCACCCAATATCAATTAGTTTCAGATTGTCTGCATCTATAGAACTGAAACATGATCATAGATTCCTATTTTGAATTCCACTGGTGAAATGAATTTTATGGGCAAATTCTATGTCCATCCTTTTTAATTACTAGTATTTTTAAGGGTTGCATAGTAGCCTCAGCCACTTTATTTATTATTTTTTAATTTTAAGTTGAAAATCAAAGTTTCTATTCTGTTTTTTGAGACAATGCATTTTTGAACAGCTTACACTGAAAATGTAAATGTGTGAAGATAAAAGGCTATCTCTGTCCTTTTTCTAAAATCATCCTTAATTAACCAGTGTTATTGATTTGGCAAATAGCTATTTAAATTTAACTCAAATTTATATAAATATAGAAAAATATACAAAGCTCTACTTTTTGTATTCTTCTATTTATTTTTTGACAAAATGGAGCTTTAATCACTTAAAATAAATTTAAGTTCAATAGCAGAAGCATTAGTTTTTTTATTGAGATATAATTGACACAAAACATTTTATTAACTTCAGGTGTACAATATTAATCACATGACATTCGTACACACTGCAAAATGATCACCACCCAAGTTCTAGTCGAAATCTGTCACAGACACAGCCACAGAATCTTTTTTTCTTGTGATGAGAACTTTAAGATTTCCCTCTTAGCAACTTTCAAATATTCAATACAATGTTATTAATATAGTCACTGTGCTAGACATTGTATTGTCATGACTTACTTATTTTTAATTATAGCATAATATCACACCATAAAATTCTATATTTGTATAATGTACTCAGCCATTATTAATAACTACTTGCCATTTCAATGAATTTTATAATTATTTTCATGATTAGATCAACATTATTTTATATGAAAAAACAGATGCACAAAGATATATTTGATGAATAATTTGGTTTATAAAGAAGTCATTTTATATATAATGCATACATATATATTATTCTGCATCAAGCTTTTCTCATATAATTTATATAGAATCCTTTCACCTCAATATATTGAGATCTGTTTCATTCATATTAATAACAGGCTTGTATTCTATAATATAAATTGTCCTTAATTTATTCTTCCATTCCCATAGATAAGCATTCAGTTTATCCCCTTTTTAAAACTATTACACACGAAGCTGAAATAAATATCTACGTATGTAAACCTTTATAACTTATTACTTTTTTTTTTTTTCAAATCCATTCCCAGAAATGGATTCCTGGGTCAAATGGCATACACAATTTAAATTCTAATAAAGGATAGCTAGATTACTTTCCAAAAGTAATAATGCACTCTTATGCCAACAGTATATGAAGGGAAGTATTTATTTCTCTATACCGTTTCTAATAATAATGTGTTAATTTTTCTTTCATTTCAGTCAAGTTATTATCTGAAAATTGGTATGTCTGAGGTTTAGCATTACATGCCCATTCTCTAAGACCCCATCTGAAACATCACCTCCTTTATGGGTCCTTTCTTTATTCTCTCATCCTAGATACTTTCTTTCTCTGAAACCTTAGTAGTGAGTGTTTTGTCCTTTTGTAGAACATTTCATATTACACTTTATGCTGAATTGAGTTTTCTTATTTCGTATCACTACCACATTGGAGCTCAAAAGGATAGATCACACATCTTATCTATTTTTATAATTTCCATAACTGCTCAGCGGCAGTACATAAGAGATGCCCAAATTTTGCTTAATAGGATCTAACTGATCAGTCAGAGAAATGGAAGCTCAAGGCTAGGAATTAAATGTGCATGACTCTCTTCTCTTAGAAAAAATTACAGGTGGATTGCTGCAAATTCTATTACTGACAAAACTGTTGAACAAAACAGATATATCATGTTCACTTACCAACTCTACTGCTCCAATATCCAGGCTTTGTAAAGCCAATCAACAAGAGTATGACAGTATCATGGTATTTATAAGCCAGAACCCTGAGCAGAAGCAAACATAGGGAAGCATAACATAGTTAGAAAAGTATGTTTTCTTTTCTTTTCTTTTTTAATTTGCAGGTCGCTTATTTTAAGTGAACTCAGATGAAATGCTTACCAGTGGGCAAAAGATAAAGAAAGATTATAGCTCGCCATACAAATGAACAACTTAAAGGCAACAGAGCTGACACAGACAGAAAATGGTTAGCAGTGTTTTGAGAGCTGCCTGGGATACACTGTCCCAACACACACACAAACACCTTTGTGTCGTGGATATTATTATTATCCACATGTCATATATGAGGAATTAACTTTCCCAAGGTCATAGATTGTATGTATAAGGGAACTGAGTTGAAGGACAAGATCCACTTGAGTCTAGGCTGCCTATAATGTCCCATCCGCAGAGGTACCAACAGAGACCAGATGGTTCTTTGTTAGAAGTTCTATAAAACCATAATTTCATTAAGAGGGAAAATGGATGGACGACATCCAAACTTGTCATAGAACTTAATATGCTATCACAGACGTTAGAATCTCCTCAGAGTCAAAAACTCATGAAGAGAAACAAAACGAACAGGCAGTGTTCTACTTACCATTAATTGATAAGGACAAAAAAGGCCCAAGGATGACATAGGTTTGCTTTCAAAATACATAAACCGTGCTAAATATAAAGGAATGAGTAACAAAATATATCTTCCAAGTACAAACAGTACAGCCACTTAAAACTGTGGTAAAGTTCAGTTTCTAAACATTTTCTTGGCTGCCTATACTCAGTCTTCTGCACTTGAGCCATCTGTCATGTAATACAAGTGTTAAATGCCACATTAGCACTTCCTTGCTGGTTGCTCAGAGCCTCAACCAGCTCCTGTTACTTCCTCTGGCCTAATTCTCCTGTTTCCCAAAGTTATCAATGTCTGCTGCTCTCTTTAATATTGACCTTTTAGTTTTCTCTGGTTTCCTCCTTGAGACAACAAGGCACTGACAAAGAAGGTATCTGAACTGAACCCCTCAACTGGATTGAACAGCAAAGGCTCTTCTACGGGTTGATGACTCTCAATGTCATCAATGCTAGAGCCCAGTCATGAGGTAGAGATGATAGAGATTGAAATGTGTAAGATAAGAAAGACTGAAATCTTTCTATGACTCAGAAAGATTTAAGTTCAAATTCTCAAGCTTCCTGCTGTAGGATTCTGAGTAACATATTTAACCTACATGGTCCTCGGTTTTCTCATTCATATCAACATCATCATAATACTCGCTTCACAGGATTTTTGTGAGGATTAAATTAGATGTTGCAAAACACAACCTATAATAAGTTCCCAATCAGTGGAAGGTAATTATTATTACAGCTATTAGCAGAGTCAGCCACTTTTAGACAAAACTAAAAGTAAATTAAACCCAAAATAAACTTCTAAATACCATGAATATAAGTTTAAAAAACTATATTAAAAAATTCTTTCATTATCTCTATGTCTAATTAAAATAGGACTCAGCCCAATTACAACAGGGAATGAGGAAACTGCTGATGGGCTCAGTTAGGTTCTGAGTAAACTGCCTGAAGGGAAGAGTCTCATATCCTTACAGAGATGCTGGGATACTTGAAAAACAAGACAATTTTTGAGTATGGTCAGAAGGTTAATACCTTTCTTCCAAGAGAGGAGAATAAAAGTAGACACTTCAAGAGGAGAAATCACACTGTGACTTGTGTCACAGATAGTAGACAGGATGTTGTTGAGGGCATACTAATAGCAAAATATGGAAGAAATCTTCAAGAGGGAAGCGTAATAGCTAAACTCACCCTTCTCTTTCTCCCTTCACAGACTTTACATGCAGTATCAGCATATCCCCATCTCATCTTCGTAATGGTACCACATTGATGCACTTAAATTATTAAGTGGCTCTTGTTGGAAGAGGTGATCAGCCATAAGCTGTATCAAATCAGAACACGTGTGCAGCCACTGGCCTACAGCAAGATAAGCAAGTGAACCATCCGAAGGGCAACAATACACATTGGTCCTCAAAGAGCAGATGGGCCAGAAAGCATCTCTTAATGGATTTGAGATACATATTATCAAGTTGGCAAAAAACTAGGAACCTCTTCACCAGTCCTCAGGAGGGGGGGAAGTCCTCAGTATTTTTTTTTAAGTCAACAGTCTAGAAAAGATTTTCTTGTGGGAACCTTGTCCCAAGCAAAATCCTAACTTATGAGATTAGGCAGCCCAGTGGAAGGTTCAAGTAGAATTAACACAATTGGATGGACACAGAGGATGCAAAATGAGGTATGGAGAGATGAGTTGTTAAGTTTTCAGAGCACAGATCAGCTTCAGTTGGAAGTGGTCTTGGCACAGAGGACCAAAACAATATTGTTGGTTCCATGTACTATAACTCATTTAAATAGACCTTATCCTACTGTATGGATGGACCACAATGCATCAGAACAAATTAAATCTTCCTATATCTGGTTCTGCCATTAAAATACCATATGATATTTTTTCTCTACTTTAATTAAACTCCAGTTTCTTGTCATCTGGTTTCTTCCGAGCCTGATTTCCTAATCCAGGCTAACCCACTAATTTGTTTTAAGTCAATAATTTTAGAAGGGTCTTCAGGTAAACAATAGGCAGCACTCATTTGGTATTTATCCTTGTGAAATTATGCTACTGATATTTTATTTCTTTGGTTTTACTTAAAGTAACTAAAATAGCCCATTTCCTTTATGCCACATGTAAAGGAATATTTTAGCTTCTGTGTTCTAACAAAACTCTACATCATCAGTACAAAGCATAAATCAATGATCAGAAGCAAGTGTTAACTCCAAGCATGTGATTATTTTTTAGTTCAATTATTCAACCTTAGGAGGAAGGGATGGAGGAGGGATAGAGGAGGGAAGGAACACCCCAGTAAGCACTATGCCATATGCTTTAAAGCACAATCTTTAAACTCTTCACAGGGATCCTAAGAGGTAGTTATTAGGAGAAAATGTCCATTCGGTAGAGTTAATTATTCCAAGTCACACAGCAAATATGTGTCTGTTCTGGACCCTAAAGTATAAATAGTAAAAGGCATTAAGTTGCTGTCTATTCAAGAAATACACATATTAATGGATGTTCCTTAGCTTTGGCTTTAGCTTAGAAAAAGTTCAATGCAGGGGAACACTAAAACAAGTCATAGCTGAGGAGAAAACAAATCTGGGAACTGTAAGAGGGAAGAAGATCTCAAGCGAATGGATCAGAATAAAGAGGAACAGAGAAATAGAAAGAGAGAGAGAGAAAGGGTGGGGGACTGAAAGTTGACATCCAAGTGCCAAAAAAAAAAGGAGCCACAGACAATTTGGGGCCATATCTTGCAAGTGGGAGCAGACAACCGTAACTCTAATAGTCAATGGTCTAAATTTGGCAGAGCCAAGAGGTATCGAAGGAGAATGACAACGAAATGTAATGTGGCATCCCAGATGGGATCCAGAATAGAAAAGGGGCATTAGGGGGAAAAAAATAAGGAATTCTGAATAAGGTATGGACTTTAGTTAATAGTAATGCATCAATATGGTTAATTAATTGTGAAATGCACCTTATTAGTGTAAGATGCTAATACTGGGGAAAACTGGAAGGAGAGTATATGGGAACTCTGTGCTATCCTCACAATTTTTCTTTAAACCTAAAAGTGTTCTAAAATACAATGTGTATTTTTTTTTTAAAGTCAACAGTCTAGAAAAGATTTTCTTGTGGGAACCTTGTCCCAAGCAAAATCCTAAAAGCATAGACCCAAGACTTCCAGCTCCACCTTCAATAAGAATCAGAAATAAAGACCCTTACAGACAAAACACTGGCACAAGTTTTGATCCACTGAGGTATGTTCTTTTATTCCTCATATAAATAATCTACCAATTAAGAAATTAAGAGAACCATGCCTTTAAAAAAAATACATACACATTTTCTTAAAGTTACCAAATACTCAAAATTTAACCTTGCTTAATTTTACGAAGGTAGAAAATCAAACAACCGTCTGTTTATTTAAACAAATTACCTGGAAAACGCAATCTTAATGAGGTAATACTAATTAAGTGTCTCCTTAAGCATACTAAACTTCTGTACCTAGAGAAAACCAGGAACATCAGACCAAAAGTAATTAACATTTCACACTCCATAGATGGATAGTCTTGCATCCAAAGGGGGGGGAAAAGGATAAAATAAAAGCAGCTCAGTGCCACGATTATTAATTCTATCAAAAGATCTGTAATACCATTAAGCAGAAATGGGTCCGGTGGTAACAGAATCTTTATACACATAATTCAGTAACTTGGTCACTAAATAATACACAAACTACTTAACCACGGGCTCTAAATTAAAGGCATCAGGAGAGGATATCCCCACATTAGTCTATCTACCGCAGCCTGCTCTTTCCACACCTGGAAAAGGACTCTGTCTTTTTGCAACAATCTTGCATCTCTCATCAGGCAGCTGAGCCTGAAAAATTTGAAAGGGACCTAAGGCCTACTGTGGCCATTTGAGTTCACGTAAAATCAGGACACTTTCAAAGGGATTCTACTGAATGTCAGGTTTGAGTCAAGGTTTTAATTTCACAGTAGATTTAACCGAAGAGATTTAATTTTACCAAATTAAAAATGCATGCCTTACAACAACCCCCCAGCCCTCCAGGAGTGAACTCAGACATAGAAAGTTTGATCAGAACCTCAACTAGAAAGAAAAAGGCAATGATGCCAGATGCCCTACTTTCAAACCTCTGAGGCTCAGAATGGAGGAAAATGGGGAATTAACATTCTGTAAAAAGGATGCCGTCCTGCCGTTCTTGCTGACTAGCATCCACTTTTTCAATCAAAGGGCACCCATCTGCCCTCAGCACACTCCTCCACTGTCCACATGTCTACATGAGTAACACAAATTGTGTCCAAGCAGTTCCCAATAATTGAGAGAAGGAGATTGATGGCTAATATTGGTAATCAATGATATGCTAGTGTCTTCCCTGCCTGTGAGTGTGGGTGACAGAGTGAGGGAGTACAAACCACCTGGGAAAACAAAATCAGGTAAAGGGAAGGAGAAGGTAG
Source organism: Ursus maritimus (assembly GCF_017311325.1). Taxonomy (NCBI): domain Eukaryota; kingdom Metazoa; phylum Chordata; class Mammalia; order Carnivora; family Ursidae; genus Ursus; species Ursus maritimus. Next base: position 59,997,523 of record NW_024426885.1, read on the forward strand.
AGGAAACAAGAGAATAAATAGATACCAGCTGAGGAGAAAAATGCAGAGTAAAGAATAAATGAGTCGTGACTAATATGAGCACATCACTAGCATACGGCAGACGCCATGACAGACCGTTACATACATTATCTCATCCTCACAATGCTCCCACAATCTAGGTATCATTCAAAGTGTGAGATGGAAAAACTGAGGGTCACTGGGGTTTAATTGGCTTTCCCTACAAACATTTTAAAATTCCAGGCATCAGACAAAATCCAAGGCCTTTGTTTAACATTCTGAGCCTTTGCTTCTTCCCCTATATTATCCACCTGTCCATGGAAGAAAGTCAGTGTCTGGGCAGCATATCTGTAAGGTACAGCAAGTTCCCCAAACCTCACAGCTGTGAGGTTCCCCATCCAGGCTGGAAACTTCTTAAGACAAGGACCAATAAAGTTCATGTGCTTCTGGGGAAAATAATATTTTACTTTTATATAAACCTAATGAATCAAAAAATGTACTTCCATAAAAATTGAGTTTGCAGGAGCTAAACTCAGACATTCCATGAATAGAATAGAATAGAATAGAATAGAATAGAATAGAATAGAATAGAATAAAATAAAATAAAATAAAATAAAATAAAATAAAATAAATAACGGTGCTCTGTTACATAGTAAAAAGTCGATCTATTAATCTGCAGGTCTATACACTTGAGATTGTATATTTTATTGCACGGAAATTATATAACAATTAAAATAACAAATAAGTACTAAAGACAAAAAGTGCCACTGATTTTCACTTCCAACTACACTAGAGGTAGCAAACCTACACTCCTTTAAGAACGACGTGAAAATTTAGTTAAAATATTTTTTAATTGTCTAACAAAATTGGATCGCTCCTGAGAAAATGAAAACTTCAGAGGTCAAAACGCAAGAGGGAAGGAAATTCAATGAGAGGGGCCAAATATTTGTGTCTAGCTTCTCTCCTCGTGGTGTATATATTTTCTCAGTTATGGGGAGAAGCTGAGAAATGGACTTCAGTGAAATCATCAGAAAACTCAGAAGCCTTTCACAGGCTGAGGAGATAAAAAGTATGGATTGGCTGCTGATTTAGGCAGGACTGGAGAGGCCACGACTTCCTAAAGAATTGAAGATGCAAAGAAATAAACCCAACCAACACAATGGCTTTTCCCTCAGTATATTTGCTAATACTTAAGCTGCATGGGGCAAGAGGCTAGGAAGCTAACAAGAAATAGCTGAAAAACAGAGTTTTTGCAGCCTTATGGTGCATAAAATAGAAACTGGACTTCCATACCCACCAACAGATTCCCATAAAGTAACACTGTATATTAACAAGAATTTGATCCTTGCAATACTATGAACCTCAAAAACATGTTGAGACACAAGCTATTAACCAAAAAAAAGTGCATATTATATATTTCCATTTACATGAACTTTGAGAATAAGCAAAATTAATCTATTGTGATAAAAATCAACTTTGTTGTTATTTTAGGTAGAGTAGCAACTAGCAGAAGCTAAAGAAAGGGGGTTTTCTAAATGTTAATAAATTGTAGTTCTTAATATGGGTGCATTCAGTTGAGAAAATACAATGAATTATATACCTATGATTTATGCACTTATCTCTATTAATGTTTTAATGAAATATAATTTACTTACATACAAGAAATCTCATTTATCTACTACCCTTTGTCTATTAACAGAAACTAAAAGATGACAAAATGAATGCACGTGCAATACATACTGGTTTTTTTTTTTTAAATTAGAGATACAATGTCTTTAAAATACTTTAGGCATTTAAAAGTGCAGAAATCTGCATACCCATAGTATACCATTTTGAGCCAGAAAATATAGTACTGGTGAGAATGCTAGATTTTTATTAATTCATTTTATGATGTCCTATAAAGAACACCACGAAATTAAACTATTCCTATATGTGAACTCTGAACAATTTTTAATGTGCTTTCCCATTTAGATATCATTTAAAGATATCTCATTGTCTCATTTATAAAATAGTGCACTTAAAGATCTCATTAATATCTTCATGAAGAAGACAGAACAAAATTTTTTGCTGTGTTTGACAAATGAAAAAAATAAAGTAGCCCCAGAGGAGTTCATTTGTTTGTGGTTATATGGTTAGTACATGGCTGAAGTGAACATCTATTGTTCTAGCCTGCTCAGGACTTCTTTCCTTACATTTTACTGTCAGTATCCACTTTCTCCTTGTCATTTTGTTACTGTAAATCAAGGTCCCTCACCACCACCCCTTGCTGTGTTTAGTCACATGAAACCAAGATACGTATATCAGATTCTATTTCCTAGAAATCAGAATCTTGAATTGAGTAATACATGACTCGAAACTCCTTTGGGTCCAACTCATACTTCTGGCAGTTCCCTAAACACAGATCGCCAATTCATTTCTGCTATCCAGATCCCTGAAGCATCCCACCATCTCAACTAATTCCCCATGACTTACTTAATTGTCCACTTCTTACTTGGACCCTATAAGTTGGTCAGTATCCTTTTGATTAATTAGTCAGAGTTAGTTTTGCTGCTTAAAACCAAGAATGCTAAAAAGTTCAGTGGTCAACCAGTAAATTATAGGGTCAGGTATATAACCCAAATCTCATCACTGCAAGGTCAGAGACTTCTCCAGCCCACCAAGGAACATTCCATGTGTGCCACAAAAACAGACTACTGCCATTCAATAAGATAACTTACCAAAAGTCGAGTATAACTGCAACTGAAGTTAATAGGGAAATGACAAACTTGAAGGAACTTTAAAAAAAATTTAATTGAGATTTTCATTCAGTAATGACAAAGTTTTATGATAACTCTGTAGTAGAAATCTTGGGTTCCACAGATGACAATTTCATTATTAAATAGTCTAAGATTAGCACAAAATTGTACAATGAAAATATCCTTACAGCTAAAACCATTAAATCCAATTTAAAAGTTTAAAGTTTACTTCACAAATTAGCCATTATTTTTCCAAAAAAAAAAAAAAGTCTTGTATTTGATTCAAAACGATGGCTTTACCTCACCTAAATCATTATTTTTCTCAAAAAACTGAGGGAAAATGCAAATTATAGAGATAATGGGATTCAATTATCCAGGATGCAGAAAGAAACAGTAGAAACTCAATGTCAAGCACAGGATGTAACAAGGAGCAAGTGAGAAAAGGACAGGTGATTTTTTTTTAATAGGATAAAATTTGCTAGTGAAACTAGGGGGAAAAAAGTCAAATATTTTTAAAAGGAGGCAAGGTCTAAAAACATAAAATCCACACCAGAAAGTAAGAAAGCTGCCAGTATTGTCAGTTGTGATCCACTTGAGAAACTCAAATAAGAAAAGTTGAATTTTTTTTTCTAAGAAAAATATGATCAATTATACAAAATATCCCAAGACACCAGCCAAGAGGCCAACAAACATTGGAGAAATCTTCCATGACATTCTTTGGAGGCTCATAAAGTTTCAAAACTCTAAAAGAAGGATATTGTTCTGTGGAAATTGGGTTTCTTCAGAGCAGTGATTGAACAATGATTCATCTTTTCTTAAACTAATTGTTGGGCTAGATCAAATCATTAGCCAATAAACCAAGCTGAAGATGACTAAAATAATTCATCAAATAGCAGCCTCCATTTCTGCAACCCTTTGACGAGAAACTGCAACTGACGGGAGACTTGCCAATGCTAACTCAGGCAAGATACTGGCCAAGTCCTCACAGGAGGTTGATCAGGCTGGACTTGAAACATATAAACAACTCATAGAAGATGCATAGGGAGCTATGAAACCTCCTTGGGTACTCTGTCACTTGTTTATATCTACCTCTTAAAATCCTTTTGATTCCCTCCACCCTGTCCATCCTGATAGACTGATACTTCAGCCTTTTAAAGTATAAGCATAATCAAGAAACCACACATCTCACTCAGTCTCAAATATTTTTTCTTTTCTCCTTGCCTGCACAGGACCATTCTCAAGTTATCACCTGTTACTTCCCTTCCATGTCAACTTATAACATTGGGAGTGTTTTTGTGCCACATAGAATCATTATCCTACAAAGGGTGATCTGATATTCTCTCAAAGAGACCATGACCTGGGTCAGTCAAAACTTGCCCAGTAAATTTTTCTGAGTAGAGGATTCTCACCCAATGAGATATCACTCACATCTGTTAGAACAGCTACCAAAAAGATAAGATAGCAAGTGTTGATGAGGGTATGGAAAGAAGGGAACCCTGTGAGTTTTGGATGGGAATGTAAATTGGTGCAGCCAGTATGGAAAACAGGATGGTGGTTCCTCAAAGAATTAAAAATGGAACTACCATAAGATCTAGTAATCCCACTTCTAGGTATGTATCCAAAGGGGGAAAAAATCATTACCTCAAGAAGATATTTGTACACCCATGTTCATTGGAGCATCATTCACAATGGCCAAGATGAAGCAACCAAAGGGTCCACCAATGGATGAATGGATAAAGAAAACACACGCACTTTCTCTCTCTCTCTCTCACAATGGAATGTTATTCAGCCTTAAAAAAAGAAGAAAATCTTGCCATTTGCAACAACATGGATCACCCTGAAGGGCATTATGCTAATTGAAATAAGTCAAACAGAGAAAGACAAATACTGTATGATCTCTCTTTACATGGAATTCTTAAAAACCAAACTCATAGAAGCAGAGAGCATAATGGTGGCTGCCAGGGACCAGGGAAGGGGGTATTAGGACATGTCTGTCAAAGGGTATAAACTTACAGTTATAAGGTAAATAAGTTCTGAGGATGTAATGTACACCATGCTGACTATAGTTAACAATACTGTATCATATACTTGAAAGTTGCTAAGAAAGTAAAATCTTAAATGTTCTTATCACAAAAAGTCATAATGTGAAGTGAGGCGTGTATTAGCTAACCTTTTCGTGGTAATAATTTCACAATATATACACATGTAGCAAATCATCATGCTGTACACTTTAAACTTAACACATATTATATGTCAGTTATATCTCAGTAAAGTTGGAAAAAAGAATCAAGCAAATCAATTTGACTACAATTAAAATTAAGAATGTATGTTATACGCAAGTAATGAATCATGGAACTTTACATCAAAAGCTAGGGATGTACTGTATGGTGACTAACATAATATAATAAAAAATATTATTATAAAAAAAAAGAATGTATCTCTTCATCAAATACAACATGAAGAGAAAAAAACAAGCCACAATATGGAGATGGGAGTTTCAATAATGCATAAAGCTTAAAAGAGAGAGTATTCATACATATATAAAAGTCTCCAACATATCATTAAGAAAAATCCAGGCCCATAGAAATATAGACAAAAGACTTAAATAGGAATTGTACAAAGTATAAATGGCCATTATATATATGAAAAGTAATCTGCTTCATTAGTAACCAAAGAAATGTAAATAAAACACAATAAGGAAATATCACACAGCCAACACATTGGATTGTACCTGGATCTGATTTGGATGACCTCAGAGTTGAGACCTCAGAGTTGAGCCTGAAGCCATAATAGATGAGTCTTCTGGGGGGTCTCACAAGGGGGTATATTTTGATATGGGAAGAATACAAATAATTTGGGACCAGAGGGCAGACTGTGGTGGTTTTAAAACTTGTCGGTAAATTCTTTGACATTTCTTTCATGAAATGGTGGAGTCTAATCCTCTTTCTTTTGAATAGGGACTACTCTTACTGAGTTGCTTCTAAAAGACAGTGAATGAAGCTGAAGAGACCCTGCATGAATTCTAAGACTCAGAAAAGGCAAATCAGCTTTTGTCTGGCTTGCTTTCTCTCTTGAGACAAGCACCTTGAAGTCTAGCCATCCTGAAGCCACTGGGTTAGAGAGACATCGTGAAGCGGTCACGTGAATATAGAGAGATATATGTCTGAGGAGCGTCGGCAGATAAATCCAGGCATCAGACATGTGAGTGTGAAGAGGCTTCAAGATGACCCCAAACTCAGGCACAGATCGACCACAACTTCATGTGAGAACATAAACTAGAATTTCTTAGCTAAGAAACTTCTAAATTCCTGAACCACAGAAACCCGGAAAGATAATAAATGATATTTGCTGTTTCAAGCTATTAAGTCTTAGGGTTATTTGTCATGCAGCAATAATTAATTCAAGTAATTACCTCAGTGGGTTTTTGCGAGGCTTAAATTAGATTATACAAATAAAGGATTTAGCATGACGCCTGAAACATAGTAAGCACTAAATAAAAACTTACTGCTGATATTGGATGAGGTCCTAAGCAAAACTGAGAAAGAAAGATGGCTGAGAATCTGGTAAATCTGAGTGGAGGTCTGGCTGAATTCCAACGATGGCCTGCCAATAGTGGGGGTTGCTTTTTTTTACCCACCTGGTGCGGGTGAGTGAGTGGGAGAGTTAAGTCCAGTTACAGAAACCTGGATAGATATTTCAGAATTCCAATAACTCAGTTATTACAGAGGATCAGTCTTTGTTCAGTAAAATAGCAAATAAAACTGATTTTGAAGGAAGAAATTTTTTGCCATTTTCAATTTTTTTGAACTTCCTGCTTATGGTAGACATGATTCACAGCTGACTTCAACGATGTTTGTATGTGTGGAGCAGCAGTTTAGGTTCTGAATAAACTATGTGCTTAGAGAACTATCACTCTTACTTCTGGCTCTGATATTGTCCACTGAACACGTTTTATAAAGTGCTTGGGAGTTGGTAAGTCTCATGTGAAAATTGATGGAGCCAGAAGAAAACAACGTATTGATTTTAAAAGGAGAGTAAAATACAAGACTGAAATCTTAATAACGTCAGAAGATGAATACTGCTTTCATTTCAGATTCCCCTAGTAACAAAAGAAGTGAGAAAGGGGAAACATCCACTAGCAATATGGGAAGTCCAAAAGAGCAAAATCGCATTCATGCAAAGAGCTCAAAGGAGACAACTAGACTTTGTTCTAAATAAAACATGAGATCCTCACAGCAAGCACATTAGAAAAGACCACTGATCAATTAACTAGGACCGAACACCAGAGCAAACATGAGTTCCCTAGGTATATCTGAATTTCAAAATAAAAGGATGTTCTCAAGTTGAACTATAATCCAAAGTTATTTTTGAAGTTTTCATATTTGAAGATAATAACCCACCATGATTGAGAAGATGAAACAATACTTTGAAACACACACTCTTCTCTCCTTTGAAGCGGACTTTGATTGTGCATTGCTGGAAAAGATGCAACTGAAAATCATGGAATTGGTGTAGAGATGAGTCACCATTTGATGTCATTTTGTTAGCCTGTGAGGCAGGTCACATTAAGCTCTAGAAGGATCAACTTTTTCCCTCCCATATCGGCCTTGCCTTTGGTCCTATTCTAAGTACACAAGGAGTGCATTTCAAACTTTTTTGTACATCATTCAAAGTAATAATTACCTTGTGACCCAGAATGTACACACATTCACATATGTACCCATAACTGAGACTAAAGTTTTAGGAAACAATATCAACCCTAACCATGTATCATGCCCTCTCTTTCGCTTTTTTCTATTCTGTTCTCTTCTAGTCTATTCTGTTCAGTTCTATTTCTTTCATTTTTAATGCTGACTGTGGCTCAGGAAATGGATTTTAAACTCTTTAAAAGAGTTGACCAACACTTTAGATACCACTGCATTAAGGGTACTGCCTGGTCCTTTCGAAGTTAATTTCATTGCCTCTCCTGTGAAATGCTCAAATTTTCACTTAATAAATCCATCTGATTTGAGGTCTTATCTGTCTAGAGATTTGTTTGAATTTCTATGCATTCATTCAACAATCTTCAGTATGTCAAATATGACTTCTATATGTCAAATATTCCAGGCATAAAAATGAAAGATACAATGGAAAACCAAATAAACACGGTGCTACTTTCAAGGAGTTTAATGTTAAAAAAAATAAGAATTTTTAAAATAACCTCATAAAATCAAAAAATTATAATTGCTACAAAGAAAATTATAATTGCTACAGAATTTAGTGATAAAAATATAAATAACATGAGACTTAGAGTGGTCAAAGAAGGATTTTCTGCAAAGATGATATCTGCACAAAACCCTATGCTGAACTATTAGTTGCTCCCCAATAATTGGATTCCTCCTTTCCCATTTTAATGTGGTCTTAACTAATGCCATAGTTCCCCCAACAAAATAGTCTTTCAGCTTCCTTGGCGGCTAAGAGTAGCTGAGCAACTAAATTCTAGTCAATGGGATGTAAGCAGAAGTGATCTGTGTCATTTCTGGGTGTTGTATTACTATTATTATTATTATTACTACTACTACTCTTATTATTATTGTAAGAACACTCAACAGGAGATCTACCCTCTTGAATGTTTACATGCATAATACAGTACAATGTATCATAGTGCCAACTAGTTGGGACATGGCACACATTGGGACTTGGACTCAGAAAAATAAGTTATGTGTGAAAATTGCTAAGCTGCCTACCAAGCCTGGATCACCAATCTCTTTGAGCTCTCACATGAAAAAGAAATAAACTTTCATATCATTAAGTCATAGTATTACAGACTCTCTTCGTTCTATCCCCAAAATAAAATAGTGCAGGAACTTAAAGATGAAAGGAACTAGCCATTTGAAGAGCGGGGTCCTAAGTTTTGACTGAGTAAGGATATGAAAGGCAGAGGAAACAGGATGTACAAAGCCCCAAAGGTAGGGATGATTTTCTAGTGCCCCGGAAACAAAAGGGAGGCTGCTATGCCTGGAGTATAATAGATGAGTAAAGAATGGAACAAGGTGAGATTGAGTGAGATGGATGAAAAACACAAAACCAAGCAATGAGAATAGTGTTTTGTTTGAATAAGTATGATAATAATTTTGTCAAGGTTGATTGGGAAGACTCCATGATATCGTGTATTAAACATCTTGAACACTGCCTGTTGTATATTAGGTGCTTGGTTCTTATTAGTTCTTTTTCTCTCCTTTCTTTGCTTTACTCTGAATTTCCAAACAATCTGCTGCTTCTTCCCTTTTTAAAGACTTAGCAGAGAATTTCTATAGCAGTTCAAACTTTGTCTAAGAACTGGTTTCTCTCTTGAATTGATTAAATGATTGACTTCCAGAATCACAAGAGACAGACACATGTCTTTGTCCTGGATGAAGGTTAATATTTTCCCTGATTCTACATAGAGGACAGACCCATAGAGATGTTGTGCATTTTATTTGCACTAATTTTTGTAAGTAGTCACATCATTGCTTTACTGACTATTTAGGACAATTAATGTCAACGTTGATTTTTGTTTTATTGTTATGAAGTAAAATTAGTTCTCCCCCAGTCAGCTCAAACCACAAACAATATAATCCAATTTACTTTCACTTTCATAGCTTATTTCAGCTGTCTTTTATGCTAAACCTGTCAGTAAATCAACTTTAATATTTAATACTTTACTTTAATATCTGCAAGCAAAATGTTCTGCTTTTATTTTAATGTCAGTATGTCCAGCTTGTATAGGTCTTTAAAATGATTTGCTGCACATCCCACTGGCATGCAGAGATGAAAAAAAAATTTAATAATAATAAAACAAAATCTGTTTTCATTGATAGAAATTTCCAGCTGTTTTCTCAAAAACTATCAAATGTAATGAAAGGGGTATGAAGGATTTAAACACAAAGATTGCCTAATTAGCTGGATACATATGAAATTATACCATTATGTTTGCAGACATGAGGCAAACCAGGCTGCTATTTTCAACTAGGATGAAATTTTAGGAGCACTGTAATTTACCTTCTATTATTTTTAGCAGGGGTTATATGAGAACTAACCGCAGGGCTCAAATTTCTCAGCATTCTAGAAAGATTTTTTCACATTTTCTTTTAATGTACTAATGAAAATCTACAGCAAACATGAATAGATGCACTGAATAAATTATTTGGGAGGGAGTGACAAAATAAAAATTATTTAGGCAATTTGGATGGAACCTGATCCTTAACTTTAAATGATGACCATTATTCCACTGAACTACAGAAAAAACAGCACAACAGTGACTTCTCTCTGACAAACCACTCAACTGAGCCATCTACTTTAAAGGTCTAACACAGCTCATAAACTCTATGAATAGGTACAGGCAGAAAAAGCAGGATGTAGCATTTTGGATGACTGGACCATTGATTAAGCCTCAAATTTAACCTTGTCACCTAGAAAAAAAATAATAGAGTTACTAAATTCTTCTCCAGAGTAACAGCAGGGATATTTGTATGGAAATAACTTCTAGTCGTTGCATTCTGCCACACAGAATCTTCCGGAAATGAATCATTCTATATAATTGAGCTTTGCTGATAAGCTTATATTTAGCACATTTGATTTTGAACCTTTTGATCTTTCTTAAAGAGAACATATAAAGCAGAATTTACTCTTCACTGGGTTTCAATGACTCCATCATTTTGAAAAACAATCATCCTGCCCTCTTATAATATAGAGATACCCTCAAAGGCTATTGAGCCTGACCCATACTACATAACATTGGATGACCCTGAGTCTTGTATTTTTGAGTCATTGTATACCTGATTTCATTATGTCCCTTTACCTGCCAACTGGCCCTGCTTTGTTGCTCTCTGAAAGACAGTTCGATGTGGTTTTAGAGTCCTGCAAAACACATTTTGAATCCTTGCTCTGTGCCTTAGTAGCAACAGGGCTTCGGACAACTTCCTTACATTTCTGGGCTTAAGTTTTTTCATATAGAAAATATTATACGATTAATATGAAAAAAATGAGATGGATATCCAGAGTAGTTCTTGCCCTAAAGTTTATTCTCCCGTTTTTATAGACAGCTTCCATTCAGAACTTTTTAGTAACAGGAGGTAACAAAGATTATCTCCACGAATAATGCGTAATTTCAGCTGAAGGCAAAGACATATGTTTTAGTCGAAGAAGTGTAACTGCATATCAAATTTAATTTTAATTTAATCTCTGAAATACAAGACTATGAGGGCCAGAGAAATTTAAAAGCTTTCTTAAAGTCAAACAGCTAATGGCAGAATCTACAGGTACCGGGTCTTTCTCATAATCCAATTTCAGTGCTTTTCATCTATATCGTGCTCCATTCATAGCCTCAACATACCCCCGGTTGTATGGGAAAGCCTAGATGTAAGGCTGCATCTCAATGAGCCGAAATAAAAAAAGAAATTGATTAGACACAAGATCCTGGGGGAAAGCTGGTACCATCAGATTCAGTCGTCTATTCTTCCAACTGAGGCAGATTCTTTAAACTGAGTTCATAGGTCTAAATTCTCACCCTGGTTCTGCTGTTTACTCTCTGGGTGATCTAGAGTTGGCTGATGATTTCTCTGGGCTTCCATTTCCTCATCAGTCATAAATGGCAGTTGAATTAGATAAAAGGCTCCTTTCGAGTTCTAGATTCCTTTAATTTTACTGTAATGATCCACATGTGAGGCTTGCCTAAATATCCACAGTAATTTCCTTAATGTCTCACTTAGTCTCTAACAGTGTCACCCAGTGAATTTTAACAATGGAACATGAATATTGCATGAAGCACTTCTTTGTCTAATGTCTTCAGAGAAGAGAATAGAGAATAGCATTATATTATTGGTCTGGTTATTTATGCTGAAAAAGTGTGGCTATGATCACGTGTTACCAAGTGCCTACTTTTGGACCTACCAGGAAGCTTAATATCTAAAACAATTAAGATCTAGTACAATTTCATTCATAAAGAGATAATTAACTCCTAATTTAGCACTTGATGTAACTCTGGAATATTCATATACTATGATTAATGAGTGGAGTGATTGGTATGCTTTGTCTGATGATTATCAAGTATGTTTGGCAGCAACAGTGTTCATGCCTTCCATTTTTTAAACATAGGAGTATTTGAACAGTAATATTTATTATGTCTTTGAAATTTCAGGCACACACATAGCCATAGTTTTCTAGGTTTGTGTCTGTAGAGGACATGATCAACAACTGTTTTAAATAGATTCTCTTCAATAGTAAGGAAAATTCTTTTTTACTGAATTTAAGAATCTAGTATTTGAGATCCACTTTTCAAAATATTTTGTCAGCATCACAACAAACACAAAGTTAGAGACTTCAGTCGAAATGCCTAGCCTTATCTGGGTTTGAATCCCACTCATACCATACTGACTGACATGAGGCAAGTTACTGATATTTCATGTGCCCTGGTTTTTCCATCTGTAAAATGGAGATAATAGTACTTCTTCACAGGATTTGAGGGGATTAAGTACAGAAATGTGTGCAGCAAGATTAGAAAAGTACCTTGCATAACACAGTGCTAAAAAGTGTCCATGGTAGTTGTAGTGCTGTTATTCAGGGTCTTCCGTTGTTGTTATTGAGGGTCTTTTGTATAACCTAGTTCTTTCGTTACTACAAGCACCACAGCAAATGGTTAGGAGTGTATTCCTTCCATCTAAACTTCCTGGGTTCAGATTTTGACTTGGCCACTTACCAATTGTGTGAAGTAGGTGAAGATTTTTTTTTTTAAGATTTTATCCATTCATATGAGAGAGAGAGAGAGAGAGAGAGAGAGAGAATGAGAGGGAGGAGGGTCAAAGGAGAAGCAGACTCTCAGTAAGCCGGGAGTGCGATGTGGGGGGGTGGGTGGCGCTCTATCCCTGGACTCTGGGATCATGACCTGAGCCGAAGGCAGACACCCAACAGACTGAGCCACCCAGGCACCTCTTGGTGAAGATTTTAACCACTCTGTATTTCAGTTTCCCCATTAGCAAAATATGCATGATAATAATAGCATTTACCTTCTAGTGCTACTGTAAGGATCAGATGGGTTTGTATTTAATGTATAGTAAACTTTCAGTAGGGTTAGCTATTTTATTTAATATTATTGTCAGGGATAATATGAGCAAAATACATGATATTTGTCCTTGAACTTCATGGATTTTACTAGACAGTCTTCATATAAAAGTTCTGTCCCATTATCCTCTTAAATGTCATGCCAGCTGTCATGATTTCCTGTTCAAAAAAATGGGAGCTACATTTCTAGGTATTGTCCAATGGGAAACAGAGACTTTCTTCAGTCACATTGTAATTGGGCTGGGCAGCAAAGCTCACACTGGGACCCTCTAAGAAAGAATCCATTGACAAGCTTACTGGACCTCCTTGCCAGATGAAAAGCAAGTTTGTCACTAAAATGGCAAGAGGAAGTCATTTTTCTTACTCTGAGTTTATGATGTCCCTGACTTCACTTCTCAGGACTACCAACACCAACTTTTTAAAATCCTCTTAGAACAGGAAATTTACCCAAGCTTTGGTGGGGAAAAAAGTGAGAGAGAGAGAGAGACCTCAAAGGTTAACGCTGTATCTCTAAGAGAAGGAGGCTGCCTTTCATTTAGGCTAATGAGAAGTCATGATTCAAATACAGTGATTACTTATATCATCTCACGTAGGGCACATTTTACCCATAATAGGCCACAAGATGACATGCCCTCAGCTCCAGAAACAGAAAGATTAATAGACAGAATTTGAGGCTCATATTTCTTGACAAACATCGGAGTTACTGATGAATCTCAAGGTCTCATGTAAGTTTTGGAGTGAGTTTGTTGTAAAGATAAAAATTTATTTACTGCCTCTGGAGAAGAGGACAATAAATAAATTAACTAGAGGAATATTCTGTCCTTTAATTTTACCTCTAATTCTGTCTGAAGGCAAGTTTAACCAGCACAATTAGATGGTCTGGGTTCTAATTTTCTCCAAGGATTTTTTGGACTAAGAAATCTCTTAGAGCTAAGAAATGTTGAGTGTGTCCTCTTGAATTCACCTGCTACGGGGGGGGGGGCAGTGTTTAGAAGTAACTGAAGGCATTTAGCCTTTCTTCTGGCCATATGGAGCTCCTAAGCCACTGTGCTGATCCACACAGTCAGGGACTGTTTTCTGACCTGCCCATAGCAGCAGGCTTTCTACACTCTCATCCCTGGGTCTATAGCAAAGTTAGTAGGCCTGACTTGGTCTAATCCACGCACACCCTTTGTATTTAACTGCCATATTTTTCTGAGCACACAAGTGGAATGTAAAGTCTTAAAACAAGATCAAAAAATTAAATTCATTCTGCTAATGTTTATTGACCTACTTCTGTGAGCAAAGCACTTTGTATAATGGAAAGCAAAGTATAATGATTACCATAGAGTGGACCAAAACTATAACAAAAATCCTGAATGGAGAAGCTATAAGTTTTTGCAATCCTGACTTGTGTTGTTTAAAAAAATGGCTGTCTAAAGAGCAGGGAAGCTCAGAGAACTTGTATAAGCTGCTTCAACTTCAAATCCTGGTTCCACCACTTGGCTGTGTGACCATGAAGAAGTTACTTAACCTCTCTGACCACCAGCTTCATTACCTTAAATCTGGGGATAACATTACAAACTAGCTCATAGGGTTACTGTGAGAATTAACTGCAATAATAATGAAAAGCACTTAGCGTACATTATTACTATCACCAAAAGCAAGGCAGATCTGATTGCTCTACCCCAGTAATCAGCATGGATCGACCACATAATCCCAGTGTGCCTTAGCCTCCTCACCAGTCTGCAGGGCTAAGGATATTTATCTCTCAATTTATGTTTTGCATCCTTGTAATAACATTGAGGTTTGGAAAAACCTGACCCATATTCCAAATGAAAAGTGCTGTTTGTATCATTTCCTCAGGAAGGAAACCCAGCAAATTAACTAAATTCATATTACTGAGTACCCTAAGCCACATGCTTGTCAAACCATCCCTGGTGAATTGAGAGAGGTAAGATCATTACTTAGGGGAACTTGGAATGTGTTTTTCATTAACCTGCTCATTGCACTTGATTAGCAAACAGGCATTGTGTTTCCCCGTTAATAATGGTTGGCTAAGGAAATATGGTACCTCTGAAAGCTGCCTTTTATTATGTACTCTTAACATCACTCAGAGACTGATGAGAAGGAAAGCAAGCAATAGCAGATAGTAAGTCTATCCCACCCGTGAACCCAAACACATAGAAGTAGTCATTTAGCTTTCACTAAATTTGAATGAAGTCAAGCCCTAGTAGGTACAGAAACCACATGTCCCCAGATTGTCCATAACATTCTCAATTTCAAATATTCTGTCCTGTTGTCCCCATGAGGTCATTCATATTTGTCAGACAGCAGAACTGATTTTTGGTTCAGAAAATATGAGAACTCTATTTCTATGCAACCTAACACACACAGAGAAACAGTTGGTCCTATTTCATCTGCAGCCTTGAACACCAGTAATTTTCATTCACTGCTGTACGGTTGATGTCAAAAAAAAAAAAAAAAACCCACAAAGATTGAAATTTTAAAGCCTGGCCAAGCATGGATATAGCAATGGAGCAGAAACCTTTGTTTCTGTGACCTTTGGAATAGATTAAATGCACTTTCCAAAAGCTTTCTAAAGTATCTAGTAAGAGAGAAAATCAAAAAGATGCAAGCACTATGCAAGACCTTCTCTGTGAAGTGGCCACTTTTTAATTCTTTTCTTGTGAACTGACTAGAGGTGAAAGGTGACCCTTTGATTTCCTGTCAGCGGACCAGGGTTTCAAAGCTTCTGTCTTCTTGCGGACTTAAGGCCAGTGATGACACCAAAGAACCCAATGGGATGTAGCACTTTATTAGAGCTGTTAACTTCCAGATGACTCATCAGAAAGCTGTTTCTTTAAGCCACCTAGAAAGACAGCTGGTCATTTCCTGAGGCAGTGGGGAACCTGGCCAGACCCCAGCCATGACTGCATTCTGTGCACACGGACTCCAAAGGCTTTGGTTCAACAAATGCCAAACCAATGAGCGCCATTGTAGAGGTAGGAAGATATATTTGTTCTTAAAGGACAGAGAGCTGCCTGTCATTTGAACAGATGTGGTATGCCAACTTACACACTATTTGGATATGGAAGGGCACCAAAATGTCATTATATTCTGAAGTAAGTGATTTTTGCAACTTTGATTAGGCTTCTCCGACCCACCAGTCCTTGACTTCAGATGATCACTAATATTCCTGTCTGTTCCAAACTGCACTACTCATTCAAAGAAAAATGAAGCCGCTCAATTTCATCAACTTTTTTTTTTTCCATTTTTGGGCGACAGTAGGAAAAAAGACCCAATTTAGAATGACAAGACATATGTTTCTGAGCATGTTAAAGCATATTTTAATATCTTCAAAAGTGGGACATCATTGCTTAAGAAATCTCCTAAAAATGGAATAAGAAGTTTAGTGTTCAGGAAACTTCTGTCTGCTGAGAAAATGAGGATGGTATTTGTGATATACATTTTTTAATTGTATACTAAAAAGCTTGATTTTTTTTCAGAGTGATTCAAATGCTAAGGAAGCTTTAAAGGAAATCAGTGAAGACTTTAAAGTTGAATCAAGTTATGTCTGGTTTTGTTTTGCATAATCCACAATAAAACTAATCGAACAGCTATATATCCATTTTCCTGTATTTGGGGTTGGAGTAAAGGGGAAAGTCAGAATTCATATTAACTTGGAGAAAATAATTTGTGGAATACAAAAAGAAATCTTTTTGAGGAGGGGGATTTTTTTTTTAATTCAAACAAATTTTTAAAAGCAGGTTTAGATTCACAATGAAATTGAGGAGGAGGTACAGAGATCCCATGTCGCCTTCCCGGACACATGCATAGCCTCTGCCACTCTCAATATCCCGCACCAGAGTGGAACATTCGTTACCACTAATGAATCTGCACTGATACATCACTATCACTCTCCATGGTTTACACTGTGGTTCACTCTTCGAAGTGTACATTCTGTGGGTTTTGACACATGTATAATGATAAGTATCCATCATTACAGGGTTGCACAAAGTACTTCCACTACTCTAAAAATCTTCTGTTCCACATATTCATCCCTCCCCCAACCCTCCAACTCCTGGCAACCACTGCAAAGAAGGAATCTTGAAGAGCTAGTTAGAATTTTTGTGCAGACTACTACTAAAACCATAAGCAAGGCAAGTTGTTAATTCTTTTAAAACATTCAGAGTCTATTTTACTTTACTGACTCTATAGCTCCCAGATTACTCCATTTAGGAATTAATATTATGACTCACCTACCAGCCCCGCTGTTGCAGCTCGTGGATTTTCTATGTCCTAGGCTATTTGACAAAGCCTGTTTCTCACCTGTTAGAATGTGAAAGAACTTTCCAAGACCAGTAACTAAGCTTCCATTCCATTTACTACTGCTTCCATTCTGACCTTGAATTTCAGTTCCTGCAAGTAGACTCTTGTTTTTAATCTGTCCCCGAGCCTTATCTGGACCTTTGTTTTCCTAACTTCAGATTCAATCCTATTTTTACTAACACAGTGGGTTGAATAATGGACATAAAAAGATATGTCTAAGTCTGACCCCTCCCCCAATACCTGTGAATCAACCTTATTTGGAATTAGTGTCTTTCTAGATGTAATTAAGAATCTCAAGATTAGGTCATCCTGAATTTAGGATGGGCCCTAAATCCAATGACTGGTGTCCTTATTTAAAAAAAAAAAAAGGAAGAGGGATGCGACACCTGGGTGTCTCAGTCGTTAAGTGTCTGCGTTTGGTTCAGGTCATGATCGAGCCCCACATCGGGCTCCTGCTCAGCAGGGAGTCTGCTTCTCCCTCTCCCTCAAGAAGAAGAAGAAGAAGAAGAAGAAGAAGAAGAAGAAGAAGAAGAAGAAGAAGAAGAAGAAGAAGAAGAAGAAGAAGAAGAAGAAGAAGAAGAAGAAGAAGAAGGAGAAGAAGAAGGGGAAGAAGAAGATGATTTGAAACACAGAGAAACATAGGAGAAACACAGAGAGAAAGGCCATGTGAAGACACAAACAGAGATTAGAGCGATCTATCTACAAGTCAAGGAATGTCAAGGATTACTAGCAGCCACAGCAGCTGAGAGAGACACAAGGAGCAGATTCTTCCCCACAGCCTCCAAAGGGAACCAATCCTGCTGACACCTTCATTTCAGACTTCTGGCCTCCAGACTCTGAAAGAATAAATTTCTGTTGTTTTAAGTCACCATGTTTGTGGTAACTTGTTATGACAACTCTAGGAAATTAATATAACCAATCACTGTGAGGACTGAAGTCTTCCTGAGAACTCTTCACTTTGAATTGGGACGTGGTACCTTAAGAGCTCCCTAATATTAACCACAGCATACGTATCTTTTCCTATTTTCTGCTCATACACTTGGCTTGCTTGCCTCCACTACATACACCTGCTAGCCCATTCTGGGCCTCATACATCGACATATCCTCTTCTGGGCATCATGTTCTGCCAGACAGCCAAGATTTCTACTGGGTCCATTGCCCAATGGTTCAGTCCTGCTGAGGGAAAAATTTTGCCTTGAGGAAGGAAAACAAAACCTAATTATGATACAGGCAACTTCTGGAAGAACTTGAAAGCCATGGTATGATTTGGAACTTTGCCCTAAGGGTTTTGCAAAGGCATGGATATTAAGGGGAGAAAAAAAGGTGAGACTGAAGATACCACTATTGTAGTGAGTTGAAAATGGGATTCATTCTAAATTAGCCTTTCACAAGCCTAGGTAAAAGAAAATGGAGCTCTTTCTACTTCATACTTGTTCATCAGTAAACTGGCCCCTTGAGGGAGGCTGATGCTCTTACAAGGTTTATTGACAAGTAGCACTTTCACAGCACTCTGGAGTGGGACGAGGAGGCACCTCATGGCTCACGTTCCTCCAACATTCACTGACAGTCTGATATAAGCCAGGCATTGTTCTGAAAGTGGAAGAGCTTTGAACAAAACTGTCTAAACACTCCATCTTGAGGGAGTTTATACTCATAAGAGAGAAGATGCTCACAGCCATTTTCTTAGTAAGAATTAGCTCAGTAAAGGATAGCAATAGCTTGTTGAGCCTGTGAGGTGATGAAGCACCATTTACTTTCTAGAATATTTAGGAAACTAGTTGATTGCACTTAAATGGGATTTTAAAGCTTCGAAATTAGTGTTATCTTCTGAACTTGATAAACCATAAAGCCATGTCTAAGTCACCAATTAAGTAGTTCAATTTTTTAAATGAACAAAAGATCAGATGCATTTCAGTTTTATTCAAGCCAATTAAATTTCACCCAAACAAATGAAGTGTCATTCTCAATGGATCTTTCCTTTGCCTTAGGCTTGTAGCTAACAGACAGTCCCTTTTGTTTGAAGGTATTGATTTTTATAATAGTAAGTGACTGCAAGTGTGTTTTCAACAGCTCAAGGTAAGGGAAGGGGATAGAAGTTTAAAATCTATATATTTCATTTGTAGATTTCCTAAATAAGACAAATTCAGATTAGGTACAAGTTTAGCTATGAGATTTTTCTAAAAGCAACAATTTGAAAACTTGCTTGCCTGTGAATCTTTTGTTTTACAAGCATCTTCATTTAGAGTCTCATCTGAGCACTCTCAATAACGAGTTTGCAAAGTTACCCAAAGTACTTAAATGCTTTCCAAACCCTTCAAATTCGTGACAGCATCTTGGAAGGGGAAGACTTATCCAACTCTTAATTATTCAGGCTAATGGTGGCCTGCAGTGTGTGAAATGTGATGAAGCATACAGGCCAAGTTCAATAGCATCAGGCTGGGTGTCAAGTGCCAGATGTTGTGACTGAGAACATCCCTGGGATAAAGACAGGAACTGAGGCTCCATTGACCATCATAAGTGAACTAATTTTTTATTCCCTAGGCAAACATTGATTGTTGCTCTGTTGGTAAAAAAGAACGATCTTTGGACTAAAAGCTTGTGGTCTATTTTAAGCCTTTTTCTTAAAAAGCTTCAACTCTCCTATGATCCTTTTGTTATAGACTTTGTTTACCGGGAAACTTCAAAATATTTGAGAACTGAAATAGACAAGGAAGTTTGACTTGATGACCTGTGAACCATCAAGGGATAAACCAATATAAGTTATTGAAAACAACTCCACTGTATTGTTTTATTCACGTTTAATCCTAATGTACTCCCATTTTGCTGCCTGATCTGACTATATCATAGCAGAAAAAAAATCTAGAGATGCAAGAGCTTGATAAATAAATTGATGGCTATGTAAATTCATTTGTCCCCTTAAATTTCAACAAGAGCCACAATTAATTCAGTAGAAAGTTATTGGATCCTTCAGTGTGCCAGGCACACTGTTGGGCACTGAAGTCATACTACCCTCAGAGAATTTACAGTTAATTGAGAGATAGTCAAGTAAACCGAAAATTACAAAGCACTAGCATAGGTGTGCTTTGATGGAGACAATAAAGGGCATCATGGGAACACACAGGAATAACTTCTAACTTGAAATTGCTTCTAAGCTGCAATTTGAAAGATAAATAGGGTATAAAGGAAAGTTTTCCAGGCAGGGGTATAGTATATATAAAACACAGAACCCTACAAATTGATGGTACATATACTGATGTATAAATGGTTTTGCACAAGGGAGTAGGACTCAAAAGACAAGAGGTAAGAGTTGAAGCTGGAGATGGAGACAAAGGCAAGTCCTAAAGGGTTTTTTAATATGTAGAATGCCTTGGTACTCTAAGCAGCTCTTGAAATCCCATAGTCAAAGTGCCTGGTACATTTCTAATTCAGAAGTAGGAACTAGAGCATGCTGACTGAGAAAAGACAAAGGCATAGCTAATACCAGATTCACACAAAAGTTGTTCTGCTAGAAGCATGGGTGAAAGAACCCACATCTTTGGAACATTTCACATATTCCACAAATTATCAGAAAATCGTTTAGAGCCTTAATATTCAAAGTTTGCCCACAAATAGCTTTTATCATCACCTGGGAGCTTGTTAGAAATGCTGTGGCCCAGGCCACAAACCTAGTCCTACTTAATCAGGATTTAGAGCTAACAGGATCTGTAGGTGATTCCTGTGCACATTAGCATGGGAGGAACACTGATCTACAGCAGATCTCTCAACCCCAGATGCACATTAGAAACACCTGAGGAGGGTTAAAAAAAAAAAAATACAAAGGGAAGGTACGTTCTCCAGAGATCAGTTTAGTGGATCAAATACATCAGCAGGTTTTTAAACTTGTATGACTGGGTAAATGACATCTCCAGGCATCAGATAGAAAATAAAGGAGAAACAGAGACGATGTAGAGTTTGGTTTTGACATGTTAATTTATGATACCTGTGGGACATACAAAAAGCTATCATAAATTAATAAATAGACATATGGATGCGTACATGAAATACTTATATGAAAATTTTCAGTAATCAATGACCAGCTTCAGTCAGGGCTATGATGTAAGAGAGAAGTCTAAGATACAGATATGAAGATATGTAGAAATTTCAGAGTCATCAAGGGTAGAGGTGATCATCGGAGGTATGGGAATACATAAAAATGTGAATAGAATGAGAAAAGTAAAGGTCACGAATAGAATCTCTTGCATAATCAACTTTTAAAGGGTAGGTCAAATAAGTTGAGCTCAATAACAAGATTAAATTAAGGCATCTAGAAAAGAAGAAAAATCAAGAGAAAAGAGAAACATGTATACCAAGGGAAGAGACAGTTTCAAAAGAACATATTAATAGTGTCAAACACTGAGCAGCAGCAGCAGAAATACAAGAATTCAATAGTACCCATTGGCTTTACCATCTAAGAGTTCATGTATGACCTTGGCAAGAGGATGAATGGGATTGAAGCCAGGTTATGATTCATTGAGGAATGAATGGAAAATGAGGCAGTAGAAATATATAGTTCCTATTTCTCTTTCAAAAAGCTTGGCAGTAAAAGGGAAATTATGAAGTATGGTGAGAGCTAGAAGAAGATGTGGAATTTTAAATCCTAAGCTGCATTTAGGGACTCCACAAATATTTTAGAGGCTAGAGTGTTGGATCCACTAATTGCAGCGTTTCTAGAGTAAACACACACGCCTCATAAGGCATATGTATTTTTCATTATAAATGTTTATGCATCTAGTATATTATTGTGGAACAAAATTGCCTGTTCAAACATGATAGACATTGGTTCCATGATGCAGACAGAGCTATCATAACGTTTCACACAAGAGATTAGTTCAATGATGTGGCCCCACATTTTTAGGTTTCTCTTACATTAGGTTAGCCAATTAAATATTTAGATGAAGAGAAACATGACACTCAGATGGTACCTTTAGATAAACACTGTGGTTTGGTCATAACTTTTTACTACTTACAGCTGTGGGACTTGGAAAGCCATGCTTTTGGTATAACCTACCCTATCACAGCAGAAAAGTAGACAAAGAAAATGAAAAGCAATGGCAAAATTATTTAAAAGCAGTGATTCTAAGTATTTAGTTCTAGTTAGCTAACTAGAATTAAAATAAAAACTTAAAAAATAAAGTTGTAAAAAATTGAAAAAAATACGCTTATGTTGATGAGTACTGAGAAATGTATAGAATTGTTTAATCATTTTATTATACAACTGAAACTAGTATGATACTGAATGTTAATTATACATGAATTTTAAAAATAAAGTACTTTTTAAGTAAGTGATCCAGCAATTGAACTACTGGGTATTTACCCCAAAGATATAGACGTAGTGAAGAGAAGGGCCATATGCACCCCAATGTTCATAGCAGCATTGTCCACAATAGCTAAATCGTGGAAGGAGTCGAGATGCCCTTCAACAGACGACTGGATTAAGAAGATGTGCTCCATATATACAATGGAATATTACTCAGCCATCAGAAAGAACAATTACACAACATTTGCAGCAACATGGATGGGACTGGAGGAGATTATGCTAAGTGAAATAAGTCAAGCAGAGAAAGACAATTATATGGTTTCACTCATTTATGGAACATAAGAAATAGCAGGAAGATTGATAGGAGAAGGAAGGGAAGAATGAGGGGGGGTAAACAGAAGGGGGAATGAACCATGAGAGACTATGGACTCTGGGAAACAAACTGAGGGCTTCAGAGGGGAGGGGGGTGGGGGAATGGAATAGACCGGTGATGGGTAGTAAGGAGGGCACGTATTGCATGGTGCACTGGGTGTTATACACAAACAATGAATCATGGAACACTACATCAAAAACTAAGGATGTACTGTATGGTGACTAACATAACCTAATAAAAATTATAATTAAAAAAAATAATAAAAATAAAAAATAAAAGCCCAACCCTAATAAAAATTTAGATCTAATAATTTGACCTTCCTTGTGTGTGTAACTGTTGCTTTTATTAGCATCCTTTTATTTAAGCTTCATTAACCTTAGTAATAGGGAAAGTAGACATATCTGGGAAAGTTACTTAACATTGGCTTAAAACCTACAGATTTGAGTTAACATATAAATGCATATAAATGCCTTTTGTTGTATCGTGTGAAGATGTGTTTGGTTTGCCCATATGCTGTAATCCTCAGATAGTAACATTCCTATCCCTATTTTCTGTCAAAAGTCTGCTAATCCCATAATACCCAACCCAAATCCATAGTCCTCCCAGATTCCCTGCCCCCCACCCAGTGAGAATCCCTCACTCACACATTCTTTTGTACCTCCCGTAGCACACAATGTGTATTCTGTTTAGAACTCAGTTTATCCCGCTTGGTAGTAGATGTGCACTTGGCTCTGTCATGGAGCACTGGGTGTTATACGCAAATAATGAATTGTGGAACACTACATCAAAAACTAATGATTTCCTGTGTGGTGACTAACATAACATAATAAAAAATTATCATTAAAAACATAAAATTAAATAAATAAAAATAGAGATAAAGTACTTTTTAGAAGAGATAAATAAATAAATAAATAAATAAATAAATAAATAAATAAATAGTACTACATGAAAAATGTTTAACATCACTAATGATTAGGGAAATGCAAATCAAAACTACAATGAGGGGCACTTGGGTGGCTTAAACAATTAAGCATCCAACTCTTGATTCAGCTCAGGTCATGATCTCACTGCCCTGAAATCGAGCCTTGTGTGCAGAGCCCACTTAAGATTCTCTCTCCCTCCCTCCCTCTGCCCTACCCCTGGCCCACAAGCACATGCTCTCTCTCAATCTCTCTCAAAAACAAACAAAAAAACAAAATAATTAATTAATTAATAATAAAATAAGAGTTTTTAAAAGGGGAGCCTGGGTGGCTCAGTCATTGAAGTGTCTAACTCTTGATTTTGGCTCAGATCATGATCTCAGAGTTGTGAGATCCAGCCCCACATCAGGCTCCACACTGCTTAGAGTCTCTCTCTCCCTTTACCTCTGCCCCTCCCCTTTCCCCCTTCTTTTCTCTCCCTCTCTCTCTTCTCTCTCATCTCACTCTCAAAAATAAATAAAAATAGAATAGAATAGAATAGAATAGAATAGAATAGAATAGAATAGAATAGAATAGGATCAAACACTCATACTCTTTCAAACTCTCAGAACTGGCTCAATGCTCAATGAGATAATGTATATTAATGCACTATAAACTCTAAAATATTTCCTGAATTTAAGTCCAAGCATTATTGAGTCATATTTGCAGCACCTAGATCAGTGCCTGACACACACACCCTAAAATCCTCTAGCAGTTAAATAGAAAGGACCTATCTATGAAGAAAGTACCCTGTGATATTGTGTAGTGGTGTCCATTTCAAAGGATCACAGACATGTCCTAATTATTCCCTAGATTTCCCTCAATAATCTATTATACCTACATTTTTTGTTTTCAGTGTGAGTAAACCTTGGGTAATTGCTTGGTCCACAGGTGCCTAGAAAAAGCCTCTTCCTAGATTAAGTTGGTTGGGACAATTTTGCCTGGAAAAGACATTTCTATTTCTGAATAGAAAACACCTCCACCTGCACACAGGATTAGAACAATTTTCTAGATAGTTGTTTGGGGGTCAAGGAACCCTAATGAATTGTGCCCAGATCCAAAACCCTACTTTCTAACATTACACCAGATTCTTTCTGTGAGGAAGGCATTCATTAAAAAACAAAACAAAGAAACATTGAGATGCTACTCTATTATCCCTTTTACTGAGAGTCAGGAGGCTGAGATCACTAATTTTTTTAACAACATCCTGATTCCCAAAGCACTGAACTGGTCCTAGAAGACTTGGCTTCAAGGGCATAAGAACTGTGAGCCACTACCAAATGTAATTATCATATAGTCTCCCTTGCCTCAGACCACATTCTCTTCGATGACTCTAAGAATGACAGCTGAGTTTCACTTAGAACCTTAACAAGAACTAATTCTACTAGGTCTCATCTGTCATCACAATTTAATACCTCTACACTTTGCTTCCTTTTCTTCTTCTACTATTCTACTTTTCCCCAAACTTATCAAAACGTACCACATGGAACTCCATGCCAAATAAATTGTGTGTATGACAGTGTTTAAAAGTTTGGGCTTTAAAGTCAGATAGAATTTGGGGCACCTGGGTGGTTCAGTGGGTTGGGCGGCCAACTATTGATTTCGGCTCAGGTCATGGTCTCAGGGTCCTGGGATCGAGCCCCAAGTAAGGCTCCACACTCAGCAGGGAGTCTGCTTGAGGATTCTCTCTCCCTTTCCCTCTTCCCCCCCCTCTCAAAAATAGATAGATAGGTCTTTAAAAATAATAATAATAAAGTCAGAACTGGATTTGAATCCACGCTCTGTTACTTACTAACTCTGTGACATTCGGCAAGTTATTTAACCTTTTTGAGTTTCAATTTCCTGATTTGAAAAACAAAAGTAAAAGTGTTGACTTCTTGTTTTGGGTTTTTTGTTACTGTTTTGGTTTGGTGGGTTTTTTTGTTTTTGTTTTGTTTTGTTTTGTTTTGTTTCGTTTTGTTGATGATTAAATGACACAATGTAGATCAGTCACTTGGCACTGTGCCCAGCACATATGGCCTCAGAATCCTTTTTATACACTCCATGTGGGTTGGTATCGGCAGCTTCACAAACCCTCACTGTGCCTTAGTTTTAACTTCTCGAAGCTAAATACCAATTCTTGAGGTATCATCCCAGGACTCCTAAAACGAATTTTGTGTCTGACCCATAGGTTGTATTTTAAATTGAGCTTATACCTGTCACCAACATGTTTTCACAAGAGGAAGTGATAGACAGCCAGAAGCTTATTCTTACTCATTTGGCTTCTCATAAACTGACCGCTTTGGCTGCTGCAGGGGTCCCCTTCAGACCAATTCAGCAACACCATAGCATCAAACTCTGTATCATGGCAGAACAGTTGAAAGCACAGACACAAAAGCCAGATTGCCTGAGCTGAAATCCCCCTCCCTTTTTTTTTAGTTTTACAGGTTTTTTTTCTTATAATAATTTTTATTTTGTTATGTTAGTCACCATACAGTATATCCTTAGTTTTTGATGTAATGTTCCATGTTTCATTACTTGCATATAACACCCAGTGCACCATGCAATACGTGCGCTCCTTAATACCCATCACCGGCCTCCCCCAATCCCCCAACCCCCTTCCCTCTGAAGCCCTCAGTTAGTTTCCCAGAGTCCATAGTCTCTCGTGGTTCATTCCCCCTTCTGTTTACCCCCCTTCATTCTTCCCTTCTTTCTCCTATCAATCTTCCTATTTCTGATGTTCCATAAATGAGTGTCTTTAATTGTGTGTGCAACTTTGCGCTAGTTACTTGAGCTTTCTGTGCCTCAGTTTCTTCAATCGTCATATGGAATAATAGTAAATAGTGCCTATTTTGCAGTATTTTTATGACACTAATATGGGTTAATATATGTAAAATACTTAAAATTATACCTGGAAGTTAATAAACATTTTATGGCTATGTGTTCACTTTTACTAAATACCTGTAAAGTAGGATATAATTAATTCTACAAACATTTGCTAATTGGTAATTAGGTACCAACACTACACTCATAGCTAAAAGATAATGCAGGTCCTGCCCATAAAGAGCTTCAAATAAAAAAGATTGTTTTATATTATATAATATGTATTTTATATGATATAAATATATACACATATTACATACACATTATATATACATATATGTGTATATATAATACACATATATAATATGTAACATATACACATATACATATGTACTCACATATACCACATATTTTAGGTTATAACAAAATGCCTGAAGTTTTATAATCTGAGATTACCGATCTGTTCCCTTTCACTTCTTTTTTGGCCTTTTTAATCAATAATTAAATGTGGGTTATATCTGGACACACTTGGACCAGTCTTCTGTAGGATGGGTGCCAAGGAGGTATCTCCCATCACTTGTTACCAAGATCCCTGCATCAAATCACATTCTTTACTCATCAAATCATTCTCTGAAAACCAACAGTAACTGAAGCAGAAAAACTTAAGCCATTTCCTGGATCTGCGAATGGAGACATGGAGAAGCATCCTCAAGTTGAGTAAACAAGAATGCAATTATGGCTGATCTGAGATGAATTGCTTAAACAATTTCTAAAGTTTATAGAACACAATGGAAGCAATATTTCAACCTGGATCTAATTTGAATAACAACAAGTAAATGGACAAAGCTGGTGTTACACCATTTGTGAAATGGGCGAAAATTCTCTTTACAAGGCACCTGTCATCCCTCTTAACATGTGGCTAAGCCATCCACTGCTTGAAGGCGACAGTGCCTTCCACTTCCTCTCCACAATAAAGCCCGATTTCAGGTAGCTGGCCTTGACGCTTACTTAGGTTTTTCTTTTGCACAGCAAGGGTGAGGTCCTTTGAAGACCAAGAGCAACAGCTGCCTCATAAGTCACTGCCTATGAAACAGCTCGTTCCCAATGCTCCTGACCAACTCCAGGCTGTGGGAACCAGTGGCTTCATTCATTCTCAGTCTGCACCCATGTCCCACCCCCCTGACCCTCTGCTCCCTGCGATCCCTGATTCCTGGATTCATCCTGGTTTCAGCCCATGGAGAGAGACGAATTCCTCCCCAGTGATAGCCGTGCTGTCTTCTGAATCAAACACAGCTTCTGTCAAACCCTGGAGCCTGTCTCTGTCCCTCTTGAGACTGTTCTTTATTGTCAACAAGGGTTATCACAATGGCCAAAGACTGAACTCTGCACTAGGCCACTAATTTCAGCCTTAGGTTCTCCTCTGCTGCTGACTTGAAAGGATCGTATGAGTGCATTTACCTAGAGAAGTAGAAGTCTGCTTGGGCCTAATGTGAAATACTTCCCAGAGGCATTTCAATCAGAGATGGTCCTTTCTAGAACCCAGCACAGGTTAATGGAGATGATAATTATTTGGATGTAAGTCATTAGTCTTTATTGAGCACCCACTATATGTAAAGTATTTGTTTTATTTATTTCATTTTATCCACAAATGACCCTAAAATGAGAAATATTTACACCCATTCTAAAGATGAAGGAAGTGAGGTTCAGAGAATGTTCTTAAATAGCACAATATCACCCAAAGACTGTGTTCTTTCTGCCTCCTTGCAAGAGGGAGCTTTCTTTTTGCTCCTCAATCACACCAATATCAGTGGCTTCCAAGGCACCCCAAGGGTAAGGCTGACCCTATAAGCAACTCTAACCAGCCAAGAACCGATATATTTTTACACCTAAGTGGGAATTTCTGATCTATGAAAACAGCCTGCAAAGGAGTTAGGAGCCTGAGTTGTCCCAAATTTCATACAATTTATAAAAGGAAAGAAGAAAAGCCAATTACAACGCTAAATATAAAATGACCCATGGAGGTACACCACAGAAGTTGCTCTTGCTCTGCTGTATACGGTGACCTTGAAATTGGCAAACAGGTCACTCCTTGACAACAGTATCTTTTCAAGTTAATTGATTTGACAGAATAGCAACAAATTAACCACTCAGTTTTGTGTTGTCTTTTTTTTTTTTTTAATTCCAACAAATGACCAAAGATACATGCCCTTCTGTCATCCTAGCTTAACTTATTAAGCAGGCAGCAGGAATCCAAATCAGCAAAGACAATACATTATATAAGTGGCATCAAATTTATGCGACTCATTGTAGTACTAATGAAAACTGTTTTCCTTTACTTGCCTGCACTGTGTCTTGCTATATTCTGGCAAAGGATGCTTTCTTTTGTTTTGGAATCATGAATATAGAGTTATCTGCTAAGAAAAGATTTTTCCATCTCTGTGGATATGTTCCAGGTAGCTTCTCTGATATAAGCTATTCCCAAATAACTGTTTAAAGTCTGCACCATTAGTTTAATACTGATGTTACCCTCAACATAGCATACTGCTGTTACTTTGGAAAGACAACTGAAAAATTCTTTAATTCTT
Source organism: Ursus maritimus (assembly GCF_017311325.1). NCBI lineage: Eukaryota > Metazoa > Chordata > Mammalia > Carnivora > Ursidae > Ursus > Ursus maritimus. The sequence continues at coordinate 60,026,658 of NW_024426885.1, forward strand.
GAAAATGAGATAATATGTTTTTAGTTTTAGAACAGGTTTTAATAACGTGGTTTTTAGGCATGATCAGGGGATAGTTACACACACACACCTGTAAAATGGTAATCCACATATTGTCCTTTAATTTGGTATTAGTGCTATGTGTGCCTATATTTGAAAATTCAGGGAAGGAGTAGAATTTCTTAACATTTGATCTCCATTAGTTGTTCAGCATGCAATATCACATTTTCAGTGTAATACTACAGGCAAAGATACATTCTTCAGGATGCCTCCCCAGCTTACTTCTTTCCAGCTCTGGAAATAGTGTGATGGATTATGCTCAGATATTCTTTGTATTTTCATTAAATGTATTGTCCCTCCTTTTTCCCACCAATGTAAATGGAAGTCAGCAGTGGACATCACTGGAGTTACTCCGGGCTCTGTGGGTGGTATACAGCCTTTATTTTGGTTGCTACAAGGTAGGGTATTATTTTAGGGTTTTCCAGAGAAATAGAACCAATAGATAGATGATAGAGAGATGATAGACAGACAGACAGATAGATAGATAGATAGATAGATAAAGATGGAGTTATAGAAAGTGAAATTTGTTATAAGGAATTGTCTCCTGTAATCATAGGGGCTAAGAAATCCCACCATCTGCTGTCTGAAAGCTAGAGACCCAGGAAAGGTAGTGGTGGAAATGCCAATCGAAATCTGAAGTCCTGGGAACCAGAAGCACCATCAGATCTCCGTTTCAGTACAGAGAACTGGACTGAATGTTCTAGCTCAACGGTCAGGCAGAGAGAGCAAATTCAACCTTCTTCCACCTTTTCATCCAATTCAGGTCCTCAACGGATTGGATGATGCCCCCACATTGGGGAGGGCGTCCTCTTTATTTTTCAGTCTACCCACACAAATGCTAATCTTTTCCAAAAATATCTTGACAGACACAACCAGAAACAATGTTTAACCAGATAGGTGGACATCCTATGGCCTCGTCAAGTTGACACATGAAATTAACCATGAGAAATATACAGTTGTATGTGCAATGAAATTTCTTAGTGCAAAATGACAGTGGACATGCTCTATTTGGTAACACTTGAGAACCTAGAGCATCTACCCATCCATGCTATAGGGTACATTCAAAGAGTGTCTGAAGAGACTACCAGTTCTTCTTGAAATCTGCCTCTGGATCCCTTGGTGCAGAGGTAGGGCTCGAGGAGGGCAGAGGCCTACTTTTCACCTATTCTGTCTCCAGCTCTGAAGTTTAAGGACTATAGGTCTGATGAGAGCTACACTCTGGGTACTTGCCAGAAAATGTGATCTCAAGCTCATTGCCATTTAGTAGTTACCAACATTTGACCAAGAGAAAAAATACTCAGTGCTACTGCTCAAAACTATTTTCTCTTTCTCTAGATAGTCTAAGATATGTCCCTAAAGCAGGGCCAGTTTAAACACGGTAAAGGCCATTAAAAATTGAGAAGATTATGGTGTCTCCTCCTGCCATAGGCAATTTGAAATAAATCATTCTTCAAAATTACATAAAACACAAGTGAATGCTAAAAATAAAAATCTCCTTTTTCTTGGTTTTCTGATTGGATAAATTTGCCTTTCTTTTTTTAATAGACAAATAATTTTTGGTGCCTTAAACACTAGCTTAGTCTGCCCATGGAGTAATCTAGCACTCTCTAGGAATTAAGCCAGATGAGCAGAGGGAGGGGTACCGACACTGAGTTATATTGACCCCCACGATCTACCACTAGAAAATCAGTAGAACTGATTTTCATGAATTATTTCTTGGTAAGAAACCATCGATCTCTGCCAAGGGATCATTTTAAAGGAAGGCTTATTGTCACATATATCATAAGTATGTTGTTTAGGACACTCTCATACAGGTCATATATTTCATGAGTTTTGCATATTATGGATTTTGTGAATCATTCAACCACCCAAGTTCCTTTTTTACACCACCCATGGCCACCGCACAGGTAATAATGACGATGTTCTCTACCTCCTCCATTTGGTGATTCCATCCCTAATTTTCTTCCATCCACTCATTCCACTTGTTATCTTTTTATTTTTCTATATGTAATCCTCTAACATCCTTAATCCTCTAAGACAACACGTTATATATGAATAGGTTTACCCCTAATTATGTAATATGATATGTTTATAGCTCTTATCCAATGTTTTATCTCCTAGGCTTCCTGGAACATCAACTTAAATAAAATGTGCTGGATTAATTTTAAAATACCTTCTATGACATTCATTTAGTCTAAATGGTGATTTGGGTGATTTTTTTATTACTTTTCTTTATATATTTCTTAATTTTCAAAATTTCTTAAATTTTCAAAATTTTCTTAAATTTCAAAATTTCAAAATATTCATAATGAATATGTCTCAATTTTATAATCTAAAAAAATTAGAAAAGTCATTCACCACAGTTCTCTACTGTATAATTATGTAATAAAAACATGAAAAGTCTTCATTCAGATTTTGGGAGGTTAACATAAATCAGTGTGACATTTAAATATCAGTTTATGTTTATCTAATATATTCAGCATTTCATACTTCCCAATGACTCAGTATGAATAACCAAATGATTTTAAAACTATTCCTGAGATCCATTTGTGTTTTAATATTAGCAGACTAACATTATATTGCAAACTTCCAGTTATAAGCATGTTTTGAGTCCTAGATGTTGCTTTATGGATATTATTGATAAACTTTATTATGAAAAAAAAATCCAATCGTCCAAGTGGGCTATAATGCTTTGAGTGCTACCCAGGGGAACACCTTTGATTCTCAGAGATGAGATGGATAAAGGAAATGTCATCCGCCCCCACTGAATCCCACCATCAGTCTGGGAGATGTCAAGGCACTCAGTAAATACAAAAATGTAAAATAAATATCTTCAGAAGTTCCAAAGGCTGTGATCTAAGTGTTTTCAAGACAGAAAAATCACACTTTAATATAAACTTCAGCCCCTGTCTGCTATAGTAAATTTTAAAACCCAGTCCACTCAGTGACTGTGTTGGTTGGAAGGGCAGCCATGTGAAATAGCGGCCAGATGACTGATACAGAGAGGATTCAGGCTGAAGGTCAGTCTTGGTGTTATGAATGACAGATTGATGTCAGTAACCAATTAGGTTCTGAATTCCAACCGTGAATCTATCTTAAGAGGCAATTGAGCATCCTGAAAGGCAACCTGAAGGAAGCAGAAAGAACATTGGTTGGGAGTCAAGAGACCAAACTTTTGTGATTTGCCCAAGTAATTTTACCACTAGGGGCCTTGGTGTCCTTTCCTATACTATGAGGTGATTGAATTATGTGATCTCTAAGAATCCTTCCATAACTGCAATTCAACAAATTCCTCAGTCGAAATAGTGTTCCCCCTTGCCCAGGCTTTATCCAATAGCCATCAAATGGTCATTAACTCTGGTTACCAGTCATTGTGCTTATACACGGAAAATTGACCTCATTGGTGTCCCCTTGGATTTAAAATTGCTGGTGATAAACTCCCTAGAAGTAATTATTTCTGCTATCCTGGTGCGCAGCTCCAATTTATGGCGATTACATACAATTAGTCATAGCTTCCTTACCCTTTCACTCTTTAGGTTTTAGCATTCAGAAAGGGCAGTCATTCCAGAAAGTCACTGTGCATCAGAATAAATACATCTGGGCTTCCAACAAAGAGTATCTCTCAATTTTTTTCTGATAATTATGGAAAAAGGATGGGCCCTTGTTTTCTACATCACTAGTAAAATTGCCCAAATTCAGGCTGGCAGAATTTTTGCCAAAAATAGAAAGAAAATCCTAGAGGACCTTGAGATTAATTTTATGTATTTTATTTTTAAATTACCACTGATAAATATTTCTGTTCTTTGAGGTTTCAGCTGTTATCCTATGGCTTGTCTTTCTGTTTTCATTTCAGCAGATAATTGCCTGCCTCGGGATATTGTTTCTTTATAGACAGAGATTTCTCATATCAGGTTTGAAGTGCTTTCTGAAATTAACTCTTGAGCTCCCACTTTGGCACAATCGGGAATTAGACTCTAGTGAAAACCTGTGTGGGGGGTTACAGATCTCTCCTCTTTTTTGCTTTCAACAAATATGAATATTTGCACTTGGTTCTTGATGATACTGCGGAGATTATTGGGTAAATAATACTGCATGCCCAACATTGAAACACGCTGTTCAGTTATACCTTCCACAAGTCTTTTTCCTTTCATGGGTACTACCAAGTCTGTAGAAAAACATTAAGCTGGCACAGTTAGAGTAGCAAAGAACATAAACATCTATTGATAGGATAAATGAACGAATGAACACATGAAGAGTGTTTTCATTGATATCTTTTAAGTATGTATAAAATACTCTCACCACCATGCATACCACTGTAACACGAGCTATTTAGTGGGTCAATAAACTAAACACATTTAGCTTTAACTTTCAATTTCCTTCTTAGGATTGTTAGAGTGTTGAAGTATAAATTAATGTGTGGGCTTTCTGGACCTTTTCATACTGGGTATCTGTAACTTTAGAAGGCCTTCTTAGAGGAAAGTCACTAACGAGTATTTCATCTAGCAGAAAAAGGGAGTGACTCTGGAGCTGAAAGAGATCTTAGAAATCATTTTAGTCCAGGGGCCCCTCATGCACAGGCCAAATGTAGTCCAGATAGAACTTTGTACTTAAAAAGGTGATTTGGAAGCCTCTAGTCAGGGCCTATCTTTGGGTTCTCTGTGGGCCTTGGTACTTGCTGTCTTACACAAGCTGATTCCATATTCCACACCGTCACCTGGCTCTGTTAGCACTTGCATTTGTGACTTCTGATTTAGGACAGCACCCTAAAGGCTGTGACAACTGGAGTTCAAAGAAGGGCACCAAGGGAGAGGGAGATTAGAGCAGAGCCTCAGTGCTGGACTCTAGTCCCAGGACATTCCAAAAAAGCAACGAGCGTTTGATTTTCAAATGGTGAGAGAAGAGCTAAAAACTTGTGGCTTCCCTCCCATTTTACTCCCCAGGAGATATGTTATTAGATCTGGAAAACACAGTTTATTTAACTGCAAAGGAAATTAGGCCCAGAGTGGCTTCAGATCACACAGCCACTAAGGGCAGAGCCTCTACATGGTCAACTGTGTCCGGTTGTCTGACCAGCATGATGTGCAATGCCCTAGGGCCACGGGTCTCAACTGAGAGAGATTTTGCCCTCCCAGGGGATATTTCACAATTTCTGGAGACATTTTTGGTTGTCAGACTGCAGGGTGGGTACTGGTGGGTGGTGGCCAGGGATGCTGCTGGACACCCAGTAATGCACAAGACGGCCTCCCTGGCAAGTTAGTATCTGGACCAAAATGTCAGCAGTGCAAAGCGGAGAAACCCTATTCCAGACAATAAAGCAAGCAGGAACAACAAAAATCATTTTTTGGAGAGGTGGAAAGGGCGGTGGGATGTGATAAATGAGCCTATAAAACTCTTCATCTGTCCCCATCCCTTGGTCTCTGATACATGATGTTCTACTACCCTGCACTTAGCAAGTGGGGAAAATGAAACTCATGGAAGAAGATGCCTATTTGGGAGACAATCAGTCAAGAGCATGGTAGGAACCATTTGGGCCCTTAACCTTTCTCATCTCAGAACTTCCCTNNNNACTTTTTCATCTGTAAATTGAGGGTGAGAAGAGCACCCTCCTCACAGGGGGATTAAATGACCACATGCCTGGCTCCTATATAGCATTTAGTAAATATTACCTACAATCACCATTGAATTTCATCTCCCCTGCTGCCCCCGGGAGGAAAGAACTTGGATCCTAATTTTATAGACCAATTAACGAAAGTCAGAGACTATCTTGTAGCGTTGGCAGCAGCAACAAGCTCAGAGTAGACAGGGGGTGCCACAGGGAGTACACATATCGCAACTACCCCCTCCCCACCATGCCTTTCTTCTCTTGCACAAACAGGCACACCCCACAAGGAGGACATGATTACAACATGAAAACTCTCTCCAGTGGGGTGCCTGCGTGGCTCAGTTGGTTAAGCATCTACGTTCGGATCAAGTCATGATCCCAGGGTCCTGGGATCGAGTCCCACATCAGGGTAGCTGCTCAGCAGGGAGTCTGCTTCTCCCTCTCCCTCTGCTGCTCCCCCTGCATGTGCTGTCTCTCTGTCTCTCTCTCTCACTCGCTAATAAATAAATAAAATCTTATTAACAAAAAAGAAAAGAAAACGCTCTCTGGGACGTGTGGCTCACCATTTGTATTTTAATTTTTGTTTCTGTTTTAACAATGACCAAACAGACCTGTAACATTTAAACTGTTTCAAACAAACAAAACTTTGACTTTTCTTTCATAATGTATGTGGTTTCTTTCATGCACTATAATGTTTCATGTTCTATCAAAGCTTAGATGATAATACAGCCCCAAAATTAAGTGATTAATTGCAAAGGAAAACACAGTTAACTTTACTGTAAAGAAACCTGGTGTACATTCCCTTCAGCAGGTGATCAAAGTTAACACACCAAAACCGGGACAAATATCATTTGCCTCCTAATATCATGCACTGAAAACACACTGTCCCTTAAATTATATTCCTGCCAAACAAAGAATAAAACAGGCAAACTGAAATTGTCCTATTCTCTTCAAAAGTATCAAGGTCATAAAGACCAAAAAATGGAAGAGACACTATTCCAATTAAAAAAAAAAATTAAAGAGACATGCCAACTAAATATAATGTGTGAGCCTGGATTGGATCCCGGACCTGGAGGGGCAATAGTTATAAAGGACTTTATTAGAACCATGGATGTAAATTAATATAGACTTGGATTATGTAATGGCATTTTATCAGTGTTAAATTTTCTGATATTTGTCTTTCTACTATGGTTAGGTAAGAGAATGTCATTATTCCTAAGGACATGAAATATTTAGAGTCAAAGGCACTTGTAATTCTGGTACACCAGCTCTCTGCAAACAAATATCAGTAAGTCAAAACCCTAGTTTGTAGAGTTTGTTTATTTCTGTGGTGTAAATGCTCCGACCATGACCAATTTTAGGATGCCAATGAGAAGTCAGAGTATAGAACTGGGAAGACATATGTGCTATATATTATGTATATTATTATAACTCTTAAATTATATATATTATAAATTATATTTATATATAAATGTATATTATTGTATACATGTAACGACATATATTACACTATATATACACATGCATATGTTTTACATGTATGTGTGTATATATACCTGCATTATATATGTAATCTACACATATATTAAATGAGATAAAGCAAATATGGGAAAATATTAAGAGAATATAAAGGGATTGGGGTGTCTGGGTGGCTCAGTTGGTTAAGCATCTGCCTTCAGCTCAGGTCATGTGGGATCGAGCCCCATGGCGGGCTCCCTTCTCTGCAGCGATGCCTGCTGTGTTCTCTCTCTCTCACTCCCTGTCAAATAAATAAATTTTTTTTTAAAAGAGAGACTATAAAGGGCTTAATGATAATGCTTTGTACTATACTTGAATTTTTTCTGTAAATTTAAAATCGTACCAAAATAGTGAAGTTCAAAACCTACAGATGGTTACAAAAAATGTTTCTCCAGGTTATGGGCAACATTTTAAGGGAGCATTATAAACTGATTACAACCTACAGGGAGCACATGTTGATGCTGCACTTTGGAGACATTGAGTAAATTACTTAAAGTCAGTAACATTTCATCTTATGCAGGGGGTTAAGTGTTAAAGTCAGTGAATATCTTGTAGTGTTAAAAACACCCCTGGATGCCTTAAGTCGTCCATTAAGACAGTACGGTACTGGCCTTCAGTGAATCCAGCCCAGCCAGTATTTGCTTCTTTAAAAGTACCCCAGATGGAGAAGTTTAAGGACCACATTTTAACTTAAAAAAACAAACACTACCTGACCATTTAAACACTGGGACCACACTCAGCACTGAGAGATACTCATGACGTAAGAGATGACTGGACACAGTCATCCAACTAAATAGATAACAGATTCACTGCTCCCACACTCCCAGGCATATGCTTATGAAGAGGAATGGTGAATAGAATAGGACACTACTCAAATTCCTCTCTCTTTCTCTCTCTCCCTCCCCCACCTCGCTCTCTTGTTCTCTTGTTCTCCCCCTCCCTGCAATTATAAGTTGCAGAGCCACAATTATTTGAACCCCTCTACTGTACTTATTCTCTCCTCCTACCTCACATCTGTGTCTAGAGGGTGCCAGAGTTGAGGCCCACCTTAGGGAGACCCTACATTCAAAGGCTAAAGAAGGAAAGATACCAATGCTGGAGAAAGATGGGAGGAGACTGAGATTCATCCAACTTGTGGGAGCTAAGAGAGCAGAAGTGTTGCTGTATAGTACCAAGTGGTATTATAAAAGTCAGGAAAGTGAAGACTGGAAAAAGGTCATGGGATAGAGCAACTAGGCGATCACGTGGTCCATCAAAAAACAAGATGTCATTAGAGTAATTAGGAACAAAAGCCAGATACACGTGATGAGCAGATGATGAGGAAAAATTACAGTGAGCATCCAGTTATTTAAAGAAAGTGGAGAGCAAAGGAAATCGAGTGGCTACGGTTCAGAGGGAAAACAGAGTCTGCCTGTTTGTTTTCCAGATTTTTCCCCCTCATTCCTCTAAGTTCACCGTGCCCACATCACAAAAATTGCTTTGCAATTGTCTATGCACCAGGGTAGTAGTGCTCCTAAAACCTTCTTTAAGTTATTCGGGTCCATTTGTGGTATGAAGCTATGCTCACGAGACCTACGTCTTTGCGGAGAAATACACCTTGAAAGAAATCCAGTAGTCTGTGCAAACAATGAACTCACAGAATGGGAAGCTGAAAATATATTCCTCATGGGTAGCCTATGTCAGCATCTCACTGGATAAGAGCAGAGCCCTCAGGACTGGTTGGCCCATCAGATAACACAGAAGGAGCACGTTTCCCCTCCACTCTGTGGAATTTATTCCCACTACCACCTGACACATCCGCTTATTGTCATGGGCTGGCTTTCCTACATTCATCCCAGAGAGTAAGTAACTCATAAAGTGTGAGGTTGTCCGCACACGGTGTACAGCCTTCAACCTCCCGCAGCGTCCCTCCTGTGAGGCACTTTAATGAATTAGCTGATCACCAGCTTGATAAAAGCCCCCCAACCCCAACCCCATATTTATATAATTACAATCCATTTCATTAGTAAATTACTTGTTAGTGTGCTTAAGTCAGAAGTACAGTCGAAAGCATTTATTGCCCTGGCTTTAAATCACTCAACCAAGCAAAAAATCCTGTATCCCTCTAAAACTATGCAGATAGCCCATTCCCCACCCAAATGACGACCACCATGCTCGTGATTTTTCTACTCACTACTCTGTGCCTCGCCACTATTGTTGCTTCCTTGAATAGAAAACTTCCTTCTCACTGCAGAAGGTGTGACCAGACTTTGGTTCAGGAAAGTAACATCAAAATATTTGAATGCAAGCAAGCTGATTACCAAACATCAGAAAACTGTAAACTGTCAATCATTTTGGGGTTTTGCTGAAGTTTTTTGCAAACCTGTATCTTATTGCAATTTAGAATATTCTTCTCAAGACATTCTCCAGCGTAATAATTAAATGTTGACACCACTTTCCAAAGTGGCTTGTGCACTTGCTCTCTCGCTCCCCTGTGCATCATTCTGGAAATATCATTAAGTATAATATCTGAATAACTGGTCGTGTAGTTTTGGCAATATACGGGCTCTTCTAGGTCATGGTAATTTTTCTTCTTTTTCTCTCTGGCAATATATTTGGGTTTTGTTCTCTTTCTTAGGACTGTCACAATAAAGTACCACAAAGTGAGTAACTTTAAATATAAATTTCTTGTCTCACAATTCTGAAGACTGGAAGTCCAAAAGTAAGGTGTTGGCTGGGCCATTCTTTTTTTTTATATAATAATTTTTATTTTGTTATATTAGTCACCATACAGTACATCCCCAGTTTTTGATGCAATGTTCCATGATTCATTATTTGCATATAACACCCAGTGCACCATGCAATATGTGCCCTCCTTAATACCCATCACCAGCCTATCCCAATCCCCCCCAACCCCCCATTCTCTCTTAAATGGTCTAGTGGAGAATCGTTCCATGCCTTTCCCAGCTTCTGATGTCACCCGTCATCCTTGACTTGCAGCTGCCTAACTCCAATCTCTGCCTCCATCTGCTTATGGAGTTCACCCTGTGTGTCTGTGCCCAGATTTCCCTCTTCTCATAAGGACGCCGGTGTGCAGCTGCACCCCACAAGACTCTAAGCCTAGGGTGGGTGAAGGTCCAGTGAGGCCAAAGAAGAGACCCAGAGATAGCAATCAAGGCACAGGCTTATTGGAGCTTACCGAAGAGTCCAGGAGCGGCCCACTAGACAAAGCATCCGCTGCCGGGATCTACGTGCAGCAAGTTTTTATATCCTAGCAACTTAGCCGAGCAACTCTCAGTGGTCCTTCCCCTCCTTGCATGGCCAGAATTTCTAAGGAGATCAAGGCCTGCCACCTGAACACTCTCCGTTACAAGGGAGTTGCTGCAGGGTTGGCCATCCCCGGAGCTCCTGAACTTGAACAATGACTAACACGTTCTTCTGCACATTCTGCTTGATGGGAATATAGAGGGAGGACAGGACTGCTACATTGTCAAGATAGAGATTAACAGGGGCATTCAGGATGTGCTTGCACAAACTAGCTATCCAGCATGTACCATACAGCCAGTCACATCAGGTTAGGACCCACCCTAGTGACCTTATCTTAACTTGATTAATCTGCAAAGACCCTATTTCCAAATAAGGTAACATTTGCAGGTGTTGCAAACCGGGACTTCAACATATCTTTTTTTGGAGGGGACACAACTCAACCTGTAACAGATTCATCCGTTGCCATACAGTTAATTACCCTCACTAGTGTGGTCACACCAATACTGCCCAGCTGGAAGTTCAAACTACTGGCGAGCGGATCAAGTTGTTCTTTTTACACTGCACGGGGTCCTAGGATGGTGGGCATGATGTTGTATTCAGCCGCTCACCGATGTCTCAGCCATGTGCACTGCAGCACCCAGACATCTGGAAACGTCGAGGGTGATAGGCATGAATTCCATTTTTGGTCACTGTGTAGTCCTAACCCGTTTCGCTTTGTAACACTTAATAAGGACTCAAAGTCACACGAGTCCTTGGAAGCCTAATACATGTATGAACCAAAATTCTAACTGGTACCTTTTACGCAGCTTCTGCTGCCCACCTGTTTATTGTTTTCACTTTTTTTCCCCCAAAGTAATACATATTCATTGCAATAGATCAAAGAATATAGAAGAGCATAAAAGAATTACTATTAATCCCTTTCTCCGTCTTCAGCCCCAGGCCCACGAGGTAACAAAGAGAATCCTTCCACATCTTTTCAATGTTCATCAATAAACATGAAAGCATATATGGTCATACAGGATTGTTTTCACTTCTATCAATAAAAGGATTGTGGTATGAATATTAATTTACAGCTTGATTTTTCATTTCATATAATCAAAAATCCCTTTCGAGGTCAATATGTATAGATTTAATGCATTTTTAATATCAATACAGTAATTCCTTGTATTGTACCCCATAATTTATTCAACCATTGATCTGGAAGTTCAGATCTCAGCTATTTCCTGCAGCAAACATGTCTGTCCTTACCTACTATTACAGTTGTCAAATAAGTCCTTAAAAGTTGGATTCCTGGGGAGTGCCTGGATGGCTCAGTTGGTTAAACATCTGCCTTCAGCTCAGGTCATGATCCCGGGGCCCCAGGATCAAGTCCTTCATCGGGCTCCCAGCTCAGCAGTGAGTCTGCTTCTCCCTCTGCCCTTTACCCCGCTTGTGCTCTCTCTTATGCTCTCTCTCTCTCTCAAATAAAATCTTTTTTTAAAAAATTCAGATTCCTGGGTCAAAGGATATATGCATTTTAAATTTTTTATGAGATTACAGCAATTCACATGGCCTTTCCCCACACCCTCACCAGCACTAAAGTTATGAATATCCTTTCTTGAATAAATGTTCTTGTATTTTATTTTCTCATTTGAGTCTTTGGTGCTTGCTTATGGAAGTCACATAGCACACTATGCAGCAAATACACAGACTTTCCCATCAGAGGCGTCTGTTCTCTCTGTAAACAAAGCCAGGTGTTCTGCTCACAGACCCTACACATCTACTAAACACAGGACCTCCACTGCGCCAACCAATCAACTCAGCTCCAAGCTAATGTTGCCCACTTGGCTAAAGAAAGCCTCAGTTCAAACAGCCTCCTATTAGAATGTAGTCCCAGAAATGACTGGAACCCTTTAGAAGTTGTATGCCTTTTGGGAGTCTCATCCCACACCCTAAGTAGTTAATCTAAATACTTACCCTCGCAACCAAAATAATTGTTATGTTCTCCATTTTGTTACACACATACCCTGCCTTGATTCCAAAGGTTAGACAATTTTTTACAACACAGTTGATGTTGATATAAATCCTGATGAAAAGTTTGGAAACATTTCTGTTGCTCTTCGGAAGAATAAAATTGTCCTTAAAATTCTAAATTTCTTTAATGGTTTTCTACTTGTTTTATATATCAGTATAACTATGCCCTTGATATACTTTCTGTTCAAAAATTATTCTAGTAATGAGTTAGGGTTTAAATTTTTTTAACCAAGATTTCCAAATTTTCTAAGCTACTCTAATCTGAGAAAGCTTAACTAACATTTGCTTGTGATGTTTCAAATATAAAACGTATGTAATTAGACATATTTGATAAAATGTCAACTGAAAATTTTTTAAATATTAGGAAAGTAACATGCTAAAAAGTGTGGATTTATAATAGAACTTTACTTTTTTTTCTTTTTGGGGGGGAGGAGCAGAGAGGGAAAGAGAGAATCTTAAGCAGGCTCCACACTCAGCACAGAGCCTGACATAGGGCTCAATCTCATGACCCTTAGATCATGACCTAAGCCAAAATCAAGAGTCAGAGACAACCAACTGAGCCACCCAGGCACCCCTAAAAAGTGTGGATTTATAAGTTGCCTGGAAGTTAAATGAGATATTTAAGAATATAAGTGAACTTATTGGATTTTTTATATGACTACAATTTCAAAGTAATGTAGCAAAGTAACAAAGAAATCTATAATTATTTTCCACATAACAAGTTCTAGAAAATCTAATAAAAACATAATTGAAATGTAAAATTTGCATATAAATTTGGACTTCATACTTCAAAGCTTGTAAATATGTTGTAGAAAAGAAAGGAGCTATTTATTTCAATTTATACATGCCTACAAGGGCATGAAAGCTTTGAGAGAACGGAACAGAGATGTTTCAACATTGGTTTGACTAATTGTTAGCAAGTTACTCATTTCCAAGGTGTCCTCTGGTCATTTCATCAGTAATAGTATATATCACAATTATTAAAGGAGCTAGACTTTATAAGGGTATAAGGTGGAATCAGACAGGACTGGAGAATTTCATTATTTGGTTTTTCTAGAAGAATACAGAGCCCAAGAACAGTAAATAACCAAAGACACCATTCCCTTTAGTGCAGCATCCATGTAAGCAGGTATACCTTGTTTTTACAGTGACTTGATCTTTCCAAATGATTTGATTTGTCCAGAAATACATTGGTACAGTACTTATAGGAAAAACTATTTCTCCTCTCATTGATTTCCCCTCTTTTAAGGCAAAGATGAGTGCCCAGTGTCCTCACAAGGAAAGGGTAAACTTGATGTTCTAGTGAATAACATGGAGAGGACTGATTAGAGAATCCAGCAATGTTTTATAGACTCAAGTGGTATATGAAGTAGAGTAGCATTTATTAAGCTTTTGAAGCTGCATTGCTTCTGCAAAAATGAATAATGAATTCACTGAAAAGCTTATTTGGGATGGCAACAGTAATAGCATCCAAAATAACAGTGAGCCAGTTTAGTCCCACGGAAGCCCCATTACCGGGGTATGTGGTTAAGCTAAAAAGAAAACAGGAAAAAAGAAGTTTGCGTCCTGCTCTCAGCTCTGTCCTTCTGTGCATCAGCTTTATACTTAATGGTTGGCTGCCTTCCAGGAAGCTGTTCGAGGCCTGACATGATCACCACAGCCTACAGAGAAAGAACAAGCATCTCTCACAGGAGATGGATGAGGAAAGTAAGTTTCTTTCCTGGAATTACTGTCAAACTTTTTCCTGCAACTGTCTTACCTGAATCGAGTCTCTTCATCCATCGCTGTGGCTAGGAGATGGGACGTAGCCAGGGGCTTACGCCAGCCAGCCCCCATCCCTGGAATTGGCTATGTAGGCAATTCTACCCAAACTGAAAGGCTAAGAATGGGGTTGCATTGACCAATATGTGACCAAACTATGATTTCTGAGCTCCATATTGAATGTAATAAATATTGTCTGTGGTCCATTTGAAAGTATATTTATATTCATTTCTAGTCTTCATTCTATCATTTGAATTTATTTCTTTCCTAAAAGTAACACCCTGTTTGGTTAATTCTCATCTTTCCTAATTCTGAATTTTATTTTACTTCGGATGAGCTTTTATGAAAAGCAGAATTCTAAGATTAAAAGATGGTGCCAAGGTCTGAATGTGTCTTCCCAGCTGCCCTTCTTGCCCTCCAAATTCATATGTTGAGATCCTAACCCCCAGAGGTGATGGTATTAGAAGAAAGGGCTTCTGGGAATTGAGTTGGCCAAAAGAGATCCCTAACCCCTTCCACCATGTAAGATCACAGATAGACGCACAGGCCATGAACCAGGAAGAAGTCCCTGACCGGAACACAATCATTGCTGGTACCTTGATCTTGGACTTGTCAGGCTCCAGACTGGAAGAAGCAAATTTCTGTAGTCTGTAAGCTACAGACTGTGGTATTTTGTTACAGCAGCCCAAAGGGACTAAGACAGATGGTATTAATGCATTTTCCAAATCAAGAAATTCACCGAAGATCTTGTTAGTTTAGGCACATACAGAAAAAATTTTTATTGAAAATAAGAATTATTTAAATTTTTGTTTTGTAGGATTTAACATCAAATGGCTGAATATGTGCCTGTGTGCCCACCGAAGGGATATAAATCAGCCTCAGTTATTGAAAAGAAATGCACTTACCTAGCTCCTATAGTGCCTTTTAATTTTGTTTCTGTGAGAATTAGTGTTTGGAGGAAGAGTGAACTTAAAGGGTCTCAACAGCTGATGAAACCACTTCTTTGACTCTTCCAAAACCGGTGGTTCTGGAAAATGTGTGACCACCATCTGCCATCTGCCACCTGGGCCCCAACAGCTGCATCTTGCAATGTTACGCCACAGTAAAGACACAGGTTTATGCAGCACACAACTGACGGTCATAATGGGAGCATGTGGTCCAGTTATACAGCCCATTCAAAAACTCAAACATTTATACCCATATGAGACTTACTGTCTATCTGGTTCCTGCCGGTTCCTGCCTAGCGCAGCCCTGCTCTCACCCACTGCCCGGCCCAGGAAGCCACGCCCGAATGTACTGCTTTGCATCTGTAGCTCATTCTTCCAGCAGACTTCCTCATCAAGATGCTATTGCTGGGCTGAAGAGGTACGCAGGCGCTAACGACGCGGATACCTGCATCACCTCTCACTTACTTAGAGCTAGCTGGGTGATGTTGGAGGAGGGGCCTCTCCCAAGTCCCGAAGACGCTTCCCCAAGGGCAGTAGACTCCACGCAAGTCTCTCTGCCATTTGCTTTTACCCACAAGAGAATGCTGGTCATGAACAGTATTGAACAAGCAGCAATGCATAGAGCCAGGGTGGAATCATCTAGTATCTTGTTTGTTCTCATTTTAATCATCTGCCCACTTAACATATGCATGAAAACTTAATCATTTCTGGCCTGCGGCTTTTTGACAGCAGCAATGGCAGACAGCAGGAGAGGCTTGAAAGCTGTGAAGCCAATATAAATTTAATGGGTCAAAACAAATTTCTTAGCACCTGTTGGTCTTTAAAGGCTCTTAGCAAGCCATCCCTCGTCTTCCCAGGGGACTTAAAGACAGCCGTTCCTGGATTATTTGGACTTTTCATGGTCTTTTAGCCACTATTCAACAAGTATAATAAAGCACCACATTCTTTTATTCTAATAGTAATAAAACGCATGGATCAGTGCCTCCTGAGACTCGAATTCCAAACAGAAATGTTTTGCAGAAATTCAATGCTCATAACGCTGATTTCTACGTATTGATTTTATATGAACTTCAAAGGGCATAAAAAAATACAAAGTGGAATTTTAAAGAAGATACGCACAAGGTGGCATGAACCAATTCCAAAAGCTTTAGAAGAGGCTTGCTGCTTTCATTTTGCCCTATTTTGTTTTGTTTTCCAGCATTCTAGGCGAAGGCATATTCCTCCAAAGCAGGAATTGTTTTGAACCCCATTCAGAACACTCCATCCATGTGATATTTGAGTAGAACTCGATTGGGAAGGATCATGGAAACGAAGAGTGTCTGACCAGCCAGAGCAGTGAGTTTCTTTTCCTTTGGGCCTGGTTTTTTGTTATCCTAATAACAGCAGCAGCAATAATGATGTCAAGAAGAGCTACACGTTTTGAGCATTGAGGTTCGTGCCGGGCATCGTGCCAGCAAATATATCATCTTTATGTATACCTTCTGTCTTAAATCTCATCACAAGCCTGTAATGCAGTTACTTCCATTATCCTCATTTCATAGAGGAGGTAATTTAGGCAAGGAGAGGTTAAATAACTTTCTCCAGGACCCACAGCTAGTTAAGTGGAAGAGCCAGGATTCAGATCCAAGCCCCTCCTCCCACTACCCTCTCTTCCCTCTTCTGACCGGAGTTCATTCTCATCCACTGGCAATTCACATCTTACACTACTAATTTTCCGTCTTTCCCTGACAATAAACTTTGGGAAGCAACAGTTTTTATTGACAGGTCCCATTATTTTCAGCTTTCCCAATATGTCTTGTTTAAAAAACTCCCCGAAATACCAGAGAAAAGGCTGTATCTAAGCCCTTCCTGTTATTGGGTATATTAAAATGGCAAAGGTGTTTGAATACACTCCTTAGGCCATTTTTTTTCCATATAAGGACCATCTAAAATCATTGCCAATCAAAAACACACGAGGAAATAATTGGTACTGAGCTTGGTTTTTACTCCGAATTAGACGACGGTTTTAATTGCTTAATACTGTCCCTGGTTTTTTATAGTAAAATTTCGTTTCCCATAGAGGAATAAAGGAATGACAAGATGCCCTTTTAAAGCTCCCAGAACGTTTTTCTGTTTCTGGGGATGGATTCTGAATCTTGATTTCAAAGTGATAGAGAGAGTAAAGTGGTCACAAGGAGCGTCTACTTAGAAGTAAGCTAGAATGTGTCCTCTAGGTTAAGTCCCTCCCGTTCTTTTAATTTTTTTTAAGTAGGCTCCAGGCCCAGCGTGGGGTTTG
The DNA here is from genome assembly GCF_017311325.1 of Ursus maritimus. Lineage (NCBI taxonomy): Eukaryota > Metazoa > Chordata > Mammalia > Carnivora > Ursidae > Ursus > Ursus maritimus. The sequence continues at coordinate 60,044,077 of NW_024426885.1, forward strand.
AACTCACGACCCAGAGATCAAGACCTGAGATTAAGACTCGGAGGCTTACCTAACTGAACTACCCAGGGGCCCCATCCCCCCCTTCTTTTAAAATAAACAACTTTGAGTAAGGCATTTTAGACAGGTAGATGTGTATTTCACCCAGAGATAGAAAGTAGGGATATATTTGGAAGAACCGTGATTTGCTGAGCCTTTTTTTCCCCCAAAATACAAATTTAGACTAATGTGTCACACATGGCAGTCTTTAAGACTGAATGATGCAGGTTTTGGAGAGAGCACTGCTGAACAGCTTACAGGTCGAGATGAGGGCAGTGCAGATGATATGCAGGCTTATAGTCTAACTTGTCCGGAGAAACAGAAGCCTAAACTCCAAGGAGCGGTGGGGACATGATCAAAGCATCTCCTATCTGAAAGAGGGAAATGACACCTTTCTCCTAGGCCAGGGTTTAGGAGGCAGATGGCCTGTAAAGGACTCTTGTGAAGGGTCATATCAAGTAAATCTTCAGACTAATGAATTTCATGTTTTCTTTTTGCAATTGCCTTACGTTATCCTCAAGTCTTGTGATCAAGATTTATTAATTTTGCTTTGGATTAATTTAACAAGGAAAAAAGCTGTTTCCTAGCTTGGGGAAAGTGGGGGGAAAAATCCTAGAAAATTTACCAGTCAGAGCTGCCTAGGGCAGTTGTCTGGGGCCAGAGATGGCAAGAAACAGCACATTGAAGTAGACTAGACCATTCGTGGGAATTGTCTAAATATGTTTCCTACATGTCATAGGGCTCTCAACTCCTAAGTGGGATATTTCTGAGGGAAGAAAACTGGGCAGAGCTGGAGACTCTCCTGTCCACATGGCTTGCCCCACTCTGGAAAGGGAATTGGCTAGGTCATCTGCTGTGAACGATCTTGCTTGTGACAACAGAGTCTAAAGCTGGCCGGAGGAGAGGCTGTGAAAGGGAAAGAGAGAGTAGGGCATTCTCTTTTCCAGATCTGGGAGGCCCTCCTTATTGGTCTTAAAGGAAGAACAATAATTCATCAATAAGTATTAATAACATCTTATATTTATTAAATTGTTAAGTTATAATTCTTAAAAAAACTAGCATTTGTTAGGACTTACTATTTAAAGTTACCGTGCTAGATGCTTTACACAAATTACTCCACAACAATCTCATGCAGTAGATACTATCATTATCCCCATTTTACAGATGGGAGAATTGAGGGTCAGAGACATTAACAAGATCACACAGCCAAAAAGTAAGGGAGTCAGTTTGATTCCATAGCATGATCTCATTCTCATTATACCATACTGCCTCTCGCTACAAAGCCCTTCCCAACTTAGAAAATGTGTTTGATCTTCATACAAGGCCTGTAAGGTAAATAGGAAATATATGGTCACTCTCCATTTTTCATAAAAGGACACTGATGTTCAGAAAAGTTCTATCACGTATCCTGGCTTGCCTATGGAATTATTGTCAAAGAAGGGATAGAACCCTATGCTCTTGACTCCTGAGCCACTTTTTGCCACTCCCTCACAACTAATCCAACAACATTAATTAGGTACTTATGTTAAGGTCAGTATGCTGGTTCATATAAAGGAGAATTAAACAAACCATGGTCTTGACCCACAAGAAATTTAAATCTGCACAGATATGACATCATCTCTAACTTTCATTCCACAGCTGTTTGTGGACCACCTATTATGTTACACTGTCACAGATGCTGCGGATGATTGACGGTAAGATGCTTCCCTCTCAGAGTCAATGGTGTAGGAAAGGCGGTGGGCCTAAGAACAATTTCAGTTCCGTGGGATAGAGACTGTGGGAAGACAAAAGTTCTTCATTCTGCCTTGCTGGTTTAGGTGGGTAAGTGTATCTGGAAAATCTTCACAGAAGTAGCACACAAGGTGCCTTTAAATGAGTAACTGGGAATTTTCCAACGGAGCAAGGCAGGAAAGGCATCCCAGAATGCAAACTGCATCTGCGAAGGCGCGGGGAAGGCAAGAACAGCGCAGCTCATTTGGAGAGCGCTTCAACCCAGTGAAGCATGACCTGCTTCAGACCAGGTGGGGAGAGGCGGGGCTGGGACAGGTGGACAGACGCCAGGACGACAAAAGTCTCATTCGTCTGTTACAAAGGCCAGTGAGGAATAGACTGTTGCCAAGAGAAAAAAACGCAAGTGCCAGAAAGGATGAGACAGTCGGGGTTTGCAGAAAAGGCTCCTTTCTAATCTTAAGGGCCACCTTTCATTCCCAAAATATAAAGTGGCTAATTTTTTGCGTTGTCACAAGGCAAATCATTTCACTCTGACCAGAACCAAATGACCAATGGGTCAGGGTCATCTGAATTGTCATAATCCACATCTGTGAATGTTTTCCAGGGTTATGTTGTGATGTCTACATTTGGACTAATTTTCTACTGCACCATCTGTTTAAAGATGATCCTCACAGGTGGCTGGCTGCCTATCACATGCCTCACATTTTGTCATGTGCACTGCCAGTTAAAAGGAAAAAAAAAAACGCTCTGAAGAGTGTGTATGCCTGTGTGTTTATAAAACAGAGTGAAAACAATTATTCACAAAGAACAAAGTCAATTACTTTTATTAAGGATGAGTGGAATGACATGGGGGTGCAGTGGCGGAGAAGTGGGTGGGCAGGTGAAGGAGTTACGCGGGGATGACGAAAATCAAGAAAGGACAGGTAAAGGCACATCCTCTAATCCGATGCCTACAAACGCCTCGCCTGCCCTCATTCTCTGCCTCAGAATAGCAACTAGGAGCCTGGATATTGGTGGGCATTATATTTTATTTTAGCTCTTTTGTACAATATGAAGGAATCCAGGGGATTGTGTGTATGCACGTACATGCAAGCATGCATGTGTCGGGAGTGTGTGTGTGTGTGTGTGTGTGTGTGTGTGTGTGTGTGTAGGCAGTTAAAAGTGCTGGCCTGAAAATCCTACCAGCCAACAGATTCTTATAGAAGTTTTCTGCCCACCCAGCCAGCTAATTATCCAAAAACTAATTAGGATGTTAAATATAACAAAATGCTCCACTTCCAGAAAAAAGAACGGGTATAACTACCTAATGCTTATTATAAGTAATGATTGGTGAGGGGGGAACAAAACAACAAAACATGTCATGGAAGAAATCTTATTTTGTAAAGCGAAGTAGAGGAATCAGATGTGACCATTTCTGGAATATGAACTCACCTGGGAGAGGGAACCCTATTTCCTGATTTAGGGTTTTCCGTGGTCAACCTCCCACTGTGACCTCAGAGACAATAAATGATCTTTGTTTTCTTCAGAGAAGAACAAGTAGGTGGTTGATTAAGAGGCTGTTGGACTGGTTCAATTTCCAGAACAAGTGATTTATTGTGGATCTTCCAGAATTGCTCTTTTACTAAGTTTTCTTTTGTTTTTAAGGAAGAGCAATGATAAGTGGGATTTCTGGTCCTCTGACCAAGTAGATGAAAATTACTAAAGGACAGGCAACACCGGCTTTCTGATTCCCACTTCTGCCCAGAAGAAGAAGAAGAAGAAAATTGGATCCTGCTGAAATCTAACAAGGACACAGAGCTGCAGTGTTGTTTTGTTCCCGTTGAAGGTCAGTCTGCAACAAGCTTGGCATCCAGGAAGCAATTCAATTCTGTTTAGGGATTGTATCTGGTAATTACACTCTCCTTAAATCTATGCCTGAGTTGTAAATCGAGAAGAAAACCTTCCAGCGGCCACCCGTGATCCTTTTTAAAAGGGCAATTTCAAAAAAGTTCAAGAACTGCAAGGCGCAGGTAATTCTTTGATATTTAGAAGGACTGCGATTAAAAGTCATTAGATTTAATTATGTGGAAATAAGGATTCGTCCTTAAAAAAAAAAATGAAACTTAGTACAATCATTCATAGTATGTGCTTCATTCTGAATGGACTTGTAAATATATATAAAACAGGCTGTTTGTACCAGAGGTTTTTCACCACAGTCTGCTTTGTACTCTCTCTACAGAAGAAAATGAAACCAAGTGGTTTTTAGGGATAAATAAATGCATTTTTAAATGTTTTGCCTCAGGGCTTAAAAATTAAATAAGCAAAATTCAACCTTCCTAAATAGATAGCAAGTGTTGAAACATACTGAGGAGAGATATATTTAAATTCTCTAGGAAATATATGTGTGTGTGTGTATATATATATATACACACTCTCAATGGACTTTGCTCTTTCCTCCCATGGTACTTAAACTCCTAACATGGTACCCTGAACCAAGAACAGCAAATACCTTCATTCATAATACCTCTCCACCCTCCCCCACGCATACAGATATCGTTAGTCAGCCACACCGCACTCATTACCGTGAGTCTGGACATTACTTAGAAACTCTTCTCAACACAAACTTTCGGAGTGTTGCTATGACATTACTGGGGCTAGAACCTGTGATAAAACAAATTTACCTCTCTGTACTCATCCCTTCATGAACCTGACGCAATTCCTCTAAGTGAGAGGAGTTGTAGAAACTAGAGGAAAAGCTCAGCGTATTCATCCTGGTGAGAAAATAGACATTCAGACTGAGCCGCAGAATGGTGGTTTTCCTGCAGGTGGTGAAAATGCCTCCACTCTTCAATTCTGTCCCATCCAGAATGAGCCCTTTGTTTCACTGGCCATTTCTGTATCCTTCCTTTTGGCTGCTCTTCACCCCACATTCCTTCTCGTCAATTGTTTACTAAAGAGCCTAAAATTTCAAGGTATTTTATTCCTTAAAAGTATGTGAGTGCCGCCAGTGCAAAATAAGAGAAATGAAAAGTATTTCAGAAATGTTCTTCTTAAGGTTGATAATACCGAAATATGATTTAGGGCATTGGACTTCTATATAAAGGCAGATGCAACTATCCTATAACATTGTTTTCAACACATTTTCCAATAGACATTTCCTTTAACAATTTGAAGATGGCCACACCTCTTCTAGTTGAACAGTAGGTATCAGAAAAATTGAGTTTCACACTTAGGGTGTCTCTAGGCAATGGAAAGGAGAGTAGCACTTCACTAGTGCCATTTATGTATTATATTGATTATTTGGTAAAGCTGTCAAAATGCCTTCTTGAGAATCTTAAGAGGGCAGTTGTGCTTCCTCAAGTTTATATAAGAAGAGGGATTCAAAAATTCTGTGTTTTCCCCTGATGGTATTACATGATGCAATGAGAAGAGAATTTTGGCAAAAACAGGAAGAAAAAATAGTCTCCAAAGAATTTCTAGGATATAACTAATATGGAAGTTGAATTTGTTTTGTTGTTTTTTTCTATTATTAATTTATGATAAACTACAAGGGCATCTGCTAGAGAGCTACATCTTTCTTCATCTCAAACTTCCTGTTTGCCTGGTCTTTTTAACACACTGGTATCATTTGTATCCATAATAACTCAAAAGCATTCATGCATCTCCCTAGAAAGATAACATGAAAAAGATCCTTGTTTTTTAAAGATTTTTATTAATTTATTTGAGAGAGAGAAAGAGAGAGCATGAGTGGGGTGAGGGGGGCAGGGGACATGAGCAGGGAGCCTGACGCAGGGCTCGATCCCAGGACCCCAGTATCATGACCAGAGCCAAAGGCAAACACTTAACTGAATGAGCCACCCAGGGACCCTGAAAAAAAATTCTTTAAACCACTTTGTGTCTTATAATAGTGCTTAAATTATTTAAAAGTAAAGTAAACAGTTCTGGCACTTAAAAAAATATCCCCTTCAAAACCAAAGGGCAACATGCAACATTCTTGCAACGTACTCTATTTTTGAGTAGAGGTGAATAGAATTACTACTGACACATACACTCATTGGCCTTCAGAGTGTAGGCCAAGAATGGTGAGTGATAATCCATCAGGACTCCCCAGAATATAGAGAAATGCTGAAGTGGCCACTTAAAAATTTGCCCTGAGAATGCAAACTCATGCAGCCACTCTGGAGAACATTATGGAAGTTCCTCAGAAACTTAAAAATAGAACTACACTACGACCCAGCAATTGCACTACTAGGTATAGGATACAAAAATACAGATTTGAAGGGGTACAGACACCCTGATGTTTATAGGAGCATTATTAACAATAGCCAAACTGTGGAAAGAGCCCAAATGTCCATTGACTGATGAATGGATAAAGAAAATATGGTATATATATACATATGTGTGCGTACACACACACACACACACACACACACACACACACACACACACTGGAATATTACTCAGCCATCAAAAAGAATGAAATCTTGCCATTTGCAATGACATGGATGAGCTAGCGAGTATAATGCTAAGCAAATAAGTCAGTCAGAAAAAGACAAATACCATATGATTTCACTCACATGTGGAATTTAAGAAAGAAAACAGATGAACATATGGGAAGGGGTAGGGGGAGGGAGAGAAGGAAATAAACCCTAAGAGACTCTTAACAATAGAAAACTGAGGACTGATGGAGGGATGTGGGTGGGGGAATGGGAGAGATGCATGATGGGTATTAAGGAGGGAACTTTTAGTGATGAGCATTGGGTGTTGTATGTAAGTGATGAATCACTGAATTCTACTCCAGAAACCAATATTGCACTGTATGTTAACCAGATAAAATTTAAATTAAAAAATAAATAAATAAATAAATAAATAAATAAATAAATAAATAAATAATAAATAAATATTTGCCCTGAATCAGAGGTTAAGACAAGTTTAAGCCCTTCTGTTGGAACTGGGTGAGATAATTAAAGATTGTTTGCTGGTATGATTAGGTAGTCGGCACTTAATATCATTTGACCTCTTGGTACCAGTAGCCTAGAAATATTTGATGAGTACGGGGGAAAACACTAAGGTAAAAGAGAAATTGTTCTCTTTCTCAAAGTGTTTGTAGTCTTCTAGTGAACACCATTTACGACTATATCAGGGTAAGTCCCAGAATGTTAATTTATGGATAGTTTCGGAACTATAGAAAATGGCAAGGAAGAGATAATACTTATTTCCTAGGAATAGATGTTTATACATTTCAAAAGTTGTCTCTAATGGGAAATATTTTTAAAATACAGCTTAATATACAATGTTTTTATTTTAACCATCGAATAAAGTTAACAGACATTTAATTTTAGTACTTTAAATGCTGCTTTTCACTAAGGCAGAAAGTAAAAAACATTGAATTTCCTTCCAGTATACAGCAGCTGCCATTTTTTTTCTTTGTTTATGTTAAAAAGTCAGCACATGGGGGGGGGCGCCTGGGTGGTGCAGTCGTTAAGCGTCTGCCTTCGGCTCAGGGCGTGATCCCAGCGTTCTGGGATCGAGCCCCACATCAGGTTCCTTCACTATGAGACTGCTTCTTCCTCTCCCACTCCCCCTGCTTGTGTTCCCTCTCTCACTGGCTGTCTCTGTCAAATAAATAAATAAAATCTTTATTAAAAAAAAAAAAGTCAGCACAAATAAGTGGAAGGACATCTTGTGTTCATGGATTGGAAGACATAACATATTTAAGATTCAATAATATCCAAAGCAATCTATGGATTTAATGCAATCCCTATCAAATTCCCAACAGTGTTGGCAGAAATAGAAAAAAATCCATCCTAAAAGTCATATGGAATCTAAAGGGATACCAAGTAACCAACACAATCTCAAAAAAGAAGAAAATTAGAAGCCTCACACTTCCGATTTCAAAACTTATCACAAAGCTACAGTAATCAAAACCGTGTGATACTGCCACAAAGACATAAACCAATGGAACAGAATAGCCCAGAAATAAACCTGTACATATACAGTCAAATGATCTTCAGCAAGGGTGCCAAGACCATTCAATGGAGTGAAAAGACAGTCTCTTTAACAAATAATTTGGGGAAAATGAAATATCCACATGCAAAAGAATAAAGTTGAACCCTTATCTTACACAGTATACAAAAATGGACTCAAATGGTATCAAAGACCTAAATAAAAGGTCAAAACTACAAAACTCTTAGAAGAAAACTGTAGGAGTGCTGACAACACTAACTCTATCCATCTTTGTCCCTCCATCTTTTCATGACCACACAATGACCTCCCTCAAGCCTGTGTGCTCCAGGCCCGTTGGTAGTTAATGTATGTCCTGACTGGAATGCAGGAAGGCTTTTCCTGACCTTCCCTAAAGTGGCTCACAGAAGGCGCTACTTTAGATAATGAATTCATATAACTGGTGCATGGTGGTGCCACCTTATTTTTTTTTTTCAGATTTTATTTATTTGAGAGAGAGAGAGAGAGCGTGCAGAGCAAGAAAGAGAGTGAGAGAGAGAGGGAGAGCATGAGCAGGGGGAGGGGCGGAGGGAGAGGGACAAACAAACTCCCCAGTGATCAGGGAACCTGATGCAGGGCTCGATCCTGGGGCTCTGAGATCATGACCTGAGCCAAAGGCAGCCACTTAACTGACTGAGCCACCCAGGAGCTCCCAGGGGTGCCACATTAGGTGGGAATGTGAAGTGGTGCACTATGGTTCTACTATGTAACACAGTATGGCAACTCCTAAAATAATTTAAAATACAACTACCATATGATCCAACAATCTTACTTCTGGGCCTGTATTCAAAAGAATTGAAAGCAGGATCTCAAAGAGATATTCGTACACTCATTATTCACAATAACCTAAAGGTGAAAAGAAAGTAACCTAAATGTCCACTGAGGGATGAGGGGATAAACGAAATGTGGTATATACATACAATAGAATGTTATTCAGCCTTAGAAAAGAAAGAAATTCAGACACATGCTGTAATATTGAGGAACCTTGAGGCTAAGTGAAATAAGGCAGTCACAACACAATAAATCCTGTATGATTCCACTTACAGGAGATACCTAGAATCTCACATTCATAGAGATGGGAAGTAAAAGAGTGGTTGCCAGAGTCCAGGGCAGGGGGGATGGGGAATTGCTGTTCAATGAGTATAGAGTCAGTTTCATAAGATGAAAAGAGTTCTGGAGATAGATTGTACAACACTGTAAATGTACTTCATACTATGAAACTGTACACTTAAAAGCAGTAAAGATGGTAAATTTTATGGTAGGTGTATTTTACTACAAGTTTAAAAAAAAAAGAATTTGAGGACTTCCTTCACAGCTAAGACTTCGGACTCAGAGTTAACAAGCCAAGGATTTCGTCCCCTATCTCTTTAAACATACTCCATCTAACACTATGGTTCCTGAAGTAATCTGCATATGCAGAGTACTCCCCCTATTTCCTAGTCTCTATTGTAACTGAGAATGTATCCCATAAACTAAACCAAAATTAATTCCTTTTTAAATTGAGAACAAAGGGAAATGGGCAGCTTCACTCTGGCGACAAACTAACAGAACACGGCCAATGAGGTAAATCAGTAGAGGAACACCGGACTGGAAATCAAATGCCCTGAGTTCGCTCCCCACATAATTCATTCCGTTTGCTGAACAAATCTCTTAAGTTTTATGACCCAATTCCTTTATCTGCCAAATTGAGAAGTAGGACGAGATGATCTCTGGTGTCTTTCCAAAATACAATCTCTTTAAGCGTAGAGCAAGATGTCCATGTTATCCAACTCCCTTCCTGCCCCGTCACGTTCCTGAGCATCTACAGAACACGTGTACGTGTTTTATCATTAATGGATGCTGTGGGCAGCAAACTCTTTCACATTCCTCCCAAAGACAGGTGGAGTCTATTTCCTCTCCACCTGAATCTGCGCTGATCTCTGGTGGCTTTGACCAGTGGACTATGGCAAAATTATGCTATGAAAGATTCTAGGCTAGGATTTAAGAGAACTGGCATTTCCACCTTGGTCTCTTGGAGCTGTGAGTTGCCATGTAAGAAGTCCAGCCACCCTACTAGAAAGACCATGTGGAGAGACCCTGAGATTGCATGGAGAGGGAGAGCAGCCAGCTGAGAACTGCCTTCTAGACATCCCACCAAGGTTTTAGGCACGTGGGTGAACCCATCCTGGACCCTCCAGAACAAACCAGCTCTTCCAGTCGACATCACATGGAGCAGAAAGAAATTCATCCAGCTGAGCCCTGCCAAAATTACCGGCCCACAAAACAATGAGATGTAGTAACTATCATTGGTATAGTTTGTTATAAGGCAATAGATAACCAGAAAAAAATGCTTTGGGAATTTAGTCTTTGAAACTTCTTCCTTCCTTCCCTCCTACAGATTGGAATGAAATAATGAAAGGACAAAGATGAATATAATTATAGATGGATGTTGGGGCACCTGGATGGCTCAGTCAGTTAAGCATCTGCTTCCGCTCAGGACATGATCCTGGGATCCCAGGGTCTGCTTTTCCCACTCCCTTTGCTCCCCACCCCCGCTTATGTTCTTTCTCTCTCTCAATCCTTGGCTTGTTAACTCTATTTATAATTTATAAGTAAGTTATAAATATATAATTTATATATATAAAATATACATATTAATTATAGGCTGATGTCAAAATGAAAATGAATTTAGAAAAGTGAAGATCTCCTCATTTCAACATAAAATTATATACTTATATTATTGAAAGTGATGATCACATGGGAGAGGGCCAGATAAGCACTAATTGTATACAATAATTCATCTCATACAGAGATCAAAAATAGTATCAGTGAAGACATGGGACCATCTTTGCTATTGCTAACTTTTTCTTCTAATTACATACCCCATGCTGATATTTTTATTTTTTTTTTAAAGACTTTATGTTTTTGAAGAGAGAGAGATAGCAGGGGCAGAGGCAGATGGAGTGGGGAAGAGGCAGGCTCTCCGTTGAGCAAGGAGCCTGATGTGGGCCTCGATCCCAGGAGCCTGGGATCAGGACCTGAGCCAAAGGCAGACACTTAACCAACTGAGCCACCCAGGTACCCCTCCCATGCTGATATTTTGCCTCTAATATCTAATGCTGTCATACACACCTCAGCCCCCTGCCCACCATTCACTGAATCTACTCACGAAGCTGAACTAAGACATGGTAGGTGGTTGCTGGAATGGAGCAGAGAGGCAGAGGAAGGTACATTAGAATTGACTGAGGCAAAAACTGGCTGGCAGAACTGCTCTCTGCTCAGACAGACAATAAAATCTCACAGACGCTGAGCATCCACGAATACCTATGTTTCAACCTGTTGCCCAAAGAGTTGCTCCTCATGTAGTTCATGAAGGTGACGGAAAAGTAGCAAATTTCTAGCACTATGCTAAGAATAGGAAAGAAAGGAAGAGGTGCTTCTGCTCTGATCCTTTCTCTGAGTTTGACGAATAGCAGAAGAAAATATTCTATCCAAATTAAAGACCACCTCTCACTTCATATATTAACACAGCCTGTTGTATATCATTATCTCTAATCATGACTTACAAGTATTTGTTTTTGGCATTTTCAGAGGTCAGTCCCCAGCAGACCTATTACACAACAAGCAATTTCATTCAGCTTGGAAATTGTACTCTGTAATTATACTATCCTTCAATAGTCACCCTGACTAGAATGTAAATAACCCAGGGAATTATATGGCTTAACATACTTTTAGATTCAAAATAAAGTTGGCCGTGAAATTTAAAGCAGGGGATATAGGCTGATTCCCATGCTCATCTTCTCTATAATCCCCAAAGCCCACATCCAGGTGTTTCAATTATTTTGATATCTATAACCTTTAAACTCACAGTGTTTACTAGGTTTTTCTTTTCAAAGTAACATTGACTTGGGGAGAATTTTATTTGGGTATGGCTCTTCAAACCCTCACAGGAGGGAAGAGAAAGATATTCTTTTATGTACAATAAATAAATATTATTTGAGTTTAACTTTAGGTTGCATCTAATACTTGTTACTTAACTGTTTACATTCTCTGCTACCTATTTTCATTTGTAAATAAGAGCATATTAAATACCTACCTTGGAGGGTTGTTACAAAAGTTAGAGATGTATTATCTAATGATATGGGGCCAAATAAATAAATAAAGAAGGATATGGAGCCAGAACTATACACTCATGACCTGTGCAGCCTTGGATGAGTAGCCTCGACTTTCCCATCACTGTTTTCCCAAAATCTATAAATAAAAGGGGGATTATATGCTTTCAGCATAGAGTTTTGTGCGAATTGGATAAAATTATATATAGAATATCTTAGCAAGTGCTTAGTGAATGTTAGCACTGATGATGATGATGATGATGATGGTACCAACACAGAGTAGTTGCTCAATAAACGACAGCAATTGTTTTTAATGTTATGAATTTAAAGAAATTGGGTAAATCCTATATGTATTCAAGACAGAAAAACTGGACCACATGGTCTTATCAGTGTCCATTCAATCTATATGAATATAATCCAGTTTTATAATTTCTTCAGGACCTGAATCCATTAAATATGACCGAAATGAAAAGACCAATTTTCAATAGCTTTATTCAGCAATTTTCATCCTGACTGTGCATTAGAATCAACTCTTGATTTTTCTAAATTGACAGTCATGCAGGTCACACCCCTTTATCCCAATAATTCTGGTCTACAGGTGACTGTAATGTACAGATGATCTTGACAGTCACGTAGTCATCTGACACATTTTCTAGATTATGCACACTATGGCTAGACCTTGCCTGAGGAGAGGCCTCAGCAAGGACAAGCTACAAGTATATTCAAAACACATGTATTGTGTCCTTTATTTCTAAAATTCCTATTGACGCGGGACCCTATAACTTGATTTTAGGAAGTAGAATTGGCTGAATCTGGGTCTTTGAATAAAATACCAGCTAAGGAAATTCAAATATTCACAGAAATATTGAAACATTTCTCTAAGTTATTCATCAATATTAATTATTTTTTCAAAAGTCACATATTTTAGCAAAAAGGAATAGTCTTGAGATAAAAGTATACATTGTGCTCTAGCCTAAGCCAGCAGGCATCAATCAGAGCTGGGATAATTTTTTAGGAGTCAGGGTTTGAACCTGGGTCTGTCTGACTTGACAGTCTGTGTTTTTTCCATCTCAGGGGAATATACCCAGAGTAAGAAGGATGAGAAGACGAGGCTCCAAAATTTTCATCCCATATTCAAACCAGGTAGCCCTACTATTGTTGATTTTACCTTTTGGTTTGCCTTAAAGGAAAGCTGAGCAGTAAAAAAGAAATTTAAAAGTCCTAGATAACTAAGTTATTCCTTCTTCTCTTTGTTCTAGAATGCCAGAATCTTTACAAGTTTGTATCACAAGGTAAAATGTTGACTCAGCAATTATCCGATTAATTTGAATCATGCTTACAATGTTTCTGGGTAAAGAGGGTCAGACTAATATAATAATAATCAAAAGTGCTGAAATAATCTGATTTCACCTGCATAGAGCAAATGAACTAGGTAATTGCCAAAACCCCACTTAGTTTTAAAGTGTGTAAACACAGCCAGAGCATGAAGTTTGCTATATTTGATTTCGCCTTCACTATAGAAAACCAAATCCTACACTAAGACTTCCAATAGACCGGTAATGACAGTAGGGAATTGAAGGTCTCAACCTCTCCTTTGGGGGGAGGGAGAGAGCCTGGATAAGACTGCATACCAAACATTTACAAGCTTTGAAAAAAGGGCTGATTGGAAATTGCTCCTGAGAGAAGATCAAAGGTTGGGGCTTTGTGGAGAGAGGAACAGGATGGTTTTTAAATCAGTTTTTAAATCATAATGCTTTGTCAGTCAGCTCAGCACAAAGCATCAAGGCCTTTGCTGGGTAGAGAGTAATTTTGACACAGAATGAAATGGGAAAATAGGATGTAAGAGGGAAGTTTAATGAACAATTTTGTGTCAATTTTTAAAATCGGATTTCGTTCTCTTTAAGGAAACTTTAAAAATAAAGAATAACCAGTGATGTCAAAAGAAAAAGCAATAGCAGTAAAGCCGTCCAGATGTGACTGGCACAAGGTCCATTGGAAAAAACATGGGCTGTCAAGTCAGACAGACCAAGTGCAAATGTTGACTCCACCACTTACTAGCACTGACAGGTTACTTTCTCTGAAACTTTGCTTCCTCATCTGTAAACGGGGGCTCTTGCATAAGCTTCTGGTGGAATTGTTACAGGAATGAAATGAGACACTTCCTGTCAAGCAGTAGGAACAGTATCTCCAGTCAAACAATAGATATCCATTCCTTCCCCTCCCTCACCTCCAGACATCTAGATGGAATGGTCTCTGAAGCCATTTTAGAAGCCATCTCTAACTTTGGCTTCCAAAGGCATGACACTAGCAAGACTATAAATGACTAAGGAAAATAAATGAGTTGGTGCTTGGCTCCCTAAAACTGGTAGTCAGCCCTGGCTACTAAAAGTGTGGTCCTTTAACAGCAGTGTGGGGTACGCCCTGTGAGCCTGTTTGAAATAAAGAATCTTGGGTCTCACCTCAAACCTATCGAACTGGGATCTACACTCCTGAAAACATCCCTAGATGGCGTCTATGGACGTTAAAGTTTGAGAAGCACAGGTCTGACTTCATACCATCCAAAGAACTGTTTTGCTCTCCATGTCAACTGGCTGTAGTAGACTTGATTTCTAGAATAAAATGTTTAACATCCAAATTCCTTCTGGAAAATGGGCTTACTTACTTCCTACTTCTAATGTTCAGATCCACTTAGCCCTTAAATGGTTTGTCCACAGGAAAAAGGATTGTGTGTGATTTTTATCTTTTTCTGTGATGTATATTATGAAGTATTCTACCAACACAACATTCAAAACTGTTTTTAATTAATATCCAAAAATTAACAATTTCTCTTCTAAATATGGAATAATACTTTCCATGGTACCCTGATTTGATTTAAGGAGTTTAAAATAGTTTATATGAAAGGAATTTTGTTTCATTTTGAATTGTTCTAATTGTATGAAAGGAGATTTTTATTTTGAAAGGAGAATTTTTTTTAATTTTCTTTCTTTTCTACATCTGTGAGGTGACTCACAAAGTTCAAAATTGCATTAACCATTTTTTAAAGAAGGAAGCTGAAGCAGAGCTACCACCAAAAAAAAGTCTAATGTCTAATAAAAAGGACAAAGATCTTCCTCCAAGGGGTTTAGCATCCTGAATCTGATATTTAGGGGAGAACTCAGGATTCTCATTTTCCAGACCAATGAAGCCAAGGTAACATTCGAGGAACTGACGCTGGGAAAGGAGATAGCCCCTCTGTCTGGACTAACAGAGGCAACACAGAAGAGTAGTTGAGAAAGCAGGATTTGGAATAAGAAAACCCCGAGATTTGGCTTGGTTTTTTTTTTTTTAAGATTTTATTTATTTATTTGAGAGAGAGAAGGAGAGAGTGAGAGGGCACAAGCAGGGGGAGAAGCAGAGGGAGAGGGAGAAGCAGGCTCCCCATTGAGCAGGGAGCCCGACATGGGGCTTGATCCTAGGACCCTGAGATCATGACCTGAGCTGAAGGCAGATGCTTAACCAACTGAGCCACCCAGGCACCCCATGAAAACCCTGAGTTCTTATTCAGGCCCTGCAGTGGCCTACTCGTGTGATTCTGGGTGTGGTATGTTATTTTTCTAAATCTCAGTGTCTGCTTTATAAAATGAGGAATCACAAACCTCACTGGATTATTGTGTGAACCAAATTATACAAGTAAATATATGGAAGGTATGCAGAATAGTACCTAGCAGGTAGTAAGGGGTCAATAAATCACAACTGTTAGTATCATTGTTTGTGTGTGCAAACTAAAAGGCCTTTGCTTATAGATGCAAATCACAATTCAGGTGTTTCATCCTCAAGTGCCCTATCTGGTGGGAAGCTGGGTATACGAACTGTGAGAAATATCCTATTGTAACGTTTAGGTGAGAAATTATAGCACCTTAATTTATTGCTTGCTTACCTTGTTTCAAGTACTTCTGTAAGTGCTTTACATACACTTTATCTCTACCCTTCCCAACAATCATATGTGTAATTGCTATTATTATCCCCATTTTACAGAACTGGAATCTGAAAGCCTGGCTGAAAGTCACACAGTAAAGTGGCTGTAGTGGACAGCTATCATTTTTTTTTCATCTCCTTACCCAGTACTCTAACTTAGGAAATGTTTGAAGGGGGATCCTGCTATGAACATGGAATGGCATGATGGTTAAATTTACATGTCACTTGGTGAGGCTTTGGTGCCCAGTCATTCAGTCAAGCACTAGTCTAGATATCACTGTGAAGATGATTTTTTTTTTTTTTGGTAATTGACAATTTAATCAGTAGACTTTGAGTAAAGCCGATTATTCTCCATATTTTAGGGGAACTTCATCAATCAGTTGGAGGCCTTAAGAGCAAAGACAGGTTTCTCAAAGAAGGAATTGAGCTTCACAGCTGCAACATAGAAATTCTGCCTAAGGATCCAGCCTACCTGGCCTGCCCTGTAGAATTCACGCTCAAGATTGCCAACATCAACTCTTAGCTGAATTTCCAGCCTGCCAGCCTACCCCACAAATTTCAAACTTTCCAACCCCCATAATCACTTGAGCATAAAATAAAATAAAATAAAAAAATAAAATAAAATAAAATATTGGTTCTGTTTCTCTGGAGAACTCTAACACAAACAGAGAGGTAAATCTCTCCTCATCCCTTGAGACGTCAGAGCACAACACAACCCATCATAAAGAGAGAGGGAGGGGTGCCTGGGTGGCTCAGTCGTTAAGCGTCTGCCTTCGGCTCAGGTCATGATCCCAGCATTCTGGGATCAAGCCCCGCATTGGGCTCCCTGCTCGGCGGGAGGTCCGCTTCTCCCTCTCCCACTCCCCCTGCTTGTGTTTCCTCTCTTGCTACCTCTCTCTCTGTCAAATAAATGAAATCTTTAAAAAAAATAAAGAGAGAGGGAGAGTTGAGAAATTATTCACAATAGCAGTGGCAGTGACATCAAGGGTGTGCTGGTGGCACACACCCCACGGCAGTGGAACCAGTGGCAGCTTTCTGATCAGGTTGTTCCCAGTATATAACTTTGACTGACCTCCCCACTGCCTGGCCTCCTTGGTTTTCTGTCCATTCTTTGAGACTGGCTTTCCAGCTTTCAGACTAGCTTTCCTTTTATGTTTAAGGAAGCCCAGTTGGCCTCTGTTGCTTATAACCAGAGCACCCTGGCTGCATAGCGATGGAGCAGTGATAGGAATCTGGGTGGATAACTCCAGTGCCTGCCCTTTCAGCCTATTTCCTACCACATGAGCACCTGTGATTTGAAAAGGACATTAGCAATCAATTTCAATTTTTATAGATAAGGAAACTAAGACACTAACAACTGATTAAAAACAAGGACTCTAAAACTCAGTGGGAATGATGAATAAGATAAGAAGTGATTCCAGGTTACAAAGGATTATATCAAGAAAAAAGAAAGGATTATAAAAGGATTATATAAAGGAGTATACCTACGTGTTCATAAATCACAGTATACCTATATGCAGAGTTGAAGCTACAAAGAGACAAACTAAGAGTGAGTTAAAGACCCAAAAAAGAAAGAGCTTTCTCATGTTTCACGAAAAGGAGCTTGTCCACACTCCACACACTCCAGCAGAAGACAGAAGATATCTGTCTCAGGATATACTGAATCAGAGAGGCTCCTGAGTTCACAACGAAGAGACCCTGACCCCAAAGAAAGATGGGATGAAGAGCTCCACTGGAAATAAAAGGGATTACCTGAGTCTCTACAAACAAACCCGGGGTCCACCTGCACCCAGCTCCAGCTACTTTCTCCCAGCTCAGATCCTTGAGAGGCCCGGCCACCGAACATATAATCCTCAGGCAAGAAATTAGAGGATTCTTCTGTGAGTGATGCTATGGCCCAGGGGAAAGAGCTATAGGTAATGGCATCTGGGAGTACCCCAATAAAACAACAAAATCTCTTCCCCATACCGATGATATTATTAGATTTATCAGTTGACAAACCACCCTTGTATGCACGGGACTCCCAGATGGTGTCTCAGTCCTGGCTCTTAAATAGGAACAGAAAGCCAAGCATCTCCAGATATTTGAAAAAAGTGTCTACCATAAAAGTAAGGATTTAATCCTCAATAATCCAAAAAAGAACTCCCTTATAAAATATATCTAGTATTTTAACTCCAGTGTCTTCTGATGGAAAAGCCCAGGAAATCTTAAAATAAGTTGTACCACCCTAAGTGATGCTGCCAATTGACAAGACTTTAGGAAGAAAATTTCATGAGATGATTTTATTTATTTGGGGGCAATTAACCCAAAGATGGCCATTTAGTAACATAACCTGAATGAATTTCTGCCCTAGCTTACCTTGAAAGAACAAAGGAAGGGCACGTTAGAAAACTGAGTGTTTGCCTAGAGACTGACATTCATATGAGACAGCTTTGGAATTGGAATTTATTTCTGAGATCCAAAAGTCTAGTCCAAAAATTGCTTAGTCCTCATACTCAAAAAATATTTGGAAACTGAAGCTTGAAGGAAACACTCAAAAACAAACAAACAAACAAAAAAAAACCCCGAAAATACACCACAATAATTTGGGATCTCTCGCCTAAAGGCAAGACTGCAAGTTAATTTTGGAAATTTAGCCCCTGTCAAGTTTTGGGGTATGGATCCCCCAAAGATAACATCTATCAGGACAGCACTTTCACAGTAGACCTACCAATCCAAACAATTTGGGCTGCAAAAATTGTTTTTGATTTGAATTGGGGAAAAAATAGACAAATATCTGTTAAATCTCCAAAGGATTTGGCCTATTGATGCATTTAGCAGAGAATGGTCATAGACAATGTGTTATAAAGTGCTTTGTAATAAACTCTCTAGCAAAATATTTTAATAACTTTCTTTTCACTTGGTCCATTATTGCCTAAAAAGAGAAATCTAAAATGTCTCTCTTGCCTTCCTTTCTTTCTTTCTTCTTTTTTTTCTTTTTTAGGTATGGTAATTGTACTATAGTAGTTTTTTAAAAGACTACTTTAGAGCAGTTTTAGGTTTACAGTAAAACTGAGAGGAAAATACAAAGATTTCCCCTATACTCCCTTCCTCCACACATGCCTCTCCTCCCCCATTATCAATACCACTCACCAGAATGGTACATTTCTTACTAAGGATAAATGTACGTTGACACATCACAGTCACCCAAAGTCCATAATTTACCTTAGGGTTCACTCTTGGTGATGTTCATTCTATGGGTTTGGACAAATGTATAGTGACATGTATTCATTACCATAATATAGAGATTATTTTCACTGCCTTAAAAATCCTCTGTGCTCTGCCTATTCGTCTCGCCTCCCCAACTCGGCCTCCACCCTTGGTAACCCCTGATCTCTTTTATTATCTCCACAGGTTTGCCCTTTCCAGAATGTCATATAGTTGAAATCATACAGTGTGTAGCCTTCCCATATTGGCCTCTTTCACTTAGTAATATGCCAGGTGGCTCTTATTGTTCTGATCTTGGCCCACCTGAAAGCACAATTCTGCCCTTTTTTATTTTACAACTTGGCATTTGTAGGAAACTTATCCTTGTTGCGGCTGGGTATTTTGGAAGAGGTACTTAATAGAACTTAAAGTTTTAGTTAAGCCTATATACTTTGTTTTGCATCATTGTTCACACCTTCCTATATCTGAAAAAAAATCAAACAACTCAAGTAATTAGTTCTGTTTTGTTACATCCATGCCATTAGTTCTTTTTTCTCGGAGATGCCTTACTTATTTCCTCTATCTCAATGGAGTTGAAGTTCCATCTTCCTTCCCTTTTGACTTTTGAAAGTTTGTCTTTAAAAAATAGATTACTGTTTCTCCTGAACTGAAGGAAAAAAAAAAAAAGCTCTTTTCATTAGGTTATTATTCACTCTTTATGTTTGCCTTTTCTTCTCTCCTGTCAGTACATTCCATTTAAAAAAATCTTGTTCAATAACTAGCTGGCTGAGTTCATTTTCACATAAATTTATTCATATCACAGCAGCTACTTGGCAAAGAATTTTACAAAATTCACTGACCTTGAAAACCAGATAGGTATGAGGGACGCTCTAACTCTACATACTGAATAAAGGAATATTGACAACATGCTGGTTTTTAGATATTGGAGATCTCCATGTACAAAACTGTACCATAACTGTTTATTAAGAGCACCAACTTTGTTCTCTTTGGGCCATGGCTTATTATTTTGATGACAACCTGCCAGTACTCATTTGCTGCAGGACTGTTGTGTGTTGCCCAGTAACATGGGCAGAGGTTCCTGAACAGACTGCCTCAGTCATTACGATCCATATGGCCAAGCACAAATGAATGGATGGGGAAGGAGGGGTCCTTACTCTATGTCACAATCACTGAGACTGTCCAAATGAAAGAGAAAGGGAAGAACCTAACCATGTGAGCATTTCCATTTTCTTCATCGGCTGATTCATTCGCTATCACCTCTTCAAATCTCTCCTAAGCACTTATCCTGTGCATCACACTTCTGATCTTCAAGACGATTATAAAGAAAAAGAAACATTATACAGGAAGAGAGTGCAAGGAGATTCAGAAATCTTATAGTCAAGCCAATTTATGAATCCAATATAAAGGAAACAATAACATCTTTATCAATTCTATGCTCTTTCTGGGAGCCAACATTTTTATGAGAAAAATAATAACTACCCTTTACCCACAGAAATGTAGAAG
Organism: Ursus maritimus; assembly: GCF_017311325.1. Classification (NCBI taxonomy): domain Eukaryota; kingdom Metazoa; phylum Chordata; class Mammalia; order Carnivora; family Ursidae; genus Ursus; species Ursus maritimus. Next base: position 60,064,581 of record NW_024426885.1, read on the forward strand.
GAAAAAATTCAGAAATTCTATGACCCTGCAACAATCACTATTAACATTTTAATGACTTTCCTTTATATATACCTCTATGAGCATACACCCATAATTTTTTTATTATTATTTATTTATTTTGAAAAAAGGAGTGTGTGTGATGGGCGAGGGGAGCTGAGAAAGAGAATCTTAAGCAAGCTCCACGCCCAGGGTGGAGTCTGACATGGGGCTCAATCTCACAACCCTGAGATCAGGACCTGAGCTGAAACCAAGAGTCGGGCTTTAACTGACTGAACCACCCAGGCGCCTCTTCACATCCATAATTTTAAATAAACATGCTGATACCCCAACAAATTGTCTTTATCATGGATAGCTAGCTCTTGGCTCTCTCACACCTCTCTCATCCAACAACCTGCTGTGTATTTTTCTCCATATACACATGTGTGTTCGTGACATACACATACATGACAACAAAGTGAAGAGATTATCAAGAGTTTATTGTGAGCCAGTACTCATATTATTCCTTGTTCTACACCTTCTCGCCAGTGATTTATGCCCAGATTCTGGGGAGTGAGAGCTGGAATGAACATCCTAAAGAGGTGCTTCCCTAAAAAGTCTGCCAAACCTGGGACTTAGGCAGTGCTACTTTAGAAAGCCTCCAACAGAGTGGGATAGAGCACTGATGGAGATTTTCCTGCTGCACCGCAGACCACAGTGTAGCTCTGGGCAAGTGGAGCCCATGGTGCCCAGTGGGAGACTACAGAGGAAGTGATATGTGCATTGTTGCCTGGCAAAGGCAGTGAAAAGAATGTGAAAAGATCTATGAAAGGAAAGGTCATTAACTAAAAAAGAGACAAGAGGTAATTTAGTATAATGGATAAAAACACAGATACTAGAGTCAGAGGGCATGGGTCTAAATTACTTAGTAGCTGGGTAAATCCCTTAATTCTTCCATGCCTCAGTTTCCTCATCTGCAAAATGGGAACAATTATTCGTACCTCCTTCATTGAATATATTCATTTCCTGGGGCTGCCATAACAAAGTACCAGAAACTGGATGGCCTAAACAATGGAAATTTATTGTCTCACACTTCTGAAGGCTAGAATTCCAAAACTGAAGGATTGACAGCATGGATTCCTTCTGAGGGCTGTGAGAATCTGTCCCGGGCTTCTGGCCTGGTTCTGGGGGTTGCTGGAAATCTTTGTCTTGCAGATGCATCACTCTAATCTCTGGTTTCATCTTCATGTGGGCATTCTCCCCGTGTGTCTTCACATCATCTTCCCTCTGTGCATGTCTGTGTCTAAATTTCCCCTTTTTATAAGGACACCAGTCATATTGGATTAGCACCCATTCCAATAACCACATTTGAACTTGTTTACTTTTGTAAAGACCCTATGTCCAAGCGAGGTCACATTCTGAGGTACTAGGGTTGGGACTTCAACATATTTATTCAGGAGGACACAATTCAACGTAGCGTTTTTGTGAGAAGTACATAAACTCGTGTGTCAGTGCTTAACACATTGCCTGGCATATTGCTATACAACCATTAACTCGCATTAATAATAGTAGTATGTTTTGTATAAATTAAAAGCCAAACAATGAGGGTGCCTGGGTGGCTCAGTGTGTGAAGTGTCTTCTTCAGCTCAGGTCATGATCTCGGGGTCCTGGGATTGAGCCCCATGTGGGGCTCCCTGCTTGGTGGGGAGCCTGCTTCTCCCTCTCCCTCTCTCTCGGTCAAATAAATAAATAAAATCTTAAAAAAAAAAAAAGCCAAAGCAATGTACCTAGTGATATAGCTGGCAAGAGAAGCAGCTTGGTAGATGTCATGTTGTAACTGACTGGATGATTTGTAAAGTCATTTGAGATAGCTAGAAATTTCCAGAAGCCTTGGAAGACAGATAGGAGGGGGACTGAAGTCCTGAGTGAGCAGGTGGGAGCAAAAGCCACCAAAGGTTGGTCCAAGGAGATTCACATGATACACACACAAAATATAGGCTTTCAAAAAATTCCTGAGCTGAACTTTCCTGGTACAAGAAATCAATTCAGTAGCCACTCCATTGTTTTCTCCACCTGATGCTTGATAGAAATCCATGTATAGGCTCCTGGCTTTCTCCTAAATTACATTTTAGCCCACAAGGTCAAGGACTGACAGAGGAAAATCAAGAATGAACGTGAAGTACATGAATGTCAAGGGAAGATATTATATAAATAAAGTAAAAAGCCAACATATTCATTTTAAATAAGAACCATATCCATCAGGTGGGGCAAATACTTACACAGTTCTGACTAACTCGCTGTCTCCCTGAAAACAATGCATATGGAAAGTGAGGCTGTCTGCGGTTTACTTATAATGGTAAAACCAGAATAGGGTGAGTGAGTTCTGCAGTTTAAATGGTTAATAGTGGCAGGTTCAGAGAGAATGTTGCATCTGTCACTATAATAAAGATATAACTGCTCAGGGACCAGAAGATTGGTCCCGTGGGTGTCCTTTAGATCTTTGTCTTTCTCCTATGCAGTCCCTCCACAGGCTACCCAGACACCTGCCCTCCCCACCACCTCCACACCATATCAACCCACTGACATGTTTACACCAGCAGCAAGAAGATATTTTGAAATGTTACTAAGTGAATTTTCCCCAACATTCTCTGGCATCCCTTAAATCTTCCTCCATTCAGGAACGTAGGTATTCTGTAATCATTGCCTCTAGGGATGTATGACAGAGCAGAAGCCCAGAGAAAAGAATTTGTCTTTGTTTTTGAGTTTCAACAGTTTAGGCTCTGTGGGGAAAGGGAAGAATCCTGCCAAGACAATAGATTGGGAAGAACATATGCTATAAAAGCAAGACTTCCTGTCCCAGACATCAAATAAGTTTCCTGATCTGGGGACACGAGAGGAGTCAAAGCATAAATCCATGAGATATCAGATGTTTGTCCTCAAACAAAGGTGTCCTGGGGCTGTCCCTGTCTCCCTAGGTAAGAAAGAGAGGTAGACACATGAACTGATTGAGATTAAATTTCTACCATCTGGGAAAATGGAAAGTCAAATCAGAAGGCAATTAGAATTATAGGAAAACAATGCCTTGTATTAATTGCAAACATGAGTTTACAAACAGTTTCTTGCTTCACATTAACAGCATCAATCAAATAATAATCTAGTGTTCCCCCAACCATAAGCCACTGCTCCTCTGTAAGGAGACCACATCTCACTGCTCTGATTTATTAGGTTTTCATTTATACATGAAAGATGAGAAAGCAAATTTATTTCCAATTTTCTTTTTTTCTCCCTAATTTCTAGTTGACCATGATATGCTGCCTATGTCATAATCCAATAAATACCAGCTTATCTATTGGGACAACTAAACAGAATAATTGAAATTGAAACAATGTTAGAAAACACAGGATCTGTTGTTGTCTGTGCTTTTAAGATAATGCATTATTTTTCATATTTTATACAAATACAAAACATGATAGAACAACTACTACTTGAATGCACACATTTTTAAGTTCAGAAATTTGCTCATGGTATTTTGTGTATCAAGTACATACATGTATCTGTAGACCATCTGTACAACTTTTGTTTACGATTCTAAATTAGCAACCAAAATATTGAATTCCCATAAGCTTTACTCTTAGATATTTCTAATTTGGCTTCAATTAAGCATTTAATTCCAGAAATACTAGACTCCTCTGCCATGCATTAGTCTGGCAGAATGTTCTCAAAGTGTAGGGAGAATATTTAGCATTGATATTCAGTACCTAATTTTGAAATTTTAATCATTTGGTTTAAGCACAAGGTCACTTATTTTTTAATAGGTCTCCCCTTTTGAAATTTTTAAATAGTTCACTCAGTCATCTCTAATAGCCTGAAAATAATTGAGAGAGAGAAGCATATATCTTCCCAGTTGCTACCCCCCTTCACCCTCCACACACAAACCCAAACCAATTAAGTATGCAGAACACAGGAATAAGTCAAGACTAAAAGGTTAAGAAACACACTATTGATCAAAAGTCAGAATTTTTTAGCTGAGAAGAAATTTTCAGAATATGACAGAAGACTCTAAAAATAGAACATTTTCTCACAAGCTAAACTGTAGCATAGGCCCACATTACATGGCATTCTCAGAGTACATCCTTAAAGTTAACTGAAAAGTTTCAAATTGCCACCCAAGAAGTGAGACCATAGGCCTCAAGGTTGAGCTGCGGGATCTAACGATTTGAAATCATGGTGGAAATTCTCCTGGTATCCACAGTTCATTTTCCTTAAAGCATTTTGGAAGAGACTACAAGACTGGCTTCCCTATTGCCTCAACATATGAGAGAGATTTCTTTCAACAGAGAAGGGGGAGGCTGTCCTTATGAATACAGGAGTGTTTGTTGTTTAAGAAAAAGAACCTGTTGAGTTCAAAGAGAAGCTGGGACCTCCCCCCCAAAAAAAAAAAACCAGGAGGGGGTCAGAAAAGGAGAGGGAAAATAACATCTTTAGTCTATTCTTTCTAATGCATTATTCTCCCTCCAGGGAGATGGATATAGATTTTTTTTTCTTCTAAAAATCAGATTTTTCTTCGCTTTGGCAGGAGATAGAATTGGTTTGTGAGCACTTTGTGTTGTAAAACTTTGCCTGGAGCTGAGTTTCTGTAGTACAGAAGGGTCATGACAAACCTAGATACAAAGAGAATAAAAAAGGAAGAAGAAACCATGTATTCAGTACTGATGATATAACAAAATTCTTCTCCCATTTGAATGTGGTCTCGGTTAAATGAAATCTAAAACTAGTATATCCCTTCCAAACTGTTAGAGAATTCTGATAAAAATACATGCACTCCACATCCAAACAATACGTTCATTCTGTAGAACTCACTAATAAACATTCCAAGTCCTTCAGTGAAGCTGCCCTGACAGGCTTTTCCAAACGCACCTTAAAAAATACTGACAGATTTAACTATCTAGTGCTCTCTTACACTGACTATTTTCCTTTGTTTCTCAATTTAGAGTAACCAAAATGGTCCTAAATATTGAGAAATGATAACCTATGTTTAAGAGGTATTTTCTAAAAATAATAATAAAAAAAAAGAAATCTTCATCCTTATTTCAGTAAGATTGAAACAGTAACAGCTCACATTTCAATCATCATCTCCTGTGCTCCTCCCAATGAGCCTGTAAGCTAGAACAGATCTTTGCTGCAGGAAAGAACTCTGAACTATTAACCTAGGACTTGCAGGACCTCACCCTCATCATTACTTTATCTAGTACCAGATAGCTATTTCCTTATATAAGGATATAAGGGCGACTTAAGTTTCCAAATAAGTTTTTGATTCACAAGAAACTGGGCTCTTTAGCTATAGTAGGCAAAGCCTGGCATACATCATTAGTCATCGAAAATATGCAAATTAAAATCACTATGAGATGCTATTACATACCCCACACAATAGCTATAATTAAAAAAGACTGCCAACATCAGAAATTGAAGAAGATGTACAGCAATTGAGTATAAAACTCTACAGCTACCTTGGGAAAAGTTCTAGAAGTTTCTTAGAAAACTAAACTTGCCCAGTGTTTTCCTCCTAGATATTTACCCAATAAATGAGAATATATGCCCACAAAAAGACCTATACAAGAATGTTCATATCATCTCTATTCATATTAACCAAAACCTGGAAACAGCCTAGGCATCCATCAACCAGGGAATGGATAAATAAATGTGGTATATTCATGTAATGAAATAGTACTCAGCAATAAAAAGGAACAAACTACTGATACATGCAAGAACAGGAATAAAATTCAAAAACATTATTCTGGGAGAAAGTAGCCTAACACAAAGGAGTACATACTACATAGTCCCACAAAAAAAAATTTTCAGAAGAAGCAAAAAGTAACAATGATGGGTACATGAGGTAGAGAGGGAACATTTACTGGGAAGAAACAAAGGGATCTTCCTGGAGTGGTGGTATGCTCCCTATCTCCACAGGAGTTTGGGTTGAACAGGTGTAAGCATTTCTTGGAACTCACAAAAAAGTACACTAAACATTTGTTCATCTCACTGTATGTTAATTTTAACTCAAAAGAAAAAAGAACCACCAACAAATATTGAACTCTTATTGATGATAGGCATGCTAGAGGGGAAAAGTAATGGTGTCTTCAACTTACTTCCAAATGTAAAAGAATTTTTAAAAGACGGATTGCTGGATGGCTGGTGGGTGTAGTATTAGTTTCCTATGCTGCAACATGTAAGAAGTTCAGTGGTTTAAAATGAGACAAATTTATTATCTTCCTGGGGATCAGAAATCTGAAATGAATTTCACTGGCATAAAATCAAGGTGTGGGCAGGGCTGTGCTCCTTCTGAGGCTCTGGAGGAGATCCGTTGCCTTGCCTTTTCCAGCTTCCACAGGCTGCCTGCCTTCCTTGGCTCGTGGCCCCTCCCATCATCTTCAAAGCCAACAGCATCTGACCCCGCATCCACCGTTACATTGCCTTCTCTGACTCTTCTAAGGATCCTTATGATTACACTGAACCCAAATGGATAATACAGGATAATCTCCCCATCTCAGGGTCCTCAAAAATCACATCTGCAAAGTTCCTTTTGCCCTATATGGTAACATCTTCACAGGTTCCAGGGTTTAGGACATGGACATCTTCAGGTGGGCCAATGTTCTGCCTACCACAGAGGAATGGAAAAATGGATAGATATTTGACAAGTCAAGTAGAGTGAAATGTTAATTACAAAATCTGAGTGGTAAGTACATGAATGTTCAGTGTGAAATCCTTTTAATGTTTTTGTTTGTTAGAAATTTTCCATAATGAAATATTGGAAGAAAACGCCAAAGCTTACATTCTAACCATGAACAGTAGATTGATAAGACCTATGTCCACATAAGGGGCCAAAAAAGTGAGTGGAACCAAAGAGAGCTCCTAGCCAAGATAAGGAGGAAATGGGCACAGATGCCAGAGTAGACTGAGAGTCAGAGAGGAGGCAGGCCAATGCCGTGGAAATTTGATGGAGAGTTGTCTGGACACCAGTGACAAGGGACAGGCAGGATGAGCAAACACCTCACTGAGGCTGACAGTTACACTCTCCCTGCACTCCTCCTAAGGCCTAAGCACACATAAGCACACCTGCCCCACCAACAACTCTAGGGAGAGGAGGGGGAGAGCTAAAACCCAAATTCATTATTTATAAGCATAAAATGACAGGAAAAAAGATGGAAGCACTCTAGAGCCAGGATTACATTTTCTCAACCATGTGCTATTAGGTCTTGAAATGGAAAGTAACCTTTTTTAAAAAATAGGAAAATGAACTATAGTCTATGCAAACCTGAGTTGCAATCTATAAAATCCATATCTGTAACATTCACACCCATTTAATAGGTAAAGAAACCAAGGCCCCGAGAGGCAAATTGTCTTGTTTTCAAGTTCAGGATCCTTCCCACTAGAAAGGAGTGTGGAGAACCGGCAAAAAGAGAGGTTTTACTGGCAGAGCACAATAAACCAACCTGGTCTGACTAAGAAAGTAGTACTAGGGGAAGTCTTACAATCTATTTTTTCACACTGCAATATTCCATATTTTTCTGGGTAATCAAAAATTATGGCTGCCCTAAATTCTTCAAAATTGCCATTAAAAGGGAATTTCCTGAAATAAAATGGGATTGCCTTCTATTAAGAGAGGCCCGACAACTTTTTAAATAAATCTTATACCTCTCCCAATAAAAGAAAAAATGATACATAGCCAGGGATAATTTTCAAAATATATAACGTTCAACATGGCAGAGGAATTCACCAAATTAGACACAACTGTGAACTATCTACATGCCTATACAAGGGCAAGCCAGCCAAGTATCAGCTCTGTAGCCAGGTTATTCCTCCCCTGCCATTAGGAGTTAGGTACATTAACTGAAACCGGTCTAAACAATAAGGTGATGTCTTATAATAACCTGAGATTAATCATAATACTTAAGCCATTTAATCAAGTCTTCCATGTAAACACTCTCCTGTGTTAATCACAACACAAGTGTGCATAGTTGGAGAGGAAAATTCTGGGTAAACTACAATGCCATAAAATACTTTTGTTTTAATGCTGTATTGTACTTACACATGATCAAGGCTTCACTAAACAGGTGTTCAAGGGGCGCGTGACTGACTCAGTTGGTAGAACATGCAACTCTCGATATCAGGGTCATGAGTTCAAGCCTCACATTGGTTGTAGAACTTAAAAAAAATTTTTTTTAATAAAACAAAATAGGTGTTCAATAAATGCTGTTGGATACATTTAAAAAATATGAGTGACAGCTATCAGAAAGAACGAGTTCTCAACATTTGCTACAACATGGATGGCACTGGAGGAGATAATGCTAAGTGAAATAAGTCAAGCAGAGAAAGACAATTATCATATGATTTCTCTCATCTATGGAACATAAGAACTAGGATGATCAGTAGGGGAAGAAAGGGATAAAGAAAGGGGGGGTAATCAGAAGGGGGAATGAAACATGAGAGACTATGGACTATGAGAAACAAACTGAGAGCCTCAGAGGGGAGGGGGAGGGGAATGGGATAGGCCGATGATGGGTAGTAAGGAGGACACGTATTGCATGGTGCACTGGGTGTTATACACAACTAATGAATCGTCGAGCCTTACGTCGGAAACCAGGGATGTACTGTATGGTGACTAACATAATAAAATAAAAAATCATTATAAAAAAAAAAAAAAAGAAGAAGAAGAAGAAGAAAAAAAAGAAAAAAAAAATGAGTGAACCAAAATACAAATGTGTGTTTATTGCCTCAGATGAATTCATTTAATTCACTAAATATGCTCACCTCGATAAAAAAAGTTTTTGTGGCAGCAAGGCTGCATCTTTTGTACAGGTTCAAATGTGAGGTAGATAGGAAACAGTTTCTCCCCAAATGGAATAAACTTAAAATGTAAGACAATTAAGTTCATTCATGCAAAGAAAGTTATTAGCTTTCTGAGACTGCTGAAAATCTGTCCAGCATGAGAAAAGAAACTAAAAAAATAAAAAGTTACCATACTAAAATATTTTCTGAGATGGAATGTTTAGAAGGTAATCATAGGTTTGCAGCCTGGAAAAAGAATGGCTATGCCATTACTTATAAAGCTAAACAAGATTTTGATGCTTCTGTGTTTAGTGCTTAATAAAACGCAACAGTTGCCAAACACATTAATCCACTTCATTTGGTATTAAGTTAATGAAGTTATAAAATCAAAAGACCTTTGTTACCAGGATGTCAAGTTTCTGGTACAGTAAGATAATAAATACCGGGGGTAACTTAGTTCTCAAAAGAAAAGCTTACTCACCTAATATCATCCTCCAAACTGCTCTGCTTATGTTTTGAAAAGAGGAAAAAAGCAAGAGAGAAATAACACCTATGGTCTTGTATTATTTCCTCACACTTTTAATACAGTATTCCCCTCCCAATATAGGATAGGGTTTGTACCAATGATATATACAATGAAGATTTTTTTTAAGTGGGGAGGAGTCAGGTTATTATATAAAACAAGAATCCAGTTCATATCTTGGACATTGAGCCATTTGCTAGTATTCTGAATACTTTAACACAAAAATAAAAATGACCCTAAATGATACAGGGGGAAGTTTTTGAGGGTTTTTTTGAGATTTTTGGTTTCATTTCCTTCACTTTATTTTCAAAATTTAGACATATAACATACACACACATTTCAAAATTCAATCAATACCTCAACATTTCCTACCTGAGTTTCCTTTGGTTTTCAATACATCAGGTTTAGCTACTAAGCTATTGGCTCCTTCTGGTAAACACATTTCAGGAGAATTTGACCAGCCCTTGAAGAACAAGATATAAAACTGGGATCCAACTAATGTTCTAACATCACCAGAACATGTTGTCCAGGGGGTTCCAGACACATTTTTAGATTCTAGCCAGTGGGGGAAAAAAGAACCAAACAAACAAAACAACATCCCAAGTAATCTATCTAAGCTATAGGAAAGAAAGCCTCCACATCAACAGATCCTTGAATCATTGACACTCTTCTTTAAAACCAGTGTGCTTCACTGGACACTAAGGGTTCCATGCAGTCCTTCAGGAACTACTGCAAGAACATAAAGGTGAGGATACTAGATAAGGGGGCTCCTGGACCTTCAACCCTGCTCCAGCCAGAGCATAACTCTCTGGAATAGAGGGGGCTTCATTTAAAAAACAGAAGATAGGAAGAGCATTGGAAATTAAATAAAAATGCATTTGAAAACCACAGTATCAGAATAAGAAGATACAGGGGGAAAAAAGCAGGAATCTTTGATTAAACAAAGTGAAGACTTTCTTAGGTAGTTAGACAAAATAAAGAAGAATTCAGAATGTGTTTCTGTGACATAATAAGAAATATTTCCTGGTCTCTGCCCCTGATTCCTGACACAGAGCTCCTAAATCCCTTGGAATTTCCTGGGTGATAGGAGCATCTTTTGTTTTAATGAGGTGACTCTTGGTGGGCTCCTGGAGAGCTCAAGATGGGGGCTAGTCACCAGAAAGACTACGTCATGCTTAGAAACTTAGAAATTTCAACCCCCTTCCAACCTCCAGGGAGGGAAGAGGGGCTGGAGATTGAGTTAATAATCAATCATGGCTATGTAATGAAACCTCCATTAAAAAAACCCTAAACTGTGGGGTTCAGAGAGCTTCCAGGTTGGTGAATGCATCCATATAATACGAGGGTGATGCATTCCAACTTCATGTGGACAAAAGCCACTGTGCTCAGGACAATTCTGGACCTCATCCTATACATCCCTTCATCTGGCTATTCATTTGTATCCTTTATACTATCTTTTATAATAAACTGTTAAACATAAGTGTTTCTTCAAGTTCTGTAAGCCATTGCAGCAAATTTATTGAAACTGATGAGGGGGACACTGGAACCCCCAATTTGTAGCCAAGTCAGACAAAAGTGTAAGCAACTTGGAAACCCACTACTTGTAATCTGAATGTGAAGTGGGGGGCAGTCTTATACTGCTGAGCCCTTAACCTATGGGGTCTAACACTAACTCCAAAGAATTAGTGTCAGAATTGAATTAAATTGTAGGACACCTAGTTGGTGACTGCAGCACCAGGCCCTGGGCACTACATGACTTCTTTTTCATAAGGCCATTAATTTCAGGAGCAGAATAGCTGACTTTTCTAACACAGAGAAGAAGGCTTAGACAAAATGCAAAGACAGAGGAATTTATCCCAAATGAAAACAAGATAAGGCCACAGGCAGAGATCTAAGTGAAACAGATATAAGTAACATGCCTAATAGAGAATGTAAAGCAATAATCATAAGGATACTCACTGGACTTGAGAGAAGAATAGAAGACATCAGGGAGACCCTTAAAACGGAGATAAAAGAGTTAAAAAAGAATCAATCAATCAGAGATGAAGAATGCAACAAATGAGATTGGAAACAGACTTGGCAGAAAAAACAGCAAGATGGAAAAAGCAGAGGAATGAATTAGTGATATAACAAAATAATGGAAAATAATGAAGCTGAACAAAAGAGAGAAAGAAGAATATGCAACACAGTATAGACTTAGGGAACTCAGTGACTCCATCAAATGTAATAACATTTGTATTATAGGAGTCCCAGAAGAAGAAGACAGAGAAAAGAGGGCAGAAAATTTATTTTAGGGGCACCTGAGTGGCTCAGAAGGTTAAGCGTCTGCCTTCCACTCAGGTTATGAACCCAGAGTCCTGGAATCAAGCCCCACATCTGGCTCCTGGCTCAGCAGGGAGTCTCCTTTTCCCTCTCCAACTGCATCTCCCCCAGCTCATGCTCTCTCTATATATCTCTCTGTCTCAAATGAATAAATAAAATCTTAAAAAAAAGAAAGAAAGAAAGAAAGAAAGAAAGAAAGAAAGAAAGAAAGAAAGAAAAGAAAATTTATTTTAAGAAATAACAGCAGAAAACTTCCCTAATCTGGGGAAGAAAACAGACATCCAGATCCAGGAGGCACAGAGAACTCCCATCAAAATCAACAAAAACAGACCAATACTGAGACATATTGTAATTAAATTTGCAAAATATGGTAATAAAGAAAAAAAATCTTAGAAGCAGCAAGACAAAAGTAGTCCTTAACTTACAAGGGAAAACCCATAAGGCAAGCTGGAGATTTCTCAACATAAACTTGGCAAGCCAGAAAGGAGTGGCATGATATATTCAAAGTGCTGAATGGGAAAAATCTGCAGCCAAGAATACTCTATCCAGCAAGGCTATCATTCAAAATAGAAGGAGAGATCAGGAGTTTCTCAAACAAACAAAAACTGAAGGAGTTTGTGACCATTAAGCCAGGCCTGAAGAAATATTAAAGGGGACTCTTTGAGTGCAAAGGAGAGACCAAAAGTGACAAAGACAAGAAGGAACAGAGAAAATCTCCAGAAACAATGACAAAACAAGTGATAAAATGGAATAAACACATATCTATCAATAATTACTTTGAATGTAAATGGACTAAACACTCCAATCAAAAGACATAAGGTGTCAGAATGGATTAAAAAAAAAAAAAAAGACCCATCTATACGCTGCCTAGAAGAGATCCGTCTTAGACCTAAAGACACCTGCAGATTGAAAGTGAAGGGGTAGAGAAACATTTATCATGCAAATGGATGTCAAAAGAAAGTCAAAGTAGCAATACTTATATTGAACAAAGTAGACCTTTTTGCTCTTCTATTGTTTTTCTCCTGCTTTGGCATGAGGTACTACCTGGACTTATGGAATGATTTTTAAATGTGTTTCCTCTATTCCATTATTTGTAAGATTTTGATAAAAATTGTCATTAATTATTTTTTTAAATGATTGGTAGAAGTCACTAATGAAACCATGTAGTCTTAGACTTTCCTGTGCTGGGAGATTTTTGATTCGTAATTCAACTTTCATTCTTGTTATTGGTCTAAGAAGATTTCTTATTTCTTGGATTCAAGATTTATGATTCAATCACGGTAACTTGTACATTTTTAGGAATTATCTGGCATTTTTTCCTAAGTTATCTGATTTGTTAGTATGTAATTGTTTATGGTCATCTGTCATCATGCTATGTCTTTCTCTGTGGTTATCTGTTGTATTGTTTTCTCTTCTATTTCTTGTTTTTGGTTTTTGAGTCTTCTCTCTTTTTTTCTAAGGTAGTGTGTTAAAGCATTGCCAATTTTGTTCATTTTTTTGGAAAAACTGGTCATTACTTTCAATGTTATGTTTTTGTTTATTCTGGTCTCTAGTTTATTTATTTCTGATTTTTCTTTGTTAATTCTTTCCTCTACTAAATTTTAGCAAAGTTTCCTCTTTTTCTGGTTCTTTGTGGGTAACGTTAAGTTGTTTATTTGAACTTTTTTTCTTAAAACAAGCATTAAGAGCATAAAAAAAAGAAAAGAAAAGGTCCTAATGGCAATTTCCCATTAGTCTTATCTTTAGTGAGTCAGTGCAGTGCAGTTCAAACAGCAACTTTAAATTCAGATTTTTGTAAGTGTCCCATTTACCAGCTGCATGGACTTAGACAATTCTCAAAGTCTCAGTTTTCCCAATCAGCAATAATGATAAAACCTCAGAGCTATGATGAAGATGATGTGAAAAGACATATGAAAAAGGACGTATATATAAAGACTTGGCACAGTTTCTGGCCCATGGTGATATTCAATAAATGTATTTATATTCTCCCTCTTTCTCCATTTCCTTTACTTTCCCTCCCTCAAACTTATGAAGTCCCTAAAAAATAAATTGTATTAATCACAAAAAAATAAGTAAATAAAAATAAACAAATTGTAGATACTCAGTTGTTAGCTGCAGCCATTTAGAAAATTTCTTGGTGTGAAAAACCCACATATTTGGTGTTAGAAGTACTGTGAGTAGAGGAATATTTCTCTTTTACCTTTTCTGATAATATTATTATCAAATGATTGAGGTACTGCCTAGTTGAACATAGGTCTTACATCTTAAGATCACTTATGACAAGACACAGAAGTTGACCAGGACTCCTTTATATGCTATTTTCCAAGTGGTACCTTTATTCTGAAAGTATAGCATTTGGGGTCTGGCTTTTTCTTTCTGAACTGCTATCAAATTCTCTCTACCTGGTAAAATAAAGACTATGATCAATTGGGTTGGGTACCACAGCTTCTCTTCAAGCAAGCCCATGATGTGTCGATCAACTAGCCAAGTCAATTGATGAAATGTTCTGTAGAAGATGTGAGTAATATATTATTGACCATTTTCTTACTTAGAAAATGGAGGGAGTCTGAGCAGTTGCTTATTAAAGTTTGTCTCACCCACCCCACAGTTTCAGTTTTCAATTTAAGTTTTCTAGTTTATGCATTATGTGAGGGTTCTAAAATTATTGCACTCAGCCTAACCAAAGGCATATGAGTTTATATTTATTGGTGTAAATAGCAATTTAGCAGGGTGATGGTATTTGTTACACACAAGTAATTTGAATTCAGTCAATTTTCTTTGCAAAATTCAGATTACAGCCAGTATTAAATTCTTCACAAGAAATCAAACAAACAGAAGCAATATGTGCTATGAAATGAAAGAAACCCAAACAAGCTCAGAGGCGGTTTGGCTCTGCCAGGTGATGTTATTGAATTTGGCACTGTGAAAAAAGCGTTCAAAGAATACAGCCACCCAGGACTACTGGATTTCAACAGAGCGAATTTGGACGGATTAAGGCATCTAGCCAACAAGACACAGAGGGACAGCCCACAGCACAAGTAGTAAGTGCTATTCCCAGCAGTCTCAGAGGGCCCCCTGAGTAAAAATTCAGTGGATTGGAATTTCTCTAAAAGGAACATAAATCTTTAGATGGATTCACCAAAGGGGGTGTAATTCAAAGACCTGGGCAGAATATCACGCTGGCTACAGAGGGAAGTAAAGGGGGAAAAGAGAGTGGGACAAGAAAGAGCTACAGGGAGGAAACAGGCAAGCAGTCTAGGGCTGAATACATTCTAGGAAGCAAGATAAGGAAAAGTAATTAAAGACAGATTCCTCCAGACCTATGAGGGAAAGGGGGGAAATGAACACAGGATGCAAGAGTAACAAGACCAATAAATGAGCAAGAAGGTGAAAAATATATTCCAATGAAACAAATACTATAACTGGCCAGTAAGTATCCTTCTTTTTCCTATGTTTTCATATCCTATTCCTACAGGTCTTTCCTTGGTTTTTGAATATAACATAAAGTTTCTCTGCTTGTGGCTGAGTCTTTACTCTTTTCTCTGCCCACAGAATTCTGTCATTCCTACCTATGAGACTAGCTAATAATTCTCACTCATTGGATTTCAGTTTAAATATCATTTCCTCCAGAAAGCACTCCTGATCAATCTATCTGTTAGAGGTTCCAACAGCACTTTGTTTTTGAGACACAATACACTTGCAATTAATTAAATAGCTGAGTTCTCTGACAGAAAAATCTGTGAAAGCAAGGACTATATCTGCCTTATTGACACTGATGTCTTCAGTACCTAGAAAGTGATTAGGTGAATTTTCTGGATGAATATAAAGGAAAATTCATTTGACAATTGTACAGTTGACCCTTGAACAACACAGGTTTGAACTACATGGTCCACTTATATGTGGATTTTTTCCATGAATATTGTATAGTACTATAAATGTATTTTCTCTTCTGTATGATTTTCTGAATAACATTTTCTTTTCTCTAGCTTACTATATTGTAAGAATATAGTACATAATACATATAGCATACAAAATATATGTTAATTGACTATGGTGTCAGTAAGCCTTCCTGTCAACCGTAGGTTATTAGTAGTTAAGTTTTGGGGGAGTCAAAAGTTGTATGTGGATTTTTAACTGCACAGGGTGGGGGTTGGTGCCCTTAACCCCCATGTGGCTGGGGTCAACTGTAGTATATTCAAGTATATGGTAGCTAGGCTCACAGCAATGTCATGGTTGTCCTGTCTCTGCTGTGTATTTCTTCACCCCTTCCTCACTTGAACACATGGTTTAATTAACTTCATGGCCCACCTTTGACAGACAGTGTAAGTTGGCTCACATATCACCTATTTCCAACCCTTTTTTCCTTTCTCTTGCTTTCTGTATTAGTCAGGATACCAACTTATGCTGTGATAACAAATAACCCACAAATTTCTGTGATTTAAATAAAAGAGCTTTATTTACCACCTATGCAAATCCACTATGGGGCCAGGCAACTGTCCAGGGCAGCTGTCCCCAAAACTAAGGCTCAGTAATCCAAGCTGCCTTGGTCTTATGGCAACCCCATAGTAGTAACATGCTTGCTCTGTTTCCATGCTTGCTCTGATGTAGAAGGGAGCATAGAGTCTCACAGTGGCTCTTGAACGCCTTGGCCTAAAAGTGACACTTGTTGTAAATACCATGTTGGGAAAACTATCCACAGGCCCACATTTAACTTCATGGGATAAGAAAGTGTTTCAGAAGTAGAGGAGAACTAGACAATAGTAGATGTTGCTAATGTCTATGACATCTTCTAATCTATAGCCTGGAAAGCTACATACTCATTTCTCAACCTCCCTTGCAGCTCAATGTAGCCATGGGAGATGGAGGAATATTTCTTCTTTACCAACCCACTTTTAGAAGTCCCTGGAGGACTCTGTCTAACCTGATGGTCTGAAGTTCCCACTTCTGGACCTATTCCTGTAGTCCTTCAGTTGGTCAGCTTGAGTCAGGCAACATCACTTCAGCTCCAAGTAACAGGAAAAATGATCACTGGCTTAAAGAAATTTAGGTATGAATCATTGAAATGCTTTCTTTGGTATCTCAGAGCTACTGAGTCAACTCGAGCAGTTGCCTGCATTTGTAGTCCCTGTCATGTGAAACATATATGCCTCTAAATTCATTTAAGCCAACTCTTTTGTGTGGGAAGTTGAGAAGATATGAGCCCAGGATTTACTTGCTGCCATAGTGCCAGTCTCACTGAGATAGCCAGTCTGAAAGAAAGAAAAAAGCCCACAAAGAAGCAAAGAGTGAGTAATGATGGAGAGAAAAACAGAGAGAAAGAGACCTGAGAGCTTTCAAGCTCAGGGATCCAACTGATACTGTAGAGCATGTTACACCCTTTGAATCACTTTCCTAGCCATTGTCTCATTTTAAATAATAATTTCAATGAGACAGGCAGGGCAGATATCATTAGCAGAGTGTATGGAAGTCTGGAAACGTGAGGGCTAGTACCAGATTTGTCACCCATTCACTGTTCAGGCTTAAGCATGTCTGTAAAACAAGGATTTTGAGCTAGTCTGCTATGGGAAATACAAACTTAACCTTTGGCCTCAGAAACATTTTTAAAGTCTAGCTCATCCATTCATAGGCTGTATAACTTCTGGTAAATTTAATTAACCTACCTAAGTTTCTTTTACTTCATCTGAAAAATTGGGATGATAACATGTTCTTCACTCTGTTGTAACAATTAAACAAAATAAAGATCAAACATCTAGCACAATGCTTGACCCATAATATTTGGGTCATGTGTATTTCTCAATAAACATAATTTCCCTGCCACTACATTTGTCTTCTCCCAAGGTTTCCCTTCAACCAGGAAATTACATTCTCATTTTACAAATGAGTTTACTGAGTCACTGAAGGGTTAAAGACTTGCTCAGATCAATCTCACTAGCCAGCGTTTGAAATGGGACCCAGTTCTGAAATGGTATCATAATCTATGTCTCTAGACTAACGGTCTTGTATTATTTCCATGATGTCCAAACCCCCATAATCCCTTTGATTCATCCAGCATTCATCAAGCAGGTACTATGCAAAAGCAAACTTTTCACCATCCCTCAAGGCCCCATGTTCCTCCCACTGCCATAATCTCCCTACAAACACAGGATGTTTATAGTATTGTATAATTTTAGAACTGAAAGAGACCTTAACAGTAATTTACTTTAACTTCCTACTCAGAACCAGAATTCCCTTTCTAACATCCCTGATTTGTGGCCATCTAGCTTCTGACAGGATATTCCAGAAGAGATGTCATTGATGATGAAAATGCTGCGGCTCTGGTGACATGCTTTTAGAAGTCAGCCTTCTTTTGGTATCAGAATTTTAACTCTTGGTATCAGAAATTTAACTCAAACTACCTGTGCCAAAAAGAATATATTTTCTCATATACTAATCTCTGGATTTAGGTCAGGTTTCAGGCATTTCCAAATAAAGGGGCTTGACTACTTCCATCAGGATCTGATCTTACTCTCTCTAGTCCTTATCGCTATCCCTGAACCAGTCACAATATCACAGGGATGCAAAATTCTGATTTGCCAAGCTCAAGACTCATACTCAATCCTGTTCTCAGGGATAGAGTCAGCACCAGTAAACCTTAAGGTCTGAGGGTGAAGAGTGGGACAGCTCCCCAGAAGAAATCAGGATAATATCACTAAGAAGGAAAAATAGAAATTAAGCAGGAAAAAACAACAAAGTTCACTACATGCTATCTTGTTTCATATCCTGAACCAGAAAAGGGAGTTATGGACTTCTTTTCCAAAACCTTGAAGGTTAAAATAAAGCTAATATTTGGAACATGCCCTGCATTATACTGTATCTGCTGGGAATTCTTTTGACTGCAAGTAACTAAATGACCAACAAATACCTGCTTAAACAATATAAAATTCATTTTTCTCACAGATAAAATGAATTATTTTTAGCCCTGATTCATAAGTTTAACAATGTCAGGTCCCTGGGTTGACAACTCTGAGGCTCAGATAGTATATCCTGAAGACAGCAAGGTGGTCACACCAACTCTAAGAAACATGCCCTCAAAGTCAGGAAGCAAAAGGCAGTTTAGAGCAATTTGGAAACTTCTTTCTGACCTAGAAGAGAAATCTCTTTCCCAGAAACCTTCAGAAGACCTCTCTTTATCTCTCACTGGCCAGAAGTGGGTCACATGGCCATATCCAGCAGTAGGCAATCTGCTTTCCTAGGCTCTAGAGTGGGAGGTAGACCGAAGGGGGTCATGACTTTGAGTATCAGCATTGTCTACCATTAATATGTTAGCAAATGATCCCTCTTCCTTCCACCCAACCAAATAAGGCTCTTTGCCCTATTAGATCTGAAGAGAATAGGTCTTGACCCCTTTACCTCTATTCCAAAAGAGTAATCAGACCTGTTCAAAATAGCAATTGAATTGTAAACTCTACAGAAAGAAAAATCAAAAATTATGTTTATATTCCATAGAAACTAGCAGTGTCTGGCAAATTGCAGACAATAAATATTTTAAACTAAACCAAATGTCCTGCTCAAATACAGTCATTTTTCTATTGATGGGCAATATTAATCACAGATGAAAATTTACCTATTTGCTTTTTTAGAGTTTTCTCCTTTAGTAGCAATTGGTGTTAGTTCACACATAGGGAACCATTATACTGGGTTTTAATATGTTGGTTTGCTTGCTGTTTCTTTGTTCAACAATCAAGTGATTTGTAAGAGAAGGAAATTTCATTAGCCACGTGTTCTAATCCAGTGGTTCCCAAACTTTCCATGGAGAGACTATGTCAAAATCACTCAGGAAGCTTTTATTTACAGATTCCAACTCACCAGCCTCAGAATTTCTGATTCCATGGGTTCCAGGTAAAGCCTTGGTAATCGCATTTTTTAAAAGTTTCCAATTTCAGCTGAGTTTTGATATACTAGTCAAACAAATCAAACTAATCAACTCAAATAGACTAAACAGCTCTATTTTCATTCACACTTTGCAGTCTAGTAGGCAACCTATTGTCAAAAGTCTGCCCAGCAACCCAGTGTCTACTTTAACTATTGAGAGACCTCAAACAGTTGAAATCCTTCCAAAAAGATAGGGAATGTCTCATTCATGGGGCCTTTCTGAGATGGTAATTTTAATGCCTGCCATATAGACAATAAATTTGCCAAGCTCTGTGTCTTCCCAGAAACCAGTCCAAAGAAAATTCATAAACCAAAGTCATCAACTGTTTCTGCCTCCCCAGCAGGAATCTCTCACTCCCACTCCCCGGACACATGATCCATATCAATGACGAACACTAAAACACCATCTTGCATATACTTATGCTCAGTCAGATACATGAAAATTCCTCTTTGTTCTTATCCACTTAATGTTTTGCCCAATTTTCCCAGCTCAATGGTCTGCAAAATCTTTGAGATTTCCCCCACACTCCAACTCATAGCTCTTTGCTCCACTTTATATTGGAGGCCTACTGACCCAGAATGTCAAAGTGAGCCAAACATCATAATATCGTTCATTTATCCAGCCAACAGAAAGAATGATCTGCCTCAGGGTGCATTATTTTTCCATCTGCCCAGTAAACACAGTAATGTACAGCAAGAAAAGCAAATGTTTCTTGCAACCTATCTCTAAACCCCTGAGCACTGAGATATAACATTTCTTGGCCTTTAAAATTAGGTTGTTTTAATCAAAGGGGAATTGTCTGTACCTAACACCTATCCCACTGAAAAGTTGGTATTTGACTCTATCATTCTACAAAACACACAAATGACACACAAAGAGGAGTCTTCACCCAAGCACGACAGGCAAATCCCCAGTTTGTTAGGGCAATAGCCAGTGTTTTCAGCCTTTGATACTTCCTCTTGAAGGAAGAACAAAAAGACAGATTGATTTTCCCACTGAACAAATGGTAGGCCTCCACCCAGGGACCTCCAGTCCTGAGAAGGAGACTGTCAATCAAAAGGTAAATCCTGGCTCTTGACTGCTCTCTTCACTTGGCCTCCCTCCCTCCCTCCCACTTTCAGTTAACTGGAACATCCAAAGACTAACAATTCAGCAATGCAATATGGTTAACAAAATCTGATGTAAATACTTACCAAGGAAACAATTTCCCCACTGTATTTACTATTCCTTCTATCTTTCTGAATATGTTCTACTTTCCTTTGAGCTACATGTTGAAAGAATATGGGCACGTATTGCATGGTGCACTGGGTGTTATACACAACTAATGAATCATCAAACTTTACTTCAAAAACCAGGGATGTACTGTATGGTGACTAACATAATATAATAAAAAAAATATTAATTAAAAAAAAAGAAAAGAAAGAATAAAGAATCTAGATGTAAGTGAGTATAACAATTAGAGTTGGGGATCTATTAGGAAAACAGCCTAATGTTTCATAGTTTGAAGAACCTGGGAAGCTGGAGGGGGGCTGGGGGCAGTGTGACAAAATAAGACTTTCTAAAAACTACCAAAGGGATACACAGTGAGTATTGAGCACAAAGAAATAAGCAAAATTACAATAAGAGATGTGGCAATTAGTGTTAGAAAAAATATTGTATTAATCAATGCTAATTATTGAGCACAGTTATGACTATCTGAGAAAATAGATTAGAGATTTCCCCAGATTCTCACATGTTAAGTATGTGGTAAAGTCAGGATTTAAGCCCAGGTCTGACAGACTCCATGGAGGGTTGGGTAGGTTTATGGAGAGACATGGAAGGAAATAGTAAAAGAAAACCTCACCTCGTTTTCTTAACCTCATTAGTGAAACTGACATTATGACTTTATTTCCATTCCCACCCTCCTCTAATCAGGATGGCCATGTTTTGCTACTTTTTTTTTTTTTTTTGCCACTGTTTATGACAAAGTTTTAGGATAGAATATCTAGAGTTGCTATGGCCAGTCAACAGAAAAGTGTATAATTGTACTATTCTAAGACTGTATTATTGTAAAACAAGATTTGTTTCTGCCCCTGGGGTCTTCCTCCCTGTGAGAAGATTATACATCTTGCCCTATTGACATTAGGTTCAGTCATACGACTTGTGTTACCCCTTCTTGTAGGGGGTTTGTGCATCCTTACCCTAGTGAAATCAGGAGCACTCATGTGAATTTCTTTGGCCAGTGAAATGTAGGCAAAAGTAATGCATGTCAATACATTCTTACTTCCAAATAAGAACTTTTAGAGCCAGTTCATGTCCACCATGTCTTGTTTCCTTTTGTCGCAGGCTGTCAGTGACCCAACTAGAAGCTGCTCTGTCTGCCTGAGAGGAGTGATAACAGCATCAAGTGGAATCAGAGCCAACCTATGATGAAAATTCAGTGTAAGCACAAAGTAAATCTTTGTTGTTGTCACCATTAAGATTTCAGGGTCATTTGTTACTGCAACATAAGGTAGTGTAATCTGACTGATAAGAAAGTGATTCTGATATCTGTATTCCAATGCTTCCTAAGCAACTGTCCTAAAACTAGAGTATCTGGAGTCAATACAGGGTGGATGTCTACTTCATCATGACTTCTTCATCCAAACCACTTTATCTAAACTGCTTCAACCAAATCCTTTCCTCCAAGTCCTACAAATTTGGGCTGGGAGTAAAAAACATAATTTTTTAATCTATATATAGAATGCCTCCACTAGTTCTGTTTAAAAAAACAAACAAACAAATCAATGTAAACACTGCCTAAAATTGGACATAGTCCTTAAGACTTAATCAATGCTATTATAATCAATCTGACATGGGTTCTAAATCACCAGTTACCACATGTGAGATTGGGGGCATATTATTACCTGTCTCTTCAAATTATGGTTCACTTATTGGTAAAACAAGAATAATGGTATTGTGGGAAGTGTGGACTCAGAGAGGTATCAGGAAAATGCAAATCAAAACCACAATGAGATAGCACCTCAACTGGCTAAGATGATACTATCAAAAGACAAGAGGTAATAAGTGTTGGGGAAGCTGCAGAGAAAAGGGAACTCTTACACACTGTTGGTGGGAATGTGCATTGGTAAACAGTATGGAGGTTCCTTCAAAAATTAAAAAGAGGACCACCATATGATTCAGCAATTCCATTGCTGGGTATATATGAAAGGAAACTATCTCAAAGAAATACCTGTACCCCCATGTTATTTTAAGATTATACACAATAACCAAAACATGGAAACAATCTAAGTATCTACCAATGGATAAATGGATAAAGAAAATATTATATGTGTCTGTGTGTGTAATATTTTATATATTATATATATGAAATGGAGTATTATTCAACTATTAAAAAGAGGATATCCTGCCAATTGCAACAACATGGATGGACCTTGAGGGCATTATGCTATGTAAAATAAGTCAGAGATACGTACCTATTATATGATCTCATTTATATGTGGTATCTTAAAAAAAAAAAAAAAACTGACCACACAGAACGAGAGAACAGATTGGTGGTGCCATTGGCAGGGGGTACAGGCAGGAGGTACAGTGGGGAAATTACTGGAAGTGGCCAAAAGGCACAAACTTTATTTATAAAACTAATAAATTCTAGGTATGTAATGTACAGCATAGTGATTATAGTTAACAATACTGTATTGTATATTTGAAAGTTGCTAAGGGAGCAGATCATAAAAGTTCTCATTATAAGAAAAACAACTGTAACCTAATGAGGTGATGGATGTTAACTAAACTTGTTGTGGTAATCATTTCCCAATATACACATATATCCAATCATTACAATGTACAACTTAAACTTATACAATATTTTATGTCAGTTATATCTCAATAAAACTGGAAAAAGTAAACACTCTAAAATGTATAGAATAAAAGATGGGTATTGTGGGGATAAAATGAGTTAAAGTACATAAAATCCTTGCCTGCACCTGCCACATGGTTAAAGCACCCAACAAATGTTAATTACTTTTATGAACAAAGGCACTGCAGGGTATAAGAGGATAATTCACAGTCTAATAGGGATGACAAAATATAATCATAAATAACTACAATAAAAGCAAAATGTTTCAAAATGCTTTAAGAGTGCCACAGATAAAGTGTTACAGAAGAACAGAGGAGGAAAGACAAAACAAGTGTAACTGGAAAGGAAGGAGAGAGAAATCAGAGACGACTTCACGGAAAAGTTGGCATTGGAATTGGACCACTTACATTATTCAAGATCCTTTAAATATGGATCTACACTCTACAGTTTTCCCAGATTCTAGCTGCAAGAAAATTCTCTTTCTTGAAAATTTTCAATCCTTCCCTTTAAAAGACAGTAAACTGTGACCTATCATGCTTCCTTCTCTTCATTTGAGTGAAAGATCTGGACAAATATAATATCTAATTTTGGGAATCATCTCAGACTTTGTCCCCCACACCACCTTTCTTCCTTAGGCTTCTGATTTTGCCCTTGGTCATTTTTTACTACCTTAGGTAAACCTCATGCCTGTATTTTTATCATAAGCTTCCTCAAGTCCATTCTTGCACATTGGTAGGGAATGTGCTTTAAATAAATAAAATATGTTTTTATCTTCCTGGGCTTTCTTTAGCCTTTTATTTTGGTAACTTGTTTAAGGATAGAGGAGATTACTCATTCTTTTGTAGCTTTTCCAGGAAAGTAAGTAAAATAAGCAAGGCTGTAATGCATGGATACCAACACCATTAGCATTTTTGTCATTTGATAAAAAGGCAATCCATACTAAAACATATTATCAGGAAAACAAGAACCCAACAGACTTACTTGTATGAATTGACCATTTGAAACTCTGAACTATTAATTTCATTGTAGTCATTGATGTAATGCCCTTTCATAAAACCTAAAGGAAATGTCTAAAAGGATTTTTAAAACTAAAATGGCCAACCTGATAATCACATCCATCAGTAATTGTTAACAGAGTGGCAAAATAATACATCCCTGTCAAAATTAAACTTTCATTCAGAACAAGTAGTAAAGAATTGCAGAGAAAGCTTTCTGTTCATTAAAACACGACATGTTTACTACATAATGAGGAATTGTTCTCTGGCAAAAAGAGCTTGGAAAACAGTTCACTGGTAACTCATAGCTCAGTTTTTTAGAAACTTTTGTAGAAAATTACATATCTTTCTTATGTAACTTAAGATTTGCACTAATATAGTACCATGTCCATTTCATAGCTCACCTTTGCCAATATTCATTTATAAAGAAAAATAGAAAATAAATGGGAAAAGGCCCATATCCCGAAGATAACCCTATTGAGCTTTGGTTTATCACACTGTTTTCCAAGCTATTTAAACTGTGTACACTAAAAATTATTTTATGAATGTGTTTCCATATCAATATATCATCATTTTCTATTATTACATGGAATTCTATCATTTAAATATCATTAAATTTCACATAATATACTTAATAAATCCCCACTACTAAGGATTTTGGATAATTCATTTGCTATGAATATCATTATACAATTGTCTTTACATATATATAATTGGTTCTTTCTGATAATTTCCTCTAAGTGGAATTTTCTATATCAAAAAAAGCACGTTTAAGGCCTTTGATACAATTTCCCAAAACCCATTTATATGCTATAAGCAGTGTAAGAAACTATTGACATTTCCTTGTGCTCTCTACAACAGAATATTATTAATCCTTTTTAAATGTTGGTTCTTATAACATGTGTGTTTTAATTTCTAAGTAAGTCTTTCTTACTTAAAGATTAGGGGGGCTCCATAGCATGAGATTCATCCAAGAATTCTCTCAGACCTAGTAGCTTACAGTGTAATCGTAATCATGTCTTTTTCTGACAGTGAGAGTGTGCAGTACCAGTCTACATCCTTCATCATGGGCTTATTAACGTGGCATTACTGCAGAGTTGCCTGACCTAGCTCTGGGATATCTTACAAGAAGGCATGTCACCTACAGTTTGAATAGAATGGTAGGGTCAGGCTCTACCCAGCCTCTCAGGTAAAGTGCCACTTCACTAAACTAAATGATACCCAGGTACTAGCAATTTACGTCGTGGTATCCTGCTATGTCAGAAGGATTGAAGCACTCCTCATCATAAGTGCTGTAGAGGAACAATCTTGTTCATTCCTGAGATTTAGAAGGAAGAACTTAACCTTTACGCTTAAGTATTTCCGACATATAAATTAAAAGGAAACTGGTTGCAATTATAAACGAGCATTGCGAAACATAAATTGTGAATGTCAGGGCTGAATACCATTTAAATCAACCATGAATATTTCTGTATCTCTACAGGGTCAGTATTAAAACCCTTTTTTCCCATGATTAGAGATTAACAGGCAAAGGTATTTACCTTGATTCTGTAATTCTGAAACAACAAAAAGCCCCACTAGCTTTTTGTGATAAAGAAAATGGGAAATGGGAAGCATGCCCTTTAAATACCAACTTCTAATTGCAAAGATGTGAATATGTAAATCCAATTACATACGTTTAAGGATTAGACATTAATTGGATCTGCCTTGATATAAATTGCACACTTAATTCTTTTATTAGAAGTGATCATCACTTTCCATTTTGGCATTTGGTAATAACTGACAAAATATCACAGCTTCTCTCTTGCTCTGAGATTTGTTGAGACGACATTATAGCTCACACAGATTAAATATCTTTGTCCTGAACTCTGGAGCCATTAGAATATGTGATAACACTTTACTTGAAAGGAATACAGAAGTGATCGTACCACTATGACCTCTTAATCACTGGACATTTAGACTCAGCCACACATCCTAATTGGCTGACAGGTAGTAAGAAATGGTCAGATAGTAGGAGAGAGAGTTCTCTGATAAAGAATTTAAAGAATGCTCTTTGGGGACATGCTCATCTTTGCTCCTGCCTCACTGATACCACACAAGCAATTGAGACTCGTTGGCATCCTTCTATGTCCTTCTATACCTCTTTTTATAATAATTTGTTGATATCAGTTGTGATGGCTAAGTGATGCCCTGATTCTTGGTAAACATTATTTCTGGATGTGTCTGTAAAGTGTTTCTGGAAGAGACTGACATTTGAATTGGTGAAATGAGTAAAGCAGATGACCCTCCCCAGTGGGGGTGGGCATCATCCATTCACTGAGGGCCCAAACTGAATAAAAAGAAGGGGGAAGAGTGAATTCACTTTCTCTCTGTTTGAGCTAGAGCATTCATCTTCTCCTGCCCTCAAACATTGGCCCTCCTGATTCTCAGGCCTTTGTACTTGGACCTATTACACCACCAGCTTTCCTGTTTCTCCAGCTTACAGAAAGTAGGCTGAGGACTTCTTGGCTATCATAATAACATAAGCCTATTTCTATGGTAAATATCTCTCTAAGTAGATAGATAGACAGAGGCAGATATAGAAATAGAGAAATATATATCACCAAGATCACCAGGCGTAAAAGACATGATTAGACTCTTCTGGTCATTTGAGCATTGTAATAACACCTACTCACCTTTAGAGTCCTTATTCCAACATCATATATATACAATATCTTATTGAATACCCTCTCTCATACATATATGAGACACTATACTACTACATACTAAATACTAAAATACTAAAATATATATCTCCCTACATATATATTATGTATATCTATGCCATACTATAATAGATATCTCATATATCTATGATACATATAATAGATATCTATATCCATTATATAATATATTCCAAGAAGTGAGGAGCAGTTGCCAAGACCCTGAGGAGGAGCAGATTTGGTGTGTTCTAGAAATAGAAAGGAGATCAGTATGTCCTTTGGTTGCATGTGGAGGAGGAAAGGAGGGTAAAAGGAAATTCCCTCAGAGTGGTAACTAGAGGGAAAATCATGTATGTCCTCAAAGGTAGCAGTAAGAATGTTAGTCCAGGTGATATGTCCATTTAGAAAATTTGAGCAGATTTGACTTTTTTTAAAAAAAATCATTCTCACTTCTGAGTAGAGAAAAGACAACCAAGACGCTAGCAGTGCAAACGAGAAGATGGTTAGGCAATAGCTGAAATTATCCAGGCAAGAAATGCTGGTTTGGGACTGGGCAGAGGAAACAGAAGATAGAAGCAACAGTATTTGTTGATCTGGAATGGGAAAAAAAGAGAAGTCAAGATGACTTCTAGGTTTTTGGCCTGAGCAACTAGAAAAACAAGTTGTCATTTATTGAGAAGGAAGACTAAGAGAGAAGCAGGTTGGGAAATTCAATTTTTTAGACATTTTAGTTTGAGATAACTACTTGATATCAAATTGAGATTTTGAGTGGGCAGATTTTGAGTGGGCTGATGTATAAAGTTCAGAGGTGAAGTCAAGGTAGGCTATGTATATTTGGGAGTTATAGATGGTATTTAAAGCATAAGAGTAGATGAGATCACCAAAGGAATGATTTAGATATAGAGAAGATCAAATCCTATATTCAGGGGCATTCCAATTTATAGAGAGCTGAAAGATGAGGAGAACTTAGCAGAGGATACTGGGAAATAGTGTCCAGTGAAGGATGAGTGAGAAAGTCTCTTAGTATAAATAAAAATATAGTATTATACCTATAATTAGTCATTAATCATTATGGGTAATTTACTCTGCCTGGGCTCTGTGACAACATGTAAATGAATTAAAAATGTTACGGCTCTCTAAGGGAGCACATTGAATAGCTATACTAGTCAGTCTCCTAAAATGGCTATCAATGAGTCCTCCTAATATTCACATCCTGCGTAATCCCCTCTCTTTAAGTATGGACTGGACCTAGTGACTTGTTTCTAATGAATAAAATATAGTAAAAGTGATGTGAGGTCACGTCTAAGATTAAGTTACAGAACATTGAGACTTACATCTTGCTAACATTCTCTCTCTAGCTCTTCCTACATGCTTCTCCTGATGAAGATGACCACTTGGCAAAGGTCTGAGGGGCACCTCTACCCAACCAGACAATGAAGAACTAAGATCCTCGGTCCAACAACCCTTGAGTAAACTGAATTCTTCCAACAACTATTTGAGTGAGCTTGGAAGCAGATCCTTCCCCAGAAGAACCTTCAGATGAGATCACAGACTCAAGGTCAGCACCTTGATTGCAGCCTATGAAAGACTAGGAAGGTATTAAGCCATGACTAGATTCCTCATCCATAGAAACCAGGAGATAATAAACGTAGTTTTAAGCCATGACTAGATTTCAGATCTGCAGAAACTGAAATCATAAATGTTGTTTTAAGCCACTAAATTTTGAGTAATTTGTTATTCAGCAATAGATAACAAATGCAGTAAGGAAAATAAGACAATTCAGAGCTCACTATAAAACAAAGCAGCATTTATTGAAGCTCCCTTCCCCCATTCTTATTTCAGGCATCTAATACTCTATGATAAGAGTCATAATAATCTTAGTATGAATCATCATCATTGAGCCAACTTTCCTCTGGTATAGTTGCAGTTTGGGTCTTATATAAAATTGAAGAATGAAAAGAATCAGTGAACAAGTAAGAAGAAAATTTTTGAATAAAAATACTTTCCTAGCACCTCTGAATTAATACTGCAGAACATAGCCAGACTCCAGTCCTGCTTTAAACACTTTAAATCATCTCATTTGTTTTGAAACTCCTCTCTCCTCTCCTGCTGACTTTTCAGCTAGTCCATCCCCACCTTGGTGACATAACTCTAATTTAAGCTTCTTTCAAAACCCATTATGATTTCCACTTCACTGCCCTTGAATGCCGTTGAATTAAGATACCAGCATAATTAATGGACCACCTCGCTAACACTATTTCTTCTTCATATCATGAGGAAATGTCAAGTCACATTTCTTTTGGAAATCAACACTAGTAACAGATTTCACTGTCATTTATAAATTAGTTAAGAAATAAAAAGACAGGGGCACCTGGGTGGCGCAGTCGTTAAGCGTCTGCCTTCGGCTCAGGGCGTGATCCCAGTGTTATGGGATCGAGCCCCACATCAGGCTCCTCTGCTATGAGCCTGCTTCTTCCTCTCCCACTCCCCCTGTTTGTGTTCCCTCTCTCGCTGGCTGTCTCTATCTCTGTCAAATAAATAAATAAAATCTTTAAAAAAAAAAAAAAGAAAGAAAAAGACAAAGACATACAGAAATAGTTAAAAGATTTATTCACACAATAATCATATAAGCTTCTAAATAGTTTTCTTTAAAAAATAAGGGGACCATGAGGGTTCACTTTTTGTGTCAACTTGATTGTACTAAGGAATGCCCAAATAGTTGATAAAAGATTATTTCTGAGTGTGTCTTAGAGGATGTGTCTGGAAGATACTTAGCATTTGAACTGGTAGACTGAGTAAAGAAGATCACCTTCACCAGTGTAGGTGGACATCATCCACTCCACTGAGGACCTGAAGAGTACAAAAGGTGGAGGAACGGAAATTTGATCTTTATGCTTGAGCTAGGACATCTATCTTCTCCTCCTCTAGAACACTGACACTTTTGCTTCTCAAGCCTTCAGACTCAGACTGAATTACACCACTGGCTTTCCTATTTCTCCAGCTTGCAGATGGCAGACCATGGGACTTCCTGGCAGATAGTGACTCTGTTTCTCTGGAGAACCTAACACAGGGACTCCTTGTCCCCCAAAAATAGTAGACTGAGTTGATGCAGATCAATTACTCACTACAAATAACCATAGAAACTCTAGATTTAATATAACAAAAAACTATCTTAAGCATTATAGCTGGATGCAAAACAAAATACAAACAACTCTTCTTTTTTTCCTGGTTAAAACTAGAGGAAACATCAGTCCAGAGTGGAAGTGTAGCAGGTTGCTCAATTCCAGGGAGATGTTATTATAGGATAAATGGCATTCCTGGAATTAACCTGATAGGTGGGGACAGAAGTGATAGCATGCTGGAATGTAGGTCCTAGAAGCTGCAGGCTGAGGTTTTAAAGCTCTAGAGGGAGCAGAAGCCATGTGTATTAGTTTTCTGTGGCTGCTGTGACAAACTTGGTAGCTTAAAACAACAGAAATTTATTTCCTCATTGTTCTGAAGGCCAGAAGCCTGAAATCAGGGTGCCAGAAGAACCTGCCCCCTCAGGAGGCTCGGAGGGAAAATCTGTTCTTCACCTCTTCCTACTGCTGGTGACTGCAGGCATTCCTTAGCTTGTAGATGCATCACTCCAGTCTCTGCCTCTGTCTTAAATTGCCTTCTCCTCTGTGTGTCCACGTCTTCTACTTTTCCTACTGTCTCAAATCTCCCTCTGCTTCTCTCTTATAAGGAAACTTGCCAGTGGATTTAGAGACCGCCTAATTATCCAAGATGATCATCTCACCTCAAGATCCTTAACTTAATCACATCTGGCAGGGATACTTTTCCAAATAAGGTAATATTTACAAACTCTAGGGATTAGGACATAGATATATCTTTGGGCCCATCTTTCAGCCCATCATACTACAGTCTTAACCTAAGAGACAGAAGCTGGAAAGCTGCATAAGGTGAGAATGCTCAAGACATGACCCGACCTGTAGGGGAAAAAGGAGTAGAAAAATTCTACACAATAAGTTAAAAACTTACAAGACATTTTGCTGTCGACTCCAGGCACTGGGTGGGGAAAAAATAAACACCTTCTAAGATAAATATGAAAAATAGGAATGCCAAGGCCACACCACATGTGGTTGTGATATACAAATGTATGCTTTGTAGGTGGTATGAATTACAAGCCTGGAAGTTGACATAATTTTTCCAGAACCCATGAAAACCCCAAATCACTAAAGAAGCAAGTGTAAAATCACTCTGTAAGGACACACCCACAATTCCAAGAACACAGATGTCCCACAGAAATTATTTTACTTCAAGGAAACCGGAAGACCTAGATTCCAGTTTCAAATGTGCACCTGATCTCTGACACCACTAAGCAGTGTGGGCCTGGTTCTCTACTGTTATAACGCAGCCTCTGCCACGCCCCAGGACAGGCCTTCTAGGAATATGGAGAAATTAAAAGGCTATGTGTAGAAAGATACCATTTATAGGTATATATACAAAAATATAAAATGCATATAATGATCAAATTTCTGTGCACATTTTCCCTTTAATCCAACATGTATAGCGGTAAAAGTTGAAAGATTCTTCTGAATAACTTATCTGGTCTGGATACATTTGGAAGAGATTGTTCTGTGCCATAGGACACAAGAACAGCAATATAAATGTGAGCATTTGTCACCTTTACACATCAAATGAGAAGATTTTTAATATTTAGAAACTCACTGACATTCCCCCTAGAAAGTCATTTCCAAATACCCTTTAAAAAGTGAATGTGTAATGGAAAATTTAACTTTCCTATTCGCAGCTTCATGTCACCGTATTTCCTTACTTTTAAAAATCAATAGGTGCTATTAATCATTTCTTTCAATACCCAGGGGTTTCAGATGCCTTAAAGGTGAGCTGCAAAAGTTTGGGAAGGGTATTCACGAAGAATGAGCCAATTGGTGGAGAAAAACTACCTCAAGAGTTATCCATAATCACAGGCATTGTTAGTTACCAAAAAATTATTATCGTGTCACTCCCGAGATCTCAGACTTCAGAAGTATCACAATAAACCAATATAACCCCCAAATTATAGATAATGAAATCCTTGTAAGCCAGAATCTTAAACAAGGACTTTGCTCTCTGACTCATAGCCCAAGGACAGGAATATCTGGGGGTTGATTGCTGCTATCTTTAATATCTTTCTCCTTTTTGTTTTGTGCATATCCTTATAGTCAATGTGGTCATGCCGTAGTCAGAAGGGCAGGAAAGTGCCACTAAAAGAAGAGTGAGTCCTAAGAGGCATTCTGACTGGGAGGTGTTCTTTTCCCCAAGAGGATCAGAAAGTGGATCATGAGAGGGGCACCTGGGTGGCTCAGTCGTTAAGTGTCTGCCTTCGGCTCAGGGCATGATCCCAGGGTCCCTGCTTCTTCCTCTCCCACTCCCCCTGCTTGTGTTCCCTCTCTTGCTGGCTGTCTCTCTCTCTGTCAAATAAATAAATAAAATCTTTAAAAAAAAAAAAGTGGGTCACAATAGAACTTCTGCAAGATAGTACCCACTTCATTCTAGAGAGGTCCCTGCGTGTCCAGATTTACACTGTAATGTATTTAGAAGCTCAAAGAAAGATTAATTTCAGCTGACAAATTTACAGGTTAGAGCAGTGGTTCTCAAACTATAGCATGCACCAGCACCCTCTTGTTAAAATCCACCCCCAAGTTTCTGATTCAGTATGTCTGGGGCAAGGCTCGATAATCTGCATTTTTACCAAGCCCCCAAAGTTTCTGATTCAGTAGGTCTGGGGTAGGGTGACAATTCGCATGTCTTTCAAGTTCCCAGGTGACGTTCACACTACTAATGCTAGGACTACACTTTGAGATCCACCAATTCATTTTTTTTCCCAATATGACTGTACCACTTTATTATTTTGTGATTGCAGCATTTTACATTCCCACCAGCAATGTTCCAGTTTCTCCACATCCTAAATGGCTATTTATCTTTTTGTTTATGTTATGTTAGAGAACCACCAATTTAAAGCAAGAAGCTTTTGACTAGTTATCAACAACTCTTTAGAACAAAGATCCCATTTTTTTGTTCTCAATAAAACCACCATTGGAATGAAGACTTCAGTGGAGCCAAAGTACCAAAATACTAAAGATTAATGTAGACAAGTATTCTAAGGACAATAATGGCAATGAAACCAGCCCTGCTATTATCAACCAGGCATTTTCTCTAACCCTCATAGCAACACTTTAATATATATAGCATTTTTATCCCATTTTTCAGATAAAGAAACTGAAGCTCAGATCTTTCTGAGTACAAAACTTGTGTTTTTTTTCCACGCCACTTGACTAGTAAGAAATAACAAGATTATGACGAATGTCCCTAGCTAAAGCTTTCAAAAGTCAGTTTCCTACCGACAAGGTATTTTTGGTTTCCCTAGAAGAGCACAAAAAGGAATGCCAGCGTATTCTACCCAATATCAACTGATGACAGACCAAAACAAATAATTCAGTATACCTTATAAAGTCATCTCCCGTGTTGTTGCCATTTTGTCCTCTAATTCTCCTAGTTATTATACTTCTAAAGCCCGAATATTACTCAGCCATCAGAAAGAACGATTACCCAACATTTGCAGCAACATGGACGGGACTGGAGGAGATTATGCTAAGTGAAATAAGTCAAGCAGAGAAAGACAATTATCATACGGTTTCACTCATTTATGGAACATAAGAAATAGCAGGAAAATCAGTAGGAGAAGGACGGGAAGAATGAAGGGGGGGTAAACAGAAGGGGGAATGAACCACGAGAGACTATGGACTCTGGGAAACAAATTGAGGGCTTCAGAGGGGAGGGGGGATGGGGGTTGGGATAGGCCAGCAATGGGTATTAAGGAGGGCACATATTGCATGGAGCACTGGGTGTTATACGCAAATAATGAATCATGGAACACTACATCAAAAACTAAGGATGTACTGTATGGTGACTAACATAACATAATAAAAAATTATTATTAAAAATATATATACCATATGGATAAACACACTCTATCCTCATTTACATACAAACATCAAAAAAAAAGAATATAAAACTTTTGGACTATACTTAGCATGTAAAGTATTCAGTTAACTTCTACGGCTACTATCAATTTAAAGAAAGTCCTTTTAAACTGAATCTTCTTCCATTTTAATAACTCCTATAAAATAAAAAAAGACTGATATCCAAAAAAATAAAAAATAAAATAAAGCCCCAAGTTGAAGAATTTTTCCAGATAATACTAAAGGCCCAAACAAGATTGAAGGCTTGGTCCTGGGGCCCTGTGAAAGATTAGCCTTGTTGGGGTAGACCAAATTATTAGATCTTTATAGAATTTGTGCCCTATAGAGCTTAGTGCCATCTGAGTCAATTATGAAAGCCATGCTTGTCTCTACTGGAAGCAGCATCTGTAGCTTTGGGAGGTGAAGTGAAGTCAGTTCTAATCAAAACAAAGCTTTTTCTTTCCTCATTTACGTTCATGGGCAGAAGCAATCGGAATTATTGAACTCAAGCCAGATTACGGCTGGCTAAAGACAGCTGTCTTTCTCTAGTGCTAATCAGTAGAGATAAATGTACTGTCGGCTCAGGACATGTGGATGGGGCAGCTGAACACATTCTGAAGAAAATGCCTTGGCACAAGTTACACGTGACTCAAACGTTGGGAAATGTAGGAAGAAACACAAAGAAAGTGCAAAGGGCACGTGTAATAGAGCTCCTGTTGAATTGGAAATCCTTTTTAGCTTGGGTTAACATTTTTGGATAACCCTTAAGAAGTGTCCAGGGCTATAATAAGGCATCATTTTTTGGTAGACAAAGGAAAACAACATGAGAGCAGAAACAGACTCTTTAGTGTGAATTAATTTATTCAACAAGGGAGGAGGAGGAATCACCTCCAACTAGGGCAACTTCAAGTTGTAATTAAGAGTAACTCTCCATGCTGTGGGCTGAGTGACATCTGGTGTCTATCCTGGAATCAAAACAAGTCATCAGTAAGACACTTTAATTAGTGCACAAACTCCCTACTTCACGATAGTATTGCCGGATCCCCAGAATAGGGCAAGAGGCCAAATTTCAATGCTTACCCCTTTTTCAAACTTAGAAAAGCATGTTACTCTTTCTCCAAAAAAATGTAATATTCCCTTTTCTCTTTGGGTGGCATGCCAAATAAAGGCTTTCACATTTCAAATAGTTATTGATTGAACTGATTTATGAATAAAAGGAGATAGAGGCAAATTATTAGATGGATTTTCCTCCTGCTGCTTATGATTTGATGTGAAAATGCTTTTGCATCTAAGCCAAAACAGCTCAAGTCTGCTATCTACAGCCAGTCCCTTCCCGCACAGAAAAACCCACCAGTATCCTTTGAAAAAACATGTCACACTATAGGTCCAGTTAGAAAATGGAGACATGCTTCCTATGCCACATCCAGGTGAAGAAATTAAGGCCAAAATGACACTCTTTAGATGGAGCTGAGTCTTACTCCTAGGGAAATTTTCAGACTTAAAAGTGAAAAGACACCCATTAACCTGTTGAGAAAAGCTGCCCAGGGCTAAGAGTAAAGGCACATGGGTTTTAGGGGCAGCTCTGCCACTCACTATTTACTACAAGCTACTTATACTAAGCATACTTGGAAAAACATTTGAGGCAGCAACCAGTAATTCACTGTGTGCCTTGGACAATGCTTTTCAGTTCTCTGGGCCTCAGGCTCTTTATCAGTCCACGTGACCAGATGGGGCATGCTCCAAGGTCACTTCTGACATTCAATCTCTGATCAATTATCAGCATCACCAAGGTGGTTTATATTTGCCCAGCAATTTGGAATTTAACTTTCATACACATCATTTCTTTCATTGACCCTTACAACTATCCTAGTTGGCAGTCATGACAGGTGAAAAAAAGAGATAATCAAAAAGGTCAATAACAACTTATTTTTATTTGTCAGAATTATACCCCAGGTTTTCTTGCCATTTTTCCACTACAATCCTGAAAGTCTGAAAAATGTAACAGACTACAGATGATTCTATGAAAAGATAAGTTCTAGTAATCTTCACCTCACCACTTACTGACTGAGCCTTGGTATCCTCATTTGCTTAATAAGAATGCTGGACTAGAATATTTTAGTGTCCTTTCCAGTTTTACAGCTGGATAAATCTATGAGACAAAGAGCAAGTTATTCAGCATGAAGTCAACCTCTGATGTGGTATTACGAGACTCCAAATTTCTACAGCTCTGAGGACCACTCTGCTCTCACCAGAATAATAGCTGTTACATCTCCCATTGAGTCTGTGACTCTCTGTAATCTAAGTTACTCAATATCTCAGTATCTGAGAAACCAAGTTGCACCTCGTAGGGAAGGCTTCTTCCAATTACCTACCTCTTTCCACCCCAGTTCCAGGTGTCTGTGCGATACTTTCTAAATCCCTGCCCATCCCAACCTCAGCTTCATGTTATCATTCAACACCGGTTGTTCCCCTTCTCTACCATCTAAATATCATTTTTTCCTTTCTTTTACAGTCTTTGAGTTTGGCCGAGTTGGTGAAGGTCTATTTTTCTGTCACTTTGGCAAATGTGAAACCAGGAAGTTCAGATGTGAGCTGGCTACTGAAACCCAGGTACCAAATGATGAAGTTGACATTAAAAAACACTTTATCTAATGACTAAAAAACCTCAAACACTGCAGGTTGTTCCAGAGATCTCTGTTCCAGAGACATTTTATTCTCCAACTTCTTCATTTTTCCAACAAAAGTTTGTATGGGTTAACTGAAGGCAAATCAGATTATTTGAGGGTCAACCAAAGAAAAAAAGAGAAAAAAAACAGGGTAACCAAGCATTAATGCCTTTCCTTACCACAGTGATTTCCCAGATCCTGACACTTGGCCCACTGACTCCTACCCCAGGAGTTTCCTGATATTTACAAAACAAGGCAAATGCTGGGACTCTGGATTATTGAAATATTCTTTTCCATTTAGCATTTTAGTCATCTGAGGAAGTCCCAAATTTATCAATAAGTAGGCCTACTCTTGGATTCCCACCACTTATGTATACACACAGACATACAATGAGAGTTTTTAACCAAGCCCAAAATACCAATCACCATCATGTGCCCTGTGTATACACAGCCATAACCAGTCACATCTTGCTAGAAGCTTAGCAACAAGATGGAATTGCTGGGATGTCAGGGTCTAAGTTGTTCTGGCCAAGAGCAGTACTTCTCACCTCCAGCACTAGAGGTAAAGACTTAAATTGATACCAAGGACTTAAACTGATACCAAAGACTTAAATTGATACCACGTCCTCAGGGATCATTTACAACCTGAGAATAAAACCTTGCACTTACTTTTCCCTGGCCCAACTCTGCTCACATTCAGAGTGTCCAGCCACATGGATACACCACCCTTTCTATTTCTACCTCCATAGCAATTGCCTCCTCTCAGAAACCCTAGTCCAGGCCAAATTATAATTTCTGTGGGCTCTGGGAGCAACTTTAAGCCAGATTCTAGTCCTGTCCCCCAAAATACCACCACATATATTTCCACACTGCTGGAGTATTGCTAAAACTCAGCCCCTGTTTGCTATTCCTGCCTCAAACACTATAAAATCAGCCCACCCACTTCCACCTGGCATTTAATTTTCTCTATGATCTCCCCAAACCAATCTCATCTCCCACTCAATGCCCTGCTGCTTTCCAAACTCTGAGCCTTGGTTGTTACAGTGTCCTGGGCATGAGCTGCTCTTTTCTCAGCTCTCCATGTAAAAGCCTCCTATTTCTGAAGTCTCAGCTCAAATGCCTTCTCCTCTAAGAAACCTTCTGTAACTGTTCCATCATCTACTTCTTAGTTTATGCAAAATTAATACCTCCCTCTTTTGTCAACCCACAGCACTTTATTTGTATCACTTCTAAATCTCTTATCGTCTGCTGCACATCGTATAATTATTTGAGAACCTGCCATGTCACTTTTTACTAGATGTGATGGTATAAGTATTGATGTTTGCATTTTCCATGGGATCTAGCACCGTGCCTTACCACAGTCTATGTTAGTAAACATGTATTAAGTTAGACTGTTCTCTCCCGGACATCCATTACTCTACATGTGATCAGCCTTATTTTCCTCACATTAGTAATGAGTTCTTGCAGAGATGGGCAACATTTTTCAAAAATAGAGAGGGGTTGGGTGCTCTGTTCATTTTACTAGGTTATATCAGGAAAACATTGTCACAAATGACTTCAAGAAAAGCATCAACGGAGATGACTTAGCACCCAAATATTACAAGTTTTCAAGTCCAATCTCTGACACAGTATAGAAATTTCATCTCATCGTCCCTTAATATTCTCAGTGATGGGACATACTACCTCATACTGCTACTTTAGAAAGTGAAACTGTAAGTGACCTGAACAATTTTCCTTCATTGGAGGCAAAGGGTAAAAGTGGCTCCTCTCAGAACAGTTAGCCTGAGAATAATTTATGGCAGTTAATTAAATCCAAGCCTGATATTTTCTATTTTTAAAGGAGCAACCAATTATTTACTCATTCATTTCCCTTGGTGTGCTTAGGAGCACTTTTAAGTACATTGTCAAATGTCAAGCAGAGGTGAGTGGCAGCCTGAAATTAAAGCAGTCCCTCTATGCCTTTGGCTTAGCTTCTCTTGGTCTGCTGGGCACTATGACTTAGAAATGAAACTCTGTTACGCCCTAATGATCTCCACTTTTTTTCAGATTTCATTTTAATAACTTTATTGACATGTCAAGGTAGACAAAGTTGTCAAAGGTGGTATCAAATGGCCAAATAAATCAAAGCTTGATCTATCCTCATTTCCCATTGCTTTACTGTCTGTTTCTAACATAACCAGGGTCCATTCACAAATCTCTGATGCTTTGCAGATGTCAGACAGACTTTCAGTATCTCCTTGAAGATTCTTCCTAGCATGTTATGGAACATATGCCTCTATTATTTCAGATCTGGGAGTTTGACTGGTCTTGAAACACTAGCCTCTAATGAAATATATTCAAAACTTTGGCTTAGTTCCTCACACAGTTGTACATGAAACTTTTATATAGTTTGAAAATGTGAGTGACCA
The DNA here is from genome assembly GCF_017311325.1 of Ursus maritimus. Lineage (NCBI taxonomy): Eukaryota > Metazoa > Chordata > Mammalia > Carnivora > Ursidae > Ursus > Ursus maritimus. The sequence continues at coordinate 60,103,756 of NW_024426885.1, forward strand.
TGTTCCACTCCTATCACCATAGCAGACACTGCTAATCAATCATAGCCCTTATCTTAGGTTTCTCCAGAGAAACAGAACCAATAGGAGATATATGCATAAAGAGATTTATTCTAAGGAATTATGATATGATATTATGTGATTATGGAGGCAACAAGTCCCAAGATCTATAGGGTGAGACCCAAGAGAGCCAATGGGTTAGCTCCCATCTGACTCCAAAGACCTGAGAACCAAGACAGCTGATGGTATGGTGCCAATACTAAGGTAGGCTCTCTTGAAACACAGGAAGAGCCAGTGTTTCAGTCCAAGTCCAAAAACAGGAAAAAGCTGATGCCCCAGTTCAAAAGCAATCAGGCAGGAGGAATTCTCTCTTACTCAAGGGAGGGTCAGCACTTTTGCTCTCTTCAGGCCTTCAACTAATTGGATGGGGCTTACTTACATTAGGGAGAACAATCTGCTTTACCCAGTCTGCCAATTTAAATGTTAATCTCATCCAAAAACACCCTCACAGAAACACCCAGAATAATGTTTGACCAAATATCTAGACACCCCGTTGCCCAGTCACATTGACAAATGAAATTAACCATCACAGCCCTCTTTCCTGATGAGCCCAGAGAGGCTTCAGCCTTCATCAAGACTGGGCCCCAGTCAGTCACTCCCAATCAACGAGAGTTGGAACAAGAGCTAAAAGCTATTTGCTGTCTCAGAGTCTAGTAAAAAAGTCATACTAGGTCACTGAAAAGAATAATAAGAGCACTAGAGCTAGTTTGGTCTATGGTTCATTAACCTCAATATCCTATTATAGAGGCAACTACAAAGGAAGGACTGAGGGAGGTATCAGTGTCCGCTCTGACACCAACCTTAAAAGCTATCTCCCCTTAGTACTTCTAATGGATCTGCAAGTCATAAAATTTACCCAAGGCCATTTTGAATTCGAGTTCACAAATGAGTAATAACTAAGCCAGCAGAAGTCTTCAGGCGTGTGAAAGGGTGGGGCTAGCTCTTGGCACCTGACCGATAAACATTGCATTGAGATTTCTTAACACTCCCCATGTACAAATTTGAGGTGAACGGTGCTTTCATTTTGTTTGCTTTGCATTTTTATTTACAAAGCCATTCTTTCTGGATTCAGAATTCCCCATGCAGAACCTACAGACGTAATATTTTTGTCCCTTCATGGTTAACAACCAGGTACTGAGTACCTACTGTGAGTGACATAAGTTATTTCATTTGCAATTTCCCAATTACACACCACACACACACACACACACACAACACATGTGGAATGCTTCCCTCTCAGGATAGCGTTGTGACTTCCTGTCTCAGTTACTTTGGTCTTTAGTCTTTACTAAATAGCCACTTTCCAGTGAGGCCTTCTGGGCCACCATGTCTAAAGGGGCAAATCATCCTTACCATCCCTAATCATTATTTTCCCTTTCCTGCTTTCTTCTTCTCTTTAGCACTTAACACCATTTAACATAGTCTGTAGTCTTATTTTTCTTATTTACTGTTTTTATCCATCACTAGGATGTAAGTGGGTAAAGATTTTTGTCTGTTTTGTTCATCACTGAATTCCCAGAAACTAAAACAATGCCCAGTACATACTAGGCATTTAGCATTTTGAAATAAATAAGGAGATAAACACTCTGAAGTAAGTATCATTATTACGTTTTACTGATGATAAGGACACACAAGTGCAGAATGATCAAGAAACTTGCTTGAGGTCATAAATACTTCCCCAAAAATGAAATGGCAGAAAAGAGAGGTGGGGAGAAAGAGAGAGAAATTACCCTAAAAATACTTTTATGCATCTAGAAACTGTTTCAGTCAGTGGACCATAGATGCATTGTACTTGTCATGCATCTAACACACATGTGGAACCTCTGTCGCTGGGCTTAGCATGTGTTCCTAGGCATTTGGTAATTCTTTAATGACTAGCAGCTCTCCTCCAGGAATCTATGTCTAATGGTGTGCCCTAAACAAAGGACCGCAGCAAATAAATTCCAGGCAGGTAAAATGTTAATTTCATTCAATTACATAACAACAAAGACTTGCATTTGTAAAACTCTTAACTCTTTTTTTAGTGTGCTTTCACACAGATTTAATTAACATCACCTTTGCAAAGTGGACTGCACTGGTAGTATTTTATGTCCACTTTACATTACAGAAAACAGAAAATCAAAGCTTCCGTGTGATTTGCTCAAGATCCTACTTCACGTGGGGAGACAGCCCCACTGGCTGCTCTGAAAAGCTGTCTTTGCATGATTCCCAGTCCCGCTCAGGGTTCGCAGCAACCACCTCTGCCACCACGGACTCCCGAAGCTTTATCGCTAGAGTCCTCCAACTCTCCCTCTCTTTCTAACCGGCTGCATCGGGTCCCCAGTGTGCCCCACCGTGTCAAAGGCAACCGTGGACACCAGCTCGAAGATGACCACCAAGGACTTGCAGGAGACGATACAGAAGGTGAGAACGGAAGAGCTGCATCTGCTCATGGGAAAGCTCAAGAGGCAGGTGGGGAGCAGAGGCCAACAGTGAGGCAGATGAAGAAGAAGAAGAAGCAGGGAGGAAGAGGAGGAGGAGGAAGGCGGTGAGGAAGAGGATGGAGAGGAAGGCTTGGCAGCTACGGGCACAGGGCAGCTGAAGATGATGAGGATGACGATCTCCACACCAAGAAGCCCAAGAACACTGAGGATGACTAGACAGCAAAAAAGGAAAAGCTGAACTTCATGAAAACAGAGGCTACCATGACCTATTCAACCTCTGCTTCCCATATCAGATTCTAAACATGGTCACCTTCAAGTGGACAGTCCCAACCAGCTAAAGCCACAATGGGAATCGGAATCTGGGGGGCTAGGGGGATGCAGAAGGGTGAGGCAAAACTTCCAAGGCCCTGCCTTCCTTTATTTTTTTTAAAGATTTTGTTTATTTGTTTATTTTAGAGAGAGCACATGCACATGGGTGAACAGAGGGAGAGGCACAGGGGGAGGGAGAGGCAGAGAATCTCAAGCCTACTCCCTGCTGAGTACCAGAGCCACCTGGGGCTCCATCTCAGGACCCTAAGATCATGACCTGAGCAGAAACCAACAGTCCCATGCTTAACCAACTGAGCTGCCCAGGCACCCCATTCTGCTTTCCTTCTTAAAAGTACTTTAAGAAGGAAAATTTGTTTGTATTTTTTATTTACATTTTGCATTTCTTTACATATTGTTAGGGATCGACCTTTTTTTTTTTTTAAAGATTTTATTTATTTATTTGACAGAGAGACAGACAGCCAGCGAGAGAGGGAACACAAGCAGGGGGAGTGGGAGAGGAAGCAGCAGGCTCCCAGTGGATGAGCCCGATGTGGGGCTCGATCCCAGGACCCCGGGATCACGCCCTGAGCCGAAGGCAGATGCTTAACAACTGAACCACCCAGGCGTCCCAGGGATCAACCATTTTTAATGATCTCAGATGACGAAGCAAGCCTTCCAGATTGCTCTCTGTCCTACTTCTGACTTGACTTGTAGTGTGACCATGTTCATTATAATCTCAAAGGAGAAAAAAACTTTGTAAAAAAGCAATACAAACACCAACAACAAAAAATCTTATTCCTAGCATTGCAGTAACTTTCTGTGGTATGTACTTAGCTGTATTATAAGTAGTGGGTTTGTAGGAGATGGTTTAAAAGGCCAAAGGTAAAAGGTTTCTTTTTTTCCCATTTTTGTCTATGATGTTGCTGTTTATTTACATATTTATTTATTTGGCCTGTTTGATGTGTGTGTAAAACAATGTCCAACAATAAACCAGAATTTGATTTTGCTGAGTTGCTCTGAACAAACAAATAAGACAAATGACAAAATAGCACTGAAGCCAGAATCAGGCAAAGCATGGTCTTCAATCAGACAGGCCTGGTACTAAACCCATACCTTGCTTCTTCTAGCTGTGAAACTGGGTGAGGTTTGTTAACCTCTCTGAATATCCATTTCTTTATCTACAAAACAGGGACCCTACTCCCTCACTAGGCAGTGGTGGGAAACAAATGACATCATGTACCCAACGTGGGAAGCCCAAGGGCAGGGACAAGAGAGGGGTGCCCCAAATGTTACTTCTCAATCCTGTCCCTGCCCTGCTCCCCTGCTTTTCTCCCTGCCTCCTAGCCCATGACTCTTCCAACTAGAGCAATTATGTAACTCTGGATGGAGACACATTTTTGATGGACTTCTTTTAAAGGCTGGTGCACATTTCGGTGAGTTTGTCAGTAACTCAGAGAATTCAAGACCCGGTGGAGTATTTTTCAGTTTAAATGCCAGATGTCCTTCTAGGAGGCCAAAGCATATGTGATTGGAGGCGGGAGCAGCTACTGACTTTCCCAAATAAAATCTAAGATACCATGGCTTTGTTGAAGGTCTCCTGTGAGAAGTATTTTTCACAATAAAAATGCAGTTCTCTGGTAGCAGGTTACCATGCTCCTAATGCGCTCCGAAGAACCATCGGTTTTATAGCTCATTGAACAGATTCATTTTGATATTAATTGGTGTTCTCTCCTCTTCCGCCTGCAGTGTTTATATGCACAGTATACCCTTCAATAAAACATGCTTAACAACAGGGATCCGGCGCTGCAGTGTTGGTGACAATGGTTAGTTAAAAGCATGGAGCTTGTTACAAGCACATAACATGATTGGGTGGTAAAAATTGAGGCCATTTTGAAAAGCCAAAGGACTCCTATTAATGGTTTCCGAAGTCTGACTCCACTGGGGGATTCTAAGGAATGCCTTTTGTTTCTCCGGTGCGGTGGAGATGAGCGTTCTCATCACTGTGCACACCCGCACACCCCCAGGATACACAGTGTACATTTGACATCCACGGACCCCGTGGAAAGGGACTCTGCTATAGTTGGTAACCTGGTGGTCAACGGCTATAATGGACAAACTAGTATCTGTGCTGTTTCTGATCACCATAATACATCATTCTGAATACAGCAGCAAAAGTAACCCCAAAGGGAACAATTATATTAGGAAACGAAACATAAGCCGTCAATTGCTTTCTGGCGAAACCATAACCTTTCCTTCTGAGTGCTGACAAAGCTAATAAAGCTTCGAGCTTGACACGACTTCAGGCCGGTTTGCTGCATACTGCTAGGACCAGAGCTCCGGCTCTGTCATCGCCTGCTGCCGCTCAGGCCTGCACCGCACGCCACGGGCCTGACCACAAGCCCTTCCCGCCGTGACCCGCCCGTCATTGCCGTATGCGAGCAGTTTATTACCGTTTTAAGGCCTTTCCTGGCAATCGTTCACACCCCTCCCTCTTCCCATAGTCACCTTCCCACAGTCTACACATATAAAGGCTTCGCTTACCAACCCCTGCCCTGGGAAGTATCTGGCTGCGGCTCAGAGCATCTTCTGATTGCACAGGAGTCCCCCATCGATAAAGTATTTCCCTACTAATGTCCAGACTCTTCTTTTTTTCTCTTTTGCTTTGACAACCGTAATATTTGGCTAACATCTCCTTTCCTGATTCAAAATCTCAGATTGACAGCTTCCTCAAACAAAAATGCAAAGGCAAACAGGTGCACTCACTACCCTGGTTATTGGATTAATTCACTCTGATTCACCACCAGGCTCTAAGCTGTCTGAGAACAGAAACCACATCTTGACTTTTCCTCATTTTCCCCCGGCATCCAGCACAATGCCGAGTACAGAGTAGATATTCATTGTATGCCCTTTGAATGAATTAGCAAACTCCTTTCAGTCAATGATACTTGCTTACTGTCGGTCAAGTACCAGGCACTGTTCTTTTTGCTTGAGACGTGGCGTAAACCAAACAAGCGAAAGCACATGCCTTGCTGGAGCCATACTATAATAACTATAATAAATAAAGTCGTACTGTGTATTACGTGATACCAGCTGAGGGGTCTGGGGGCTCAGGAGAAGAAGGATCAGGAATTAGGCCATAGGGATAGAAGAGGTGCCATTTTAAATACAATGGTTAGGGGAGCCTGGAGGAAAAGGGGACAATTAAACAAAGACTGGAAAGAGGGGAGGAAGTTAGCTATCCAAAAATCTGCTCCCTCGAGGAGGAATAACTGGGGTGGGGGCCCTAAAGTGAGAGTGTCCCCACTGTATTTGAAGAACAGGAAGGAGACTGACTCATAAGGGCTGAAGCTAAGTGGGCAGGAGAGCACAGGAGGTGAGGTGTAACCAGAGCGTAGGTCACAGAAGGCTGCACAATCCTGGTAAGGTTATGGCTTTTACTCTGAATGGAATGGGGAGCTAGCACAGGCTTTGTGCAGAGGAATGATATGAATCACTTGCATTTTCTTTTTTTTTTTTTAAGATTTTGTTTATTTATTTATTTATTTGTTTATTTATTTATTTATTTGAGAGGGAGTGCAAATGAGCACAAGAGCAGGGGGAGGGGGAAGCAGACTCCACGCTGAGCAGGGAGCCCAAGCTGGGGCTCGATCCCAGGACACTGGGACCATGACCTGAGCTGAAGGCAGACGGTTAACCGACTGAGACACCCAGGCGCCCCAATTCATGTGTATTTTCAAAGGACCACCTCGGCTGCTCTGTTGAGAACAAACTAGAGGGAAAGACAGTAGTAGCAGGGAGACTACTCAGGAGGCTCTTGTAAGAACCGAGCGAGTTGAGGGTGGTGGCCCTGGCCAAGGCGACAGCTGGAGGGATGAGGAAAAACAGTTAGACTCTGGAGATTGAAGATCAAACAAGCCTATTTTTGGATGTTCACATGCACCTATTAATATTTATATATAGGAAGAGATTCAGGTTATTACTGTAATGACATGCTTTTCCTTTGTATTCCAACCTGAGAAGAGAACAGGATAGCACGAATTGACATGAAACCTGGTTATACCTATGGGAATGTATTGAGCCTGTAAATATCATCCAAGATACAAGTCAAGGTGGAAAGAAAAATTTTTTAAAGGTTGAAAACTTCACTCCTGAACTAAAGTTCCAGGCATTTGGGCTGAGCCCAGCTTCTGCTCTGGCAGCCAAATTAGCTTATTTGGGATTCGTGTATTGGCTTCATTTTCAATGTTCTGTATAAAGAGAGCCCCTCTTTGGAAAATCCAGGCATGCATGCTTTATTGATTAAATACCACAGGCAGTTGGAAACACATTTGGGGAAATGGAGGCAGAATTCAATGGAATGGCCATCTGGAAGTGTAGTGTAGAAGGTTAACTACCATAGAGAAAATGCTTTCTGTGTTATCTCTCTTCAGAGGCCTTGCACCTGGGCCATTCTGTGTTGGGCTGTACTTTTACCAGTGCTTAGACCTTTCTGGGCTGAGAAGGCCACTGGAGAGCAGCCTCATAGAGTCTATTCATTCTGAGACACTTCGTTAAGAAATAAGCTGACAAAAGATCTCCAGTTCTAAGATTTATGCTGGTGGGAAACAGTAATGCATTTCAATGAGGAATGATATATCCCAAAACATAACTTTTTTCATTACACTGAGGTACAAAGTTACTATATTTATTAGATTTTTTTAAAAGTCATAAACCATTTAGAGCCATTATCTTACAGACAGATTTGGAAATGTCATACAAGGCTTCCATAGGTATAAATTAATACACAATCTTCACTTCAAGTGAAACCTCTAGGCTCCCCAATGAGAACCAAAGTCATATTTTAACAGAACACCATGTAGATTTCAAAGCATCTTAGTTTTTGCTCACCAGAATTGTAACTCTTCACCCAGAATAAAGCATAATTGTTTGACAATGGGGGGGAGTGGGCAGCAAGCATAGTCTTTCTGTATACTCATCTATAATGTGTGTACGGAGTATGGCCATTTGGATTACAAAATATTCTTACTTATATTCTTTAACTTAATCCTTACGACAATTCTGTCATACAGGTGTCACGACTCCCATTTTACAGGTAAAGAAACTGAGGCTGAGAGAATTTAAGTGACTTCCTCAAGAGCACATAAGAGATAAGAGACAGAGACAGTATAACCCAAGTATGTCAGACCGTATCAGTGTTATCAAGTTCTTTAAGGTGCTCCAGGGTTCAACACATTTATTTTTGGAATAAATACCTTGCAACACATCCCTTGGTAGATCTCACCATGCTTACTATGGCTACACTTGGTAGCTAAGAACCGCTAAGAGAGGGAAGATGGTATCTTCTATGTGTCCCTCCAGATTTACTCTCCACCCTCCTCCACTATGCTCTGTGCCCAGGGACACTGACCTGTGGAGACTCACTCGTCAGGCTCCCTTGCCCTCTTGATATCCACCAGGATTGGTCAAGGGGAAGGAAGGCAAGAGGATGAGCTGATTATTTTTTTCTTCGTCTTCTTCCCTGCAGGGTTGCCACAGATGGTCTTCGTCCTTCAAACAGAGACGACAGCTCCGATAGGAAAACTCTCAGTGTCTCCAGATACCGATAACCTCTCCACCCTCTCTCTTTTTCAAGGTTAGGGATGGGAAGAGTACGTGGCAGTGACTAGCCCCAGGGTCCTGCACTACCCCTAGTAATTTTATACATCCCCGCCCTGCTTTTCTAAATAATTCTCTTTTTAAACTCTCCATAAATTATCCAATTTAAGTGTGCCATCTGTCGCCTGCTGAGACCCTAACTGACACAGGGGGCTTCTTGGTGATTTTGCTATCATAAAAGGGATTAGTGGCTAAATTCCTCTGGAAAATAATTCCTAAGCAAATGCTCCATTAATGAGAAAAAGCTGGTATTGATACAGAGGAAATGAAGACAAATGGCGTGCCATAATAGAAGCTTCACAAATGTGGCGGATCCTGACAGGGTGGGGTGTGCCAGTCACCTGTGAGATAACCAACTCTAACAAGGGCAGAGTGACTGGTCAATCCATCTCTACTTCTCAGGCCGGCCTCCCCCACACACCCAGGACAACTGGTCAATGTCTCCTATTGGGAGAAGCAGAGGACCACATGGTAATAATATTACAATGAATAGAAATCATGCCAGCTCTCTCATACACCTCATAACTAACATAATTTATACATACGGAATTTGAGGATCAGAGAAGTTAAGTAACTCAGTCATCATCACACAGCTAGCAAGTATAAGAGCCAAGGTATGAACCGAGCTCTTCCTACTATGAAGCTCATTAGATTGCTCCCTGAGACTGGTCCATCCCAGAACTCCGGTTTCACGGCTTGATTCCTATATAAGACTTGTTTCTGACACTGCTTCCCACTCTGGCTGGATTTCTGGCCCTCATCTTACAATAGAGCTTTGGTCCTCCATTTCTATCATTAGATCAGTGATTAATCCATGAACCCACCTCATTGGATACACTCCTCTTGCTCAGCTGGGTTCTACGGTGGCTCTGCTCTGAAATACAATAGCTACATCCTATTGGTTTTGTTTTGGGGTTTTTTTGTTGTTGTTGTTTTCCTTAATTCCACATTGCTGAAACCAAAACCCCTCTCAGACACAAATCGTATGCCTTAAAAATCCATTTTATTTCCAAAAATTGTCCAGAAAAGAATTACACCAAAGAAGAGTCGTAGATAACCAACAGCTTTCAACAGCAAAGGCCAAAGCCCTTAAAATGCCAACTTAGTGGCCAGAATTTAACTATACCCCTTAAAAACCACCAGCCCTGAAAGTTACGTGCAATGGTTAAATCCCAGAATTTACAGAGTCTCCAAGATTTAGGGAAGAGTGCATATAAGAAATAAGTAAATTCCCAAAGCATCCAAATCCAAATTATCACTTTCCTTACCAACCTGCTCATCTCTGAAAAAGCACCATTGCTATTTTGTTTTGCATTCATTTTTTTTTAACTTTCAAATTACCACTAAAACTTCCAAAGTTGCCAAATAACAATCTTCTGATATTTGTCAAATAGGTTGTAAGCTCTTTACTGGGACCTAGAATAACTAGGACCTAGAAATTTTTAAGTGAATAATAAGCCCTAGGCTCTGGGCTAACTCATCAGAAAAAACATTGTCTATCTTTATCTGGCTTATTTCACTTAGCTCAATGCCCTCCAGGTGCAGAAAGTGGAAAAGTGGTTTCCAGGGGCTGGGGGTGGGGGAAATAGGGAGAGGCTGGTAAAGGGGTACAAACTTTCACCTACTAACATGAATACAACTGAGGATGTAATATAGCATGGTGACTATAGTTGATAACACTGTATTGTATAATTGGAATTTGCTAAGAGGGTAGAATTTAAATGTAAAAAATAATAATAATAAATCTGTGAGGCAATGAAGGTGTTAATTAACTAGATGGGGAAATCTTTTCACAATGTATAAGAAAATCATCACAATGTACGCTTTAAATATCTTACAGTTTTGTCAAATATATCTCAAGGAAACTGAAAAAAAGACACTGCCCCCAAGATTGCATTCCTGCTCCAGAATTAGAGTGGGACATGAACATTAAAAGGGAAATATAATTCTCAGGAGTTTCATGCAAGGATTGTATTTTCTTCTTTTGACAATCATTTAAACATACACACAAATTGTGTTCCCTTTCGTCGTGATTTGTCTGATAGCAGATTCACCTGTGGCGCTCTTTGAAAGGATAAATTTCCAGACACTGCTCCAGGCCCCTCATCAGAATCCTTCACAGGTTTCCTAACCCCAGTCCTCTAATAACAGTGACATTACCCCCTGAAGGCAAGGGGACCCTTCTCCCCAAAGATCTCCTGTGATCATTTTCACTGATAGCTCTGACAGCCTGGGCTGGCAAATCGAGCCCTAGAGAGTAGACACAAAACAGTCCACCTTGAACCACACACCCAAGAAAGAGAAGTTACAATCAAGAAGTCCTTTTTTTTTCTTTTTTTTTTTTTTTTAAGATTTTGTTTATTTATTTGAGAGCAAGAGCACAAGCAGGGGGTAGGGCAGAGGGAGAGGCAAAAGCAGGCTCTCTGCTGAGCAGGGAGCCAGATGCAGGGCTCGATCCCAGGACCCTGGGATCATGAACTGAGGGAAAGGCGGATGCTTAACTGATGAGCCACCCAGGCACCCCAAGAAGTTGTTATTAACAAAAGCATCTTCATCTGTCTCCAGCTGGACCCTTTCCAGGGCTTTCTCCCTTGATCCTCACAAGAGCTCTGGCTGCCTGAGAGACATTTGCACTTACTTTCTCCCTGGGGATTAGATGCTAATGCCCGAGGGGAAGACAAAAGTCACCCATGGTCAAAATTACCTTATAGGGCTGACTTGTAGAAGACATTGTATTGAAGACCAGCATACCATCTTTCCAGAAGTGTGACACCGCATTAGAGGAGGGGACAAGGCTAATTGGGTAGCTGGTTGTGCTGAGGAGCTACGTTGTTGGGAAAACAGGGTTCATACGGTTATGTTTATAATACGATTCCACGATGCCTCTACTCTACATGTGAGAAAGCTGACACTTCATGCCACGTATGTAGCAGCTGGCCTTTGACTACCAGAGAAGAGGGGTAACCACTAGCACCAGGACCTCGTCTTTCTTGATCTGAAATAAAAGAGAACTTAGGATGGAAAGGCAGTCCCATGTGCCACGCACACTGATGTGGGTTAGAATGTCATTTCCTTCTCATGTAAGAACCGTGTTATTTCCACCGTTATAGAGAGGAGAAAATCAGGAGTGCAGAAACATGAATACTTAAACTAGGGGTGGAGTCAATGTCTCGCTGAAGTCCTTGCCATGGTGAATCACTGCACCTGGAGGGCCTCCTAGAAACATCTGACAGTGGGTCTACTAACATCCAAGCCACCACGTCACAAGGCGAGAATGGTTCCAGAACTGCTAGTCAGCCAGCTGGGAGGATTGCCACCACTATTCAGTGGTACTAGTCCCTCACTAAATGCTGGGAGGTTCCCCAGCCCCATAGCCATTGCCCTAGAGTTACCCCTACTATTAGGGAATTTAAAAATCATGCTTTTGTCTTTCTATCTATAAGAGAAAAAATGGAGAATTGCCTAACCATGTCCTTCATTTTGAGAAGTCTCCATAAATGTGTACACACTGAAGTTCATAAACAAATTTGTAAGTGAACCAGACAGTTTTGCACAGTGTGGAGTACGTACTGCACAATTCATAAGTGGCATTTTGACAAAGTGCCAAGTTTCCAGTGCTTCTCATTTTATCCCTGTGACAAAACTAAGCTATGCTCAGTTCCCTCTGATGTATTACCCCCATGAATAAAAGACGTTCCTTGACACTAATTCACCCTGCTTCTTTGGACTGCCCATCATGCCCTCTGCATTTGTCTGGAGAGCGTGTGAGTTTCAGAGGAGATGTGGTGTCCCAGCCAGAACTCCCCATTGATTGCACTGTACAGGAGTGCTTTATTAAGCAGTTGGTGTCACCTGCTAATGCAGCATCCCAGGTTCCAGTACGGCTGTAGATTTGGTGGAGGTGGGAATGGGGGGATGGCAAGTTTGGCAGTAGGGAATGCTGGCTCTCTCTCACACTCAAAGCACCAAAACAGTCTCTGAGAACATTTATGCTACTGAATAAAGAATATCCATGTAAGTGAGAAAAATTCATGACTCCTTTTGGAGACTTCCCAAAGCTTTCTAATTAACCAGTTAATGAAGGGAGGTAGTCACCAACTTGATCACTCTACTTCCCCTACTAAAGTTCAAAAGAAAAGTGGAAAGATAACTGGATTGAAGAGTCAGGATACTTGGGTTTCTATTTGGCACTGCCTCTCTCTGTGTGTCCGGGCCAATATACTTCATGTCTCTAGTCCTCGGTTTCCCATTTAAATAGATGGCATACGAAATAATTTTTGAGTAGTCACGCAAACCTATGATTTATGTCCTCTCCTGGACTTCATATTTATGCTGTCCTTTAAAGCATCCTTGTTAAGATGGTACTAGGGGTCAAATGAAATTATAGTAAGATACTTTTGGGTCAAGACAGATCATCTCTTCAACAGCATAGATTTCAAGGTAATTTCCAGCTACATTTAAAATATACTGAGGGATGCCTGGGTGACTCAGTTGGTTAAGCGTCTGCCTTCAGCTCAGGTCATGAACCCAGAGTCCTAGGATCAAGCCCCACATGGGGCTCTCTGCTCAGAGGGGAGCCTGTTTCTCCCTCTCCCTCTGCCTACTTGTGCTTTTTCTCTCTCTGTCAAATAAATAAGATCTTAAAAAATAATAAAATAAAATATGCTTAAAAATCTTTCCAATCACTACCGTGGATAAACTGTGGTCACAGTTTGGGTTTTAAAAGTTAGGGTCAGCCAGAGAATCAATCAGATGGGAAATACCTAAGTACACAAAATTTTGCTGACCATTATGACTTATTTTATAACTGGAACATTGCCGGGTTTTATTCATTACCCTCTAAAAACTGTCTTGTGAATAGAGTAAGAAATCTTTGGTGTCATCATGTTGGAAGGATACTTGCCTTCAAAAGGTAGCTCTCTATTCCCTCCCATGCACCTTCTTCATCTCATAATTCCTTCCTGCTTATTCCCTCCCAATTTATAGCCAATTTAGCAAAAAAAAATTCACTGACAAGATAATACCTTTTTTCAAGATGGCAGAACTGCCAAATCACATAAGAAAGACAAAATGGCCTGGCCCCGCAATTAGTCCCACGCTGAGCCAAGAACGTGCACTCACTAAATCCTGATCGGTTGACTGATTGATCTAGTGCTGGGGATCTGCCTTTCATTCCTATCCCACTGTGCTGAAAGGCTAAGAACTTGATGTTTCCCATTCAAATGACCTGTGTCTCTCTCCACCCAGTGGTAAAATCCAGGTGACAGCATTTCCCTCTAACACACTCCCCAGAATTTTGCAGGAACTGATGGGATCATGCCTGTGAATTATTCTGAGCTCTTCAGAAAAATCCATACCACCCACAGAAGGCCATGTGATTAAGAAGTGTTTACGCATGCAATAGAGGGCAGCAGTTCCCAGGGATAACCTCAGGAAATTGGAGAGCCAAACACACACAGGAGCAAGAGTACCCGAGGAGGTTCATGCATAATGGATTTCTGACCAGCCATGAATAATACATTGTTCAAATTTTAAAATGCAATAAGTAAACTACTAGGTGCTATTAGTTATGTACATAAATATTTTAAAAGCTCCATGTAAATATCCTATAGTCACTCCAGTTAATTGTGATCAAAAGAACGTATGTTCTCAAATCTACACTAAGCCAATGAAGGTGGTTTGGGAAAATGTAGGGCTGAATGAATTGAAGAGTAATTGCAAACCCTTCTTGGAGAATCTCAGATCAATTCTATTTTCCTATTCTATCACCTGTTTGGATGACTGCGAAAGATACTAACTACATGTAAATATTTTCAAAAAAAAAAGGAGAAAGCTTCCACAAAAGAAGAGGCTAATTATATCAAGTCAGACTCTCCAGCTTAGTCTAAACTACTAAAGCAAGTAGTTGAAAAGTTGAAAATGTGACTGTAGACCTTTATAGGAGAAAGGCCAGCAGTTCCCAGAGAACAGCCATTCAGAGAATGCCAGGCAGCACCCCCTCCCTCGCATGGGTCACCAGGAAGAGACATGGGATTGATGGATTCATCTCAGGCCTTGGTATTACCATCAACTTCATGCTCAGAAACTTAGTTATTAGTGTTCCAGAGATGATCCTATTCAGGGTACGTACTCAGGCTAACAAAGCTCCCAAGAAGCTATTGTACACAACCAGAATGGCAACAGAACTATCAAGCAGATTGGACATTTGCATTGGCCTATCCAGTACATTCTGCCCTTGTATGAAAAGTCAGAATAGTAGGAAGTTGTGTAATGATCTAGAATAAGGGTTGGAGAACGTTTTCTGTAAAGGGCTGGACAGTCAACATTTTAGCCTTTGTGGGCCAGACAGTCTGTGTTTTAGCGACCCAACTGCAAGCCAGATACTGCCTACAGGCCGTAGTTGGCAGACTCTTACCTAGAATAGGGAAGGTTGACTATATGATTTATTGCTAACGGCTCAAATAGTTTTCTGTAGGAATGTTACTACTAGGTACTCTCTGTCTTGAAAAAAAGTTCTGATGGGCCCTGAGATATTTCCCTGTTTCTCTCTTGTTTGAGCTCTCCACGGCTAGCAACTTCATTTTGGAATGTTCTATTCTTTCTTTAACAACATTAATACTTCTTGTCTTGTAATTAAATTAAATAAGAAGCACATACTTTTTTAACCTTACAAACAAAATTTAAAAAACAATGTGAGAGATAAGAAATAGCTGTGATTTTCTTAACAACTGTGATGAAATAACATCCAGACCCTTAGTAAAACTGTCTATAGGGAAATATCAAGGGCCCCAAGTGCAATCCAAAAAGGGTTAGCTCAGGCTTCACTTAGTTTTACCGGGACTCAGATGACTCATTCCTTCTCATTTCACTGGGGTCCAAGTGCTAGGGAAACTCCTCCATGATCTTCCTTCCCCCGTATGTCACAGCAATACACTTGTGGTCGTAAAAATCAGACGTAGTGGACAGCAGGCTACAGCAGGCTTTTAATTTGTTTTGGTTCTGGTTGCAGAAATGGGGTCACTGCTACACCATGCGTGTCCAGGAGTCCCGGAGTTCAGCTTCCCCTAGCACTTGTGGTCCCTGGCAGCGTGCTGCTTCTCAGGTCTTCAGAGCTGCCAGTGGGCTTTAACCCTATTTCTCTGCCGCTTTAGCTTCTGTCATCACCGAGATGCTCCATCTGCTCCCTCAACGCTCTCCGAGCCAAATGGAAAAAAGCTTTTTCCCTCTTTTGACATGACACCACTCTCAGCCTCGGAGTCTACAAATGGGCCACGGATGCCCTGAAATTATATACCAGATTTTGTTTATGTAGCTGCGTAGGTTCATTTTTCTCAGGAAAAGGTACAGAGCTCTCCACAAATTCTCAAAGGGGCCAGTCACTGCCCCAAAATTGAAATGACGATCACATTGTAATTGATTAAAGTGGAAACGCATCCAATGCAGATTTAGTTTGTGCGAATCCAACTAGACGCACTCAGCAGAGAGAGACACTGAGAGAGAAATCACAATTTAAAGAATGCAGGCAAATCCATCTGCCTTTGTACTCAATGAGCACATAACTGAGGTTGAGCCCGAGATGTGGACCTAAATCTGCAGTCCTCAACTGGGAATAAATACTCAACAAAACTGTAATATTTCTTTTAGCAACTACAAGAAGTGCATTAAAGAATGTGATTCAAGAAAGATACTCTCTCTGAGACCATGTTCACCACAGACCTCGAAAGAGAAAAATAATCTACCCTTTCTACCAGAAGACTGCATGTGCTTCCTTCCCCCCTCCCCAGCTTCTTTTATGTCCTCCTCCCTTCCCGCTGTCATGCCAACACCCTCCTCTGCCACCACCTCCTTAGAAATACTGCCTTTGGAATTCCATAGAAGACATCGTTCACATCACTTTTGGCTGGAAAATGTGCAATGTTTATACTTTCTCCAGACTCAGAATTAATTTACAAACTCGAGCTAACCTGTTGGAAGGGGGGGGACAAGATAGGATGGAAAGACAGGCAGCCTGAATTTGAATGTCAGCTCAAGCTCTCCATCTAGCTACCTGGTACCTTACAGAATCACCAATGATTCTGCATGCAGTGGAATTCTCACAGAACCCAGAGCATCCACCTGGGCAAAGCCCAGGGCTCCAGTAGCCCACTCAGAAATAGCACTTGAATAACACTTGGTAGACTAGCAATAGAGAGTCTCCAGAGGGAATAACTACTCTGGAATTTCTCTTCCCAGAGTCATGTCAAGTTTTTAGGTGGAAGTCACTGATATTATTATACTTATAATTTTAAGTAGCCTAGAATCCAAATCCTTCCATCCTCAAAGCTAAATCCAATTCTCATCTCTTCCCTGTAGCCTTTCCTGAAACTTCCAGCTCAAACTATTTTTCCCTATTCTCTGAACTCCATCAGCAGAGAAAATTGGAAGTGCACAGAAGTATTGTTCTCCAATGAAATGGAAAATTAAACTACACCAGTTTAGGACAAGCCAGTGGATTACAAAGGCAAAACAATGTCCTCTAATACCAAATTTCACTAATCCTCAACTCCTACCTTCTGACCTGGGGAATAGAGAATTGAATGAAAGGTCAGTTGGTAAAGAAACTAACAGCGCCCCTGTCAGCTGCTCTGCTGATAAAACACACTAATACTATTCCAGAGCAAAAACAGGCATGGATATAAATCTTTCATTTAAAAAATTATACATAGAGAGAGAGAAAGAGAGAGAAATATACATATACACACACACACACACACACACGCACGCACACGTATACAATGTAATACATGTGTACACATATAATTTAATGAATGCCTAAGAGTGAAAAGATAACGAATGTGCATGCAGGATAACAGAGGTGGTGAATTAGAGTGGTCTGTGGACCTAGGAAGACACTCTCCAACACCAGGAGGAAGAGACACCCTGCTCCCCTAACGGCAAGATCCGGCAAGGAGGTGGAGATGCTAGGAGGGTCCAGGTCTATAGCACAAGGCAGCCCCAAGCACCCACTTGAGTGATGGAAGACTGAAACAATCAGTAACAGCAATCCAGTCACTGCAGGGGGCAGTAAGCCGGCCTCCCCAACATGACCTCAGCTGTGGAAGTGGAAGAAGTAGCAGCATGGCAAGACCAAGAAGGGAGATGGACCTCAGGGTCTTAGCTGTAGGGGTGACATTAGTGAGGCCACAAAGGAGAGAGTGAGTACCCCAGCTTCTCCTCCAGATGTGGCCAGGAGAGCTCCAAGCAGAGTCTTACCTGTGGGATCTAGCACTGTCGCTGGCTCATGGTAAGTGCCCAATAAATATTTGAGCAAGGGAGGGAAGGAAGCAGAGAGGGAAGTAGGGAGACAAGGAGAGAGGAGTTTAGTGATGGGAGCTCAAAATCAAATGATCTGAGTGGTCATGATGGATACCCACAAGCTCTTATTTGTCCTTTCCAAGCCTGCCTAGAAATGCCTAGCATACTACCATGGAGACATAGATAATCACAGAGCCAAAGATCTACATCTGGAGAAATAAATAGCAAAATGATCAATAAATGCCTTCTTAATATGTGTAGTCATTAAAGACAAATAACTATGCATAACCCAACCTGATATAAAAAATTCAGGCATAATAAATAGCAGAGAAATTGAAGATCTTTGAATCAGCCCATGATGACTCATTTGGTTTTTAGGAAAAAATGTCTCTCCATCACGGAGATAGTCAGCCTGTTTTCAAGCAATCTTTTCAAGCCTCTTAGACTGGGAAGAGAAGCATGCATTGAATTATGTCACATGAGTCACCTGAGTGTTTTTTTTTTCCTCCCCAGTGGGAGGTTTTCAAATGCTAAAACCAATCCATAAGTGCTTACAAGGTGAAACTCTACAAAGTTCTATAAAGAGCTAATCACCTCCCCCACACCACCATAAACACCTCCCTCCATCTCTCACCTAACCCCAAAAAGCATGGTGTAAGGCTGGTATGCACCTTTTCAGACCTTCATCCTCATTCATCTAAATGCATTTGCACATATTTACACATCTATAAGGCTTTAGTCATTTGATTTTCCCTAAGTAGACTCCTACACTTAATATGAAACCTGCTTTTTTCAACAAACAATAGATCATAAGTCCCCTTAAGGTATTGACTATAACCCATTATCTTTTCTTCTAATTCCTTTATGTATGTGCCACATATAGAGACACCGTTTTACATAAATGGTATCATAGTATATACGTAGTGGTACACAACCTTGTTTCTCTTTAGTTCTTCCTTTTTCTCTTCTCCCTCACCATCCGTGAAGACATTCCCTTCTCGCCCGTGACTGAAGGAGAAATACTTAGTGGGTGGAAAGTGGGCTTTTATCCACTTTCCCTCTTTCTCTTCAATTCTAGAACTAAAGGCCAAGTCGAAAGGACACCTGTCAGGTACAGACAAGCTCTCTGATCCTGTGAGTTGTGAAGACCTTGGTCACTGCCCACATCAGAGGGGACAGACGTGTGCACAAAGAATTCAAGGACCAGGTCAAGTTCAGTACAGTAGTCCAGCCTTAGCTTTAGGACGCACTCTGGGTTCCAAAAGAAGCGGGAAGCCAACTGATGAGATGTGAGCAATAAGGCAGCATCAAAAGGAAGGTGTTCCATGGAGAGGGCCTGTGCTCTCCAATAAAAGGGAAGGTGATTAGCACAAAATAATGGAAGGCCTGTTTAAAAGACACATCAGTGAGGTTCCAGACCACAACCTTCTTTCACCACTTTTGACCCCAAGAATGAGATAAGAAGTGATAAAGTAATGCCAATTGTAGTTCAAAATAAAGCTCCAATTTACTTATTACTTAGCGTATCATTTCCTTACCATTAATATATCTTGAAAAGTAACTTGAATTACACAGAATATATTTTCCAAGTCTCTGCTGCCACCCACAGTTTGAGCTGGGAACAGTGAGACAAAAATCCTCAGTATGCATGGAAATGACACTCTAAGTTGACTTCTATATGTATTGTTATACTGTATTTGTATAGTGTTTAATATATGATTACTTATCCTTGCACACACACACACACACAGTCATTTGGTAGGTGATGAATAAACAGGGTAACTCTTGAATTCAATTAAACTCACTCCATGTTTGGCACTTTTCCCACAACAAGTAAATCAGTATCATTGAAATTGGACTTGTCATTTAATTAAGCCTGAGCATTAATAGCCTCGTGGCCTCAGAGACAACTTTGTGTCTAACTGAACCAGTTTGGATTGTCAGAGTAAAGAGACAGTATTTAGAATGGAGATGTAGCAAATGAGACCAAATTACAAAGACTTCTGTCTAGAATGAAGATGCTGCAATATTCTTCCAATTGTGGACGAAGATTCTTTTCAGCTGAAGATCATACTGAGATCGAACACTCCCAATCATCCATGAGGGCAATCTTATTACCACCATTTTACAGGTAAGAACTAGAAACTCCAAGAAATTAATTATTCACTTCTCCAAAGCCTTCCACCAACTAGCAAGCAGTGTTCACATAGAGCTTTACAACCAGGTTTCCTTTTAAAAAAAAAAAATAACGATAACAATGTTTTAAATTAGGTCAGAAGGTAAAGGAATACCAGAAAAAGAATTCCTCTTGAAGAATGTACTTTTATATAGAGATACTGTTTCTGTTGTGGGAGTCTTAACTCTTCTTAGACCCTTAACTCTCCGACAGCAGGTTTCACATGAACTAAATTCTAGCAATTCCTACAGAGGTCCATGAATTCCGGCTCAGTGACTGAGCCAGCCAAGCCCAACAATCCCTATCGGTCCATTCCTGCCACTCCCAAACCACTCCAGGGAAAGAAAGACTTGTTAGCACTAGTTTGGGAAATAAACAATGCCATCCTTATAGCAACAGAAAATATTCCACGACCCCAGATTCCAAGTTAATGGGAAATCGAATCTTCCTCCTGGGCCTTCCATCCTCGATAGGTTCAGGAATCCCTAGGGGTATTTTCTAGCATTCTAGACCCAGCCCTGATTGCCCTTGCCACTTCAGGTGGAGCGGGAACTCAACAAGAGAAGACTCTCCTGTGACCATGGCCACTTGGGACACTAGTCGGTCCAGACAGTGCCTGCAGGAAGGGGCTGCTTTATGAGGCAAGTGGTTTTCTGACGGTGCCCACTGCTGTCATCACTTTGGTCTCAGGGAAGAATACAATCATGTTTCCTGTTTCACAAATCCTAACCTTAACCAACAGCACAAAGAGAAAGATACATACAGAGAGTAGTTCACAATCATTGTAGAGGTGCAGACCTGTGCTGGAATCCCTCACTGGACTCTCTGAAGGACAGCTCGCTTACCCACCTCAGAAATGCTCCTTTTTTCTCACTCTTGTCTGAAGGACCAATGTTAACCCCTCTTTGGGAAGGCTAAGAGTGAGAATTTCTGTTCTTTCGGGTCCAGTCCTAACGCCACCAAGGGGTATGAGGAGAAGGGCCATGGCAGCCGACGACAGTTAAGCCCCCTGTGAGACAATCACACTATAATCTCATATTAATTTCTCCCCCACAGCCTGGGTTATTTGGTCTTAAATGACATCCTGTACGGGACATTTGTATTGCAGGCATGGAGGGAATATGCCAACTCGGGCCAGACACTTCCCAGCCTGTCTCCATGAAGGTTTCAAAACACTGTGGCATGCAGACTGACACCAGCCCCCAGGTCACACTGCAAGTCCTTGGCAGAAGGAATCACCCAGGGATTGGCCAATACCCTGAAAGGCTCAACACGGAGACTCCAGAGCCAGTCCCGCCAGGTCCTAGCCTGTCTTCCACCTTCCTAGCTCTACACGATACTAGGAAAATTACTTGACTGATCTGTGGCTGTTAACTCAGCTGCGGAATGGAGAAAATGACGCCTGACTCAAAGGGTAGTTCTGAAGACTGACATCAGTGAGTACACCTTTCTTCAGAGTCATGCACAGAAAGCAATCTGTGAATGTTAGTTATTACTGTTGTTACCCAAAGGCAGTAAATTAAAAAATCAAAAACAAATTTTAAGAAAACATTTAGAGGGGCGCCTGGGTAGCACAGCGGTTAAGCGTCTGCCTTCGGCTCAGGGCGTGGTCCTGGCGTTATGGGATCGAGTCCCACATCAGGCTCCTCTGCTATGAGCCTGCTTCTTCCTCTCCCACTCCCCCTGCTTGTGTTCCCTCTCTCGCTGGCTGTCTCTATCTCTGTCGAATAAATAAATAAAATCTTTAAAAAAAAAAAAAAAGAAAAGAAAACATTTAGAACTAAGCATGGGAATTTCAGGAGCGGGGGCAGATACCCACAGAATGAAATAGATGGAAATAATTTCCTGCCTTACAGTAACAGAAGCCTTTTGCATTAAGCCAAGGTTACAAGCAGGGCACGCTGAAGACAGTTCTGCAGGAGGCCAATGCCCACAGCAGTTGTGAAAACTGGCCCCAGCCCCGAGGAACTTAGCCTGCCACATTTCGAGCACTGAGGTTCATTGCCTTTTTTTTTCTTTAAGTTAAAATTTTAAATCGGTCCATGTCACGTTAACCTAAGTCAGAACCCCTACTTTAAAGTTCAAAATTCAATTAGCAGGAACGAGTAATTACTTTTACCTCACTGGCAGGCAATATTCTTTAGAGAGAGGAAGTTCAGACTTCAGCCCTGGCAAGGGTTCCAGCACCTGTTGCTGCAGACCTTGACTCCCACATGACTGGCCAGATGGCCAGACCGCACGCCAGTGGACCCTAGCTGCTGCCCCCGGAACACCATCTCACTGGGAAACAAAAACCTAGATCTGTCATCCTAAGCTCTGGGAAGGGTCCCCTTAAAATGCTGGCTAGTGAGAAACATGCAGAATGGCTTGCTAAGAACTTCATTCCACCCTCATCACGATAACTCTGTGTGGGTGGGTGGCTGTGTGTGTGTGTGTGTGTGTGTGTAGATGGTTGTTGACAGCTGAGTCCTGGGGCTGCACAGTGTGTTGCAAGTGCATCAGACCTGGAGTCAGGGATCCTGAGTGTGAGTCGGTTCAGCATCCTGCTCTTGATTTCCGCTTAGGTCATGATCTCAGGGTCATGGGATCAAAGTCCCAAGTCAGGCTCTACACTCAGCAGGGAGTCTGCTTGAGATTTTTCTCTCTCCTTCTGCTCTTCCCCCAACTCGTGCTCACACTTTCTCTCTAAAATAAAATAAATAAATCTTTAAAAAAACAAAACGTAGATTCCTCAGGGGCCAGATAGTACGGTTCTGTAAGCTTAGTCTGGGCCTGGGCAGTATATGTATTTTTGACAAGCTCAAGCTTCTGAGGAAGCCATAGCATACATACAAACTACCTGAAAGGCTCAATTAAGCCAAGGGGCAGAACCTGAATTATTTTTAATACCATCTTTATCAAGAAAAGAAAAATCAAGGTCAGTCCATGGGCTAAAGAGCACCTAACTGCCTGCAGAAAATCTCATTTGTGCAAGGCCCCACGGGCTCTCTACCTGCTTCCTAAATTAATTGTTATTTTTGCTTAAAAGCTACATTTTTTAAGTAGCTCTAAATATGATGACAGCAAGTCAGTACTTAAGCATTTCTAAAGCTTTAATCTAGCCTTATGCCTAGATGCCCACCTTGGCAGCATTGCTCCCAGACTCCCAAAGAGCAGGGAGCCCCTCGGCAGTACTGACATTCTCCATTCACTCAGGGCACCTGCTGCAAGAAGCAGATAGGCCTCAGCTCCTCCTTTTGGAAGGCAGTGCTGTATTTAAGGGGAAAATCTCAATTTCAAAGTAATTGGGGGGAAAATCCTCTTGGTACAGAATATGTCCAAGAGAGATCTTTGAACAAAAAGGCTGCTGAACGTCCCCAGCTAATAAGGGGCATCATTTGATGTAAAGCAATTGGCTAAATCTGTCTCTGTATTTCCTAGTAATATGATAAATGTAAGGAGAAGCGAATTCGTCTTGGTATTCCACAATGTGATAAATGACAGGAAACGTAATTGTGTAATGCCAATAACACCAGAAAATTGCAAATCTCCAAATGAAATGTTCCTTTCAATCACATAATCAAGTGACTGACAGGGCATTTGAGATATTACCTAAATTATAGCTAATTTTCTGTAGCAGCTTTCTGCACCTTGATCTGCCGTACTGGTGAAAAGGTAGGCAGAAACAAAAGTCATTAATTGCATAAAAAGGAGCTGCAATAGCCCAGTTCCTTTCCTGATGCTTCCTGACAGTATTAATTCAGCATCCTGTTCACCTCTGCTCACGGATGTTGTGTGGCCCTCACCAAGCAGAAATGGGGAAGGGGAGGGACTTCCTGATCACCATGGAGACCGAGGCTGGATTTGGGATGTTTGTTACCTTGAGAGAGAATAAGAGACAGTGGCATAACTAGAAATTCTGGGCATCTGATCAACACTGTCAGAAACAGACCTCCTATTCCTTATTAATTTTAAAATACAGAAATCTCTGATGAGGTAGAGGAGCTCTCGAGTATACTTAAACCAATGGGTAAAAATTATTATATTAGAAAATGCATCACAAAATCCTTTAATGCTTTGACTGAAGGAAGCAAAACCCAACCTGAGTTGGCAGGGGCATAAAATGGGAGTTTATTTTAATAATATGGAAATGGGGGCTCGTGGGTGGCTCAGTTGGTTAAGCATCTGCCTTGGGCTCAGGTGATGATCTCCAGGGCCTGGGATCGAGCCCTGCATCTGGCTTCCTGCTCAGCAGGAAGTCTGCTTCTCTTTCTCTCTCTTTCTCTCTCTCCCTCTGCCCCACCCCACCGCCCCACTCCACCGCCCCACCGCTCATTGTCTCCCCCTCACATGTTGGGTTTTTAAGTTACTCTCTCAGACAATGGAGACTGACTCCCTCGTGGCCATCTCCAAATTCCCAGGGCAGAGATTCAGAGTGGTCCAAGTTGGGTCAAGTGCTCAGTGGTGACCCAGTTCCTTATCTTCAAGAAGGTTTTGGTTCACATTATACAACAAGACTTCCAAGACCCATTCCTGAGGATGGAGAGCTGGGGCCAGCAGCTAAGGGGGTCATTTCAAGCTGGGAAAATACCCTCATGAGGCAACGACTACACAATTATTATGTCATCTGAGCCTCACAACCACCCTCTGAGGTAGGACACTCAATTGTTATTATGCTCATTTGATAGATAAGGACACTGAGGACACACAGCTGGTAAATATTAGAGCCATAGCTTGAATCTAGGTCCTTGGCCTTCAAATGTTGTGTGGAAAGAAAATAAAGACAACTTTCTCTCCTCTTTTGCTTTTATATTTTATTTTGTTTATTGTACTTTTCCTGCCCAGAGCGAATCCAAATTCATTCCTTCAACCAACTGTTATTGAATACATGTTTTGTGCAAAGCATTATGCTAAGCTTTACAGGGAATATATGTCCTCAAGATGCTTAGAATCTATTACATAAGACACTTAACAAATTTATCTGCCAAGACTCTAGGCACTAGGACCACTGTATAACACAACTCTAGGAGGCACCATTCATATTTGGATCTTGAGAATGGCACCTCCCAGAGGGGTGCAGTGCATGATATGAAGTCCACCAACTGCTACAGCTAAACACACTTGTTCCTTCCACATGCCTTTTAGGAGCTGCTTAATTTCTATAATCTAGATTCCAGCTGAAATAAGAATCGTAACTTGAGCATTTTCCAGATCCTGGAAGGTCTCTAATATTAAGAATCCCTGTGTTAATTTGTTCAGGCTGCTGTAACAAAACACCACAGACTGGGTGGCTTATCAACAACAGAAATTTATTTCTCACAGTTCTGGAGCTGGGAAGTCCAAGATCAGGACACCAGCATGATCGCATTCTGGTGAGAGCCCTCTTCCCGATTCACAGCCGGAAACTTCTCTCTGTGTCCTCACATGGTGGAAGAGCTAAGGATCTCTCTGGAGCCTCTTTTATAAGTCAGTAATCCCATCCATGAGGGTGCCACCCTCATGACTTAATCACCTCCCAAAGGCCTCACCTCTTAATACCATTGCTTTGAGGGTTAGGATTTTAACACACGAATTTTGGGAGCATAAACATTAAGACCACAGCAATTCCTTCCTGAAGTAGCTGGATTTCTAGAAGGGAGCAGTGACCTGCCCTACATAAGTGCAAGTCTCAGCTTTGATGTCTATGTTGAGTTCTGGGAAGTTCAGAGCCTTGGGGACACCTCCGGTCTTCCAGAGAGTGTCTGGACAGTAACTACTCCTATGGGGAAAAAATGGCCAGAGTTGATGGGGAGAGCTACCTAGAGTGATGAAGAGGGTGAAAAATCAGAATTGTCAGAAGATTATGTACAAATCTAGGGACCAAAGGGAATGAGATGCAGAGCCAGAGGGAGAGCATCTGAGCAACAAAAGAGGACCTTGGCTGAGGGCTGCTCCATAGGGCCGACCTGGCTGGAAGGTGGGGCTGGCCCTGGGGACTGGTAGGGAAAGAGCAGAAAGAGACTTGAACTTTTCCTTCTCCTCCTGGTGACTCATTGTCTGACCACTGATGTTTCAGTCTAGCATAAGCAGACAGATCCTTGTGTTGACACTACTCTCTCCAATGCCTTTTTCTCATTTTCTTAATAACCATCATATCAGTAAGTTATCCTAGTGAAAACTGTCAAAAAAAAAAAAAAAAGCACTGCTTTGGGGTAAGCAGCTCTGGAGAACATTTGTCCCAGATCTTCCCCCACCCTGTGATTATCCAAACAGATACTAATCACATCTAACCAATTATTTCCAAGGTCACAAGGGATTAAATGGTTTTTTCTACTAGATGTTGAAAATCAGACTACAATATGCACCTATTCCATGTACCACCCATTCTACCAAGAACCACACTGAAGTATCAAGGCGAGAAAAGGTCTCCTCGACATTACATTTGAATTTAAAATCAAACATGCCTGCAGACTCTCAAGCAGGAACTGTCTTCGTTAAGCAGGGCACAACAGCAAATCTCTCATTTTATAGTTTTCCCATGAAAAAGGAAAACTGCAGGCACTTAACTCGGGCCCCAAAGTGCACAGCTAAGGAACACCTGGCAACATGAATAAATTGCAAAATGTATCTGTTTTCCTAAAAAAAATTTTTTTCATTAGATGGTACACTTCCAAATGTGCTGCTGATAGCGACTGCCTTGCTAAAGACCAACAGAGCTCATTACCAGGCAATGCAAGAGCCCAAGGGAAGAGAATGAATTGGTTTTTCAAACCATTGACAATCTCTAGAAAGTCTGCAATGTTTGCTATTTTAAAATTAAACATCTGGTTGAAAGATCTGTTATTTTATGATTTTTTATAACAATTCGAAAGTCACGTTTCATTTTGTTCTTTCTCCATCAGAGATTCAAGTAACTTTACTTTTGATCAGAATAGTTCCATAAGCCTTGGGCTCAGGGAAAAAAAGAAAAAAAAATCCCCTTAGAATATTCTTGGTCAGTTCAGCCCTTACCTTATAAAACTCCTCCTAGGAAGCAAAACAAACTAGTTATATGGTTTTCCTTCCAACCGTCTGTGGCAGTTGAGCGTGACTATGGGTTTATAGTGCCTCCAAAGATTAAAAACAATCCCACTTAAAATGTTCAAATCAAATTCACAAGCAACCTAATGAGCTGTGAATGTAAATGTAAATGCTTTACTAAGTGAGCACCCATAAAAGAATGATGTGCCCTAAGTAATTATGTGCAGATGCCGACTCTCAGGAGTTCAGTTTGGGACGTTCCTCAGCAATGGGGTGTCTTACGTTTATCCCTTAGCGTTAGCTCCAAAATTGAGAAAAGCCACATATTCTCCAGAGTAGAACATGAGCTGCAACCTTTCCAATGCATGAACCCCTTCACATTCCTGGTTCCCAGCAGGACCCCTGCCTTTACCACCCCACTGGGGACTCTTTCACAGAGAAAGTAGTTCATTTGGGCATGCAAAGTTTAACATCAGAGCGCAGTTCCCACACAGTGAGACAGAACTGGAAATTGAGAACACCTAGGTTTCAGTGTCACATGAGGATGATGGGTAATAGTGTCCATAACAGGAAAATGGTGATGTCATCACAGTTGACAGCTCCAGACTTCACACTCAACTCCCATTGATTCCCATTAGGATCCCTTCTGCACAACTGCCAGATAGCGAGCCCTCTGCTCTCTTTACCAAGCAAGCAAGGATCTTCCAACTCTGTTAAAACTTCAATGAAAACTCATCCTCCTTAGCCATGTCTCCTGGACACATCTGCCTTTGTCAAATCTTTGAACTTTGATAAAATAATTAATGCTTACCTCAATCAAAATAATTTCATCCTTTCAGCTAGTTTATAGGAAGAATTAGAGGTTAGGGTAAAAGAGGGACTTAATTGTCCCTTAGGTCAGTCTACTCCTCAACTGGTCCTAAAGATTGATAAGACTTGGACCCTTTAGGACTAGGTGAGAAATGAGGCTGCTCTGCCTCTTCACTGGAGATCCTGCTATTCATCCAAGTTTAATGAACTTCTAGCTATAACTGCAGAATACCTCCTTCCTAGCTACTAAATCAATCAGACTTACCCAAGGGTCACTGGCTGTTTTGTATGTTTACTGACAATGGACATCCCTGTCCATTAATTTCTCAAATTTCTCACCACCAATCTCCTTACTGTAAGGATTTCAAATAGAATCCCACTTGTTCATCAAACCAATCATCAAGATATTCCTTTGGCATTGAACTCAATTCCTTTGTGACAAGGATTTGTATCTGCCCATTAGATCATGCTGTTCTGGAAGCTTTAAGTGGTTATTTCACTTGGAACACACACACACCACAGACAGAGGTCCCCAATTTCAGCTTGCCCCACGAGAACTGTGATTATAATCATAGTGGGGAATTCCCATCACGCCCCACTATTAGCTCATTTTCTGCAGAGCATGAGATATTACTATTCTTCCTCCCCAGGAGAAGTATAAAGTATATGAGTGATCACCCCAAGGGACTTTCAAAAATTGATATTCAAATTCTTAAAACAACTCTCTTTCTTTCAAAATGGTTTTGGAAATTGGCATAGAGCTTACTTAACCACTCAAAAATCTCCTTTTATGGCATTCCAAATAAAGTCCAAATCCTTAAACTTGTAGCCAAGGTGCTATAAAATCTAACTCTTATCTAATCTACCTTTCCAATATTCGCTGTTTCCATTCCTCCCCCACATGAATCCTTTGGTCCAATGACTAATCTATGTCCCACAGAGACATATTTCTATTCCTTCCTTTGTTGAACACCAATTTATTCCTGTCTCTGCACCTTTGCTTATACTTGCCCTTACATCAGAATGCCTTCCCCAAACCACTCTACCTTCATTCAAAACTCAGCTCAAGTCTCACTTCCCCTGGAGCTTTCTTGAACACATCAGTCCATGGTGCTCTTTCTACTAATTAAATTAATGTGCTGCATCATACCAAGAGTCAGAAAACAGAGGACCAAGCTCTTCCACTTGCCAGCTGTGTGAACCAGGGCAATTCACTTACCTTCTCTAAGCCTAAATTCTCTTCATCTAAAGCAAAGGGTTTAGAATGCTCTCAAAGAGCCATTCCAATTCTAATCTCAATGAAGTCTTTGCACCTTATAATAAACTTCCAGTTACCCATACACAAGTAAAAGTGCCAGATTTGGTAAATAAAAATACAAGACACACCCCACCCCACCCCACCAGGATGCCTGGGTGGCTCAGTTGGTTAAGCTGCCGACTCTTGGTTTCAGCTCAGGTCATGATCCCAGGATCCTGGGATTGAGCAGGCATCAGGCTCCATGCTCTCTACAGAGTCTGCTGAAGTTCCTCTCTCCCACTCCCTCTCTCTTCCCCTCACTTCTCTCTCTCAAATAAATAAACAAATCTTTTTAAAAAATGCGGAATCCCCCAGCATGCCCCATGCAATATTTGGGGCATGCTTATGCTAAAAAATTATTCATTGTTTATCTAAAATTCCAATTTACCTGGGTATCCTGTATATTATCTGGCAATCCTATAGATAAGTCCATGTTTTATAATCACCAATTCCTTTCAGCTATCTGGAGACAGGGGGTTTGATTTACCTACCCCCTAAAGTTTCTCACATGGTGCCATGTTCAGAGTATGCTCACAAGTGCCTTGTGATAAACGGACACCAACTTCCTCAAACTAAAGCTAATTGAGTGAGTATAAGCTCATAAAAAGTGCTATACTCTCTTTTCAGATTAATTTAAAAGGGAAAAAAAAAAGAACCTAAACTCAACTGTTCCTTTGCAACTGCCTTAGTCCCACTTGTTACTGCCTTACCTTACTTAGACGCCCAATGACCAAGCCTATAAAGATCAGTACAGGCCATATAAATCCTTTACTGGTTACCCTCCCCTCTAGCCATATATACACAGGGAGCAAGAGCAGTTTCTTTATTACTTGTGCTCAGTTTGTTTATGAGACTCTATATATCTGGCTACTGTAAAATACTCCCCATCCTCACTCCCACATTCTTCTTTCTACTTAGTCAAATGGCACGTCCTATGTCTCCTTCCCATAAAAATTAGCACCTCTCTCCTCTATGGAAGGAAGATTATCGTTGCTTTATCCTGTTGAGAGAGAAACCCTCTTACGGTCTTGAAATTAGTCTGGTGGGGCCATTGTCTCTGTTACACAGAAAGAAAACATCAGCAATATGTCAGAAGACTTGCAGGCGCTGGGTGGCCAAAGGAAGCTGGAATCGAAAGAGCCCCAGAGCAGGAGTCGGCGCTGCGACAACCCCAGTCCCTCAGTTTCCTTTTCTAAGAACAGGAAAGCCCAGCCTGAGACTCTTCCAGGCCCCGTCAGCTTTCATGTTATACGGCTTTAAGCAAGATTTACATGGAGGCCAACTGAGGATTTAAACTCAACTAGAGGAAATGAGATAAATACACCGTTTATAGCAAATCTCTCTGATGTATAATGAACACTGCTTCCTCTACATTACAAATGTAATGGGAAAGTGCCACAGAATCACCCAAATCATTTATTTACCTCAGCAACAGCACTCCACAAAGGAGCTGGGACTTTAATTGTATTTTTATTTCCCTCTTGTTTTGATCCAAGGCTGAGGTGTGGCAATTAAAAAGACACAGAAATAAGAGAAAGAGACCGAGGCAGAAAAAAAGTAAACTCAGTTACTTGGTGGTAGTCATCGATGTTTTCCTTCAACTTTCTATTTACTGATTTCAACTGGCTTCCCAGACAAGCCAACTCCGAAGACTTAGACCAGCATGCCTTGCATTCCCACATGCGGCTGTCAGAGGACAGCAATCCCAGACCAGGAGGTGAACATAGCTGGAAAAGCACTAATCAAAAAGTACTTACCAAATTTTCTCTGGCTCTACTACGGGAGAGAATTTTAAAAGAATTAGATGGAAGACACTGCCCCGCATCCAAAAAAAAAACAAAAGAAAACCAAAATCAAGAAATAATTCTTGTGCACATTTAAGGTGAGGACATATGTAGTCAAAATAATTAAGTAAATGATGGAAAATTCAACCTACTATCCAAATATCTGATCTAATAAACTCAAAACTTCTCAAAACATATAGATGTAGGACAGAATGTTTCCCCTTTTTCCTTGGGTGCTCTGGGAGGGACCACATAATGAAACAGCACTTGGCAAACACTCACAGATATTAGGGTTTCCAAATAAGCATTTTATGAAGCAAGAATCAACAGGATCTCACAGCTCTCCAGAGAAGCTGTAGGTCATCATCAGCTAAATATGTACAATTATTGTTTTCCCCACTGAGCATTTGGTAAATACATTCAATTCTCTTGCAGTTATAATGCCATCATTAAATGCCACACACGGACCTCTGGGAGCCATACTGTCCACCCTCTTGCCCCCAGGAAAGTTCACACTTAACTATTTACAAAAACAGTCATGTCAAACCCTAGCCTAAATGATCCCTCAGCACAGAAACAAAAAATCTTGGAAATATTGACATGAAAGTACTACATGGACTCTAGGGTTATTTGCATGGATACATTTCTTAGTGTAAAAGCGCTCCCTATATTCTGGAGTTCCCTTACAGCCAAGGACTCCCTTGTTCCCTTGGAGACCATAGTCCCCACCTTACCAGTTATCCTACTGAGATTTCAGATCTCAGACCAAACATTCCTCCTTCAGGAAAGTCTTCCCTAACTCTTTGAGCAAGGGTTGGCAAACTACAGCCCATGGGCCAAATGCAGCCCACTACCTATTCTGTACAGACCACAAATAAGGATCTTTCTTGCATTTTTAAGTGGCTGAAAAGAAAACTCAAACAAAGAATAGCATTTTGTGACATATAATAATTACACAAGAATGAAATTTCAGGGTCCATAATAAAGTTTTATTGGAAAACAGTCACGCTCATGTGTGTGCGTGTTGTCTAAGACCTCTTTCATACTCCAACAGCAGAACTGCAGTTAGATCAAAGACCATCTGGCACTCAAAACCAAAAACATTTACTGTCTAGTCCCTTACAGAAAAAAGTTGCCAACCCCTACCCTCGACTATACGCTCTCACAGCACACACACACTTTTTGTGTATGAAATTTATCTCGCATGAAAATTTCACACATAATTGATGACTTCATTAATAACTGTCTCCTCACTAGATGGTGAGCTCCACGAAAGGAAGACCTATGGCTCTTCTTTCTCACCTTTTAGCACAGAACCTGACACACAGTAGTAGATGTTAACTAAATACGTGTTAATGAGTGATATAAATAAGTAAATAATGCCTGAAACTGGTATCCCACGAAGCACAACTTGGGAAATGCTACTCTGTACATATCCTCCAGCTAGGAGGCAGAGTAAAGAAACACAGACTCTGCTTACAGAACGTTTCAGCGAAATTATGTTATGAAAGGGGTCAAAATTAGCAAAAGAAAGGCTTTTTTGCCTCCCCCTGGAGAATCTGAGAGAACTACAGCCATACTTATTAGGGACCCATGAGAATACTCCAGAGAATTTCAAGGGGTTTAGAGCTATCCAGGAGAAAGCCTGATCCCACGGGACAGTGGAGAGGTAGAAAGTATAAAAGAGGAATGGGGAATGAGTGAGATGACACCCCCAGACACCCTTCCGAGGTACAATTTATTAGGACTAAAAGGGACTCAATGAGAAAAAGAGAGGTGGGTTTCCTCTGGACACCACAGGTGTTTGTCCAAGAGTGAGATTATTCTATGTGGTAACAGTCTACATTCAGTCTGTCTAGACATAGCAGTTCTGAAGGAAGAGCTACGTGATTTCCTTCACATTCTAGAAACTGACCTCTGACCCCTTTTTTGATCTAAAATCACTACTTTTCTCATCAGACACTATCTATGAAATTTAAGGGACTTCAGTATTACCAAGACGTTGTTTCCCTGAGTTGCAGACCAGCTGCACTGGACAGTTATCTGCTGGCCTGTCTTCATGTTATAAATGAGAAGACAGTCCTTCCAAGGAAGCATAGAGTAAAACCACCAGGCCTTTCCTGGTTCCAAAAGAATCAGCTCGTTCTCTATTTCTTCACCAACAAGGAGCATCTCTCTTCACTCTTGAACCAAACTTTCGTGAGCAGCTACTACTTACCAGACACTACTGAGCAAAATCATCCCCAACACGGTAGATCTCACAGTGTAGTGGAGAAAGCAGACCTTAACCAGACAACTGCACAAATCAATAACTATGAAGGAAAACCACATGGCACCGTGACTGCATGTAATAGGGAACATAATTTAATTGGAAGGTCAGGGAGAGCTTCTGAAAGATGGGACATTAGAGCTAAGATCTAAAGAAATCGTTTTCTCAAGTACCCACTCCCTAAAAATGGTCTTGAGCCTGCAATCCTATGGGATTTTCACCTAGAAATCTTCCATTATGGATGTATTCCAAACCAACTAATCCAGACACAAAAGTAACCACTAAGCAGACTGGCAACAATGCTCCAGGTTACTAATGTCCAGAACTGGGCTCTCTGTCATAGGATGCCACAGCCAGAGTAATTGGTAGAAATGTTTCCAGGCTTCTTTCAAACTTACTAGGATCTCTATGATCTCAGTTTTATAGATTTCGGAAAAATCAAGGAAAGAAGAAAGAGGTCAGGTTGCGGTAAAGGTTATAAAGAAATTCCTCCTTCTGAAAAGATCACAGAGATGAGTTATTTGCTCAAGAGCCATTTTAGCTGGGCCCTGAATCAAAAGGAAATCAATTGGTGGATTAGGCACCTGCTCATGTAAGGTATTAGCAAACAAAGAGGTATTCATTTTGGCTTATCGGGAGCTCCCTCTGTGCTTAGAGCCCCTCTCTGAACATTAAGGGAGGAACAAGTGTGCATTTTAAGAAAGACCCCTTTTTTTAAGTCAACAGAACAGAACAGAGAGAAAATTATAAGGGATCAGGGAGAACAGGACTCTCCATTCTAATAAGTCACCAAGAATTATGGGAACTATGGGCTCGGTGCCGGACTATGCCATCCGGAAGGCCAAAAGTAAGTCTGAGAGGTCAGGGAATGTCATCTGTTTGAGAGTATGTAGCACAGACACACACACACTGATCACTACAGCTAAGTGGATGAGACAGAAATCATAAACACCACCAGAAAGCACAGAGAGGTACAAAAGGGTTCAGAGAAGCCTTCGTGACAGCAGTTAACTTTTACTGAGCATCTACTATACATGTACCAATAACTACTAATACGAAGCAGTCAACTGCTGAAGACACGAGGCTAAGTGCTCTAACACATTATCTCACAGAGATAATGAGGAAGGTGCTATTTAAATGAAGAAACCAGGCTTGAGAAGTAAAGTAATTTGCCCAAGGTTTCTTAGCTAGCGTGTGGCAGAGCTGAGAGCAGAACCTAAGGGTCTCTTAGATCCTTCATGTCTGTAGAATTGAGTCAAAGACACTAGGATGTGAATGGTTTTCATGACTCTCTCAAGACACCAAGCCTTCTTTGTCTCATTTATCACTGTAATTGTTACCAACAAAGGTATCTTCACAGCAAAGTCTGGATCTAGTTTGAGCTATCTGACACCATGGCCTGCACCATGTTATTTATGATATTTAGTTTTTACAAGAAGGGGAGAGAACAATTAATACTTAGATAGGTAGAAGGACAAAGCAAAGACTTTTTTTACTTACTCATTCATGAAACAGGTACTCTGTGACTAGAACTGTTCTCAGAGCTGGAGATATGACATACGAACAAGTCCTCCATAGTTCCTTTTCCCACAGAGCTTACATTTTGCTGAGGGAGATAGAAAATAAATATAAATAAATGTGTTTTCAAATTACATAAATAAATAAAGGACACCTCAGTGCATGACACATACTAGATGAATAAAGCTGGATAACGGAATAATGAGTATCAGGGCTGGGGCATATTTTTTTAAAGATTTTATTTATTTATTTGAGAGAGACAGACAGACAGAACACAAGCAGAGGGAGCTGCAGGCAGAGAGAGAAGCAGGCTCCCCAGGCTCCCCCCACCCACGCTGAGCAAGGATCATGACCTGAGCAGAAGGCAGACGCTTAACCGACTGAGTCATCCAGGCAACCCAAGGGGTGGGGCATTTCAATAGTGTAGAAATATAAGCAAAATATATACAGAAATTCTTGCTTATAAGAGGGGACAGTTGCATACTGTACTAAAGAAAGTGAGGAAGTCATGTATATAGCGAAAGGTCATTCCAGAGAGAAGGGCTGTCAACTGTTGGTATTTAAACCCCATTATTCACCTTCCTGGAAATCTAAGGATGATCTCCCTCCATCTCTTGAAATTGGGAGAAGTGCCTGGCTGAAGGCTCTGGAAGATTCCTTTTGAAGAAACGCCATGTCTTTGTGACTCTAGACCAATTGGGTTGTCGCTACCCTTCAGACTTGCCAAGAGGAATTCCATATATGCTCCAGAGAGCGAGGGCAGCCTTGAAGTTTCTTTTTACATTCCTCCCCAGTCACTTTGCATTTGGGGAGTTCTTGTGCATGACCTCCCTGTAGAGTGTTTTTTGGCTCAGTTACCTCTTTGAGAATCTTATAAATGCTTTAGACATTCTCTTCCCACACCTCCAAAAAAAATCACGTGCCCTAAAAATTATGCATAACATTACAGAAGATAATTCCCTTAAACTTATCTGTGAATGTCTCCCACATCTCTAGACCTTCAGTTAAGAACCCCTATCATAGAGCTTCTTTTGAGGGCCACTCAGCTATTTTTACTCCCAGCAAGAAAGCCCTGCGCTCTCTACAAAGTCATCATCATTCACTAAATGGGATTCCTTGAGGACAGGGGCTGTGCTTCATGTATCCTTATATTCCAAAGGGCCAGCAGGAGATTAAAAGCCACGTTGAATTAGTGAAACACAGAAAGGAATGGTTATAGGTTCACAGAGCCAAGCCAAAAAAATTTACAAGCAGGGCTAATCAGTAACTACCAGGATCAGGGACTTAAATGTTTTCTTGTTTCTTCACCTCTCTCTGTCTTTCTGGGTCTCTCTGTCTCTCTGCCTCTACACACACACACACACACACACACACACACACACACATTCATCTTTGGAGTTTTTTTTCCATATTTTGGCTTTTTTTCTTATGTCGTCTGTCCCCATGGGATAAAAATATGGCCACAGACAGCTCTGGGCTTACACCTTAACAACATTCTATCCAGAGAAAAAAGGAAGCTTTCCTTATAGCTTCTGTTTGAAAAATGCCAGTAAAGGATTCTTCATTACCTGGTTTGAGTCACATGTCTGTCCATAGACCAAGCTTTGTGGCAAGGCACTGACTGCCTGGTTACCCAGAACATGTGATTGGAAAAGGGAAGAGATTTTTTTCCTTCAAGGTAGGGATAGTGTCACTAGAAGAAGGATGATAGTGGATTGATGCTTAGCAGACAAAAGGAATAGCTTTTGCAAATAAAAATAATGTTAATAACTATCTTCCATCGTACACTAGTTATTGTGCCTAAATGTGTTTCGTGGATTACCTCATTCATCATTCTATAAGTAGTCATTGACCAGGCAGCATAAGGCCAGATTATGAGCAATCTTGAAACCCAGGCTAAGGAATTTAATAATATAGAGTAAGAAGTAGAGAGCCAGTAAGAAATTTGAGGGAGAAAGCGATGTAACAGAAGTAGCACTTAAGGGGGTTAATGCAGTGGTTTTCCATTTCTGTCACCAGTTTCTGGTGATCTGAATGGTGGTTAGGGAGGCAGAGTGCAAAGCCCTGAGTCTTTAAATTCCGGATGCGATGGGAGAATTTTCTCACCAAACACTTCTCTGTGTCTTTATGCCCAAGTTCCCCATGAAGAGTCTTCATTTTCCTGGCCATTAATCCCTAGCAGTGAAAAGAAATAATGCTCCTGTTGAACTGAGCAATATTTGGAGAAACATCACCTGTTCATTCCAGGACTCACCTACAGGGGAAAGACAAACATTTCCCTCCAGCAGATAAATGTGAGCTTCAAAGTAAATTTGAAAGCAGCGAGAACATTCTGTTATTTTCCCTCTTAACAAGGCTTGATGAAAGCAATCTCCACAGAGGCTGCCTAATTGGGCAGGGAGCTCATCTCTGAGCAGGGCTGGCAGAAGGAGCCAAGCGCTGGTTAGGACATTTTGTCTGAAGACGATCCTTTTTCCAAAAGAGGTAGGGGCAGTTTCACCTGTGGTGCCCCAGTTCCACACACACCCAGGGTGCTCCAGGAGACCCCCATCAAGTAGTCCTGAGTATTTTCTGAACAACTGGCTCCCTACTTTTCTCATGGCACAGACTCCTTGGTTTTCTAATTATCCTGCAGGGGAATATACACTGTTTATTTACTGCTCTGAAAATATGCAAAGTTTGCTTCCTGCTGCTAAGATGCCCTGAGAATCCAGGATCAGTCACTGTAGCCCCCTTGCGGCCATGGGAGGGAGACTTGGAGGCCCAAGGCATCCCCCGCCCTGTAGGAGCAATTCTGCGGACACGGGGCTGAGAACTCTGGAGCCAAGTGAACCATCCTCTGCTCCAGATTCAACCTCAGCCCAGCAACTCTCCCCCATTCCCCATAACAAGTCCTTCTGCTGCCCTCCTCACTGCCTTGAGATATCCCAGGTTCCTCCAAACCTGACTAGCCACCACATCAACCAGGGACTATACACTAGAGGCACAGAAGGAATAATAGCAATAATAATAATGGCTAATATATAGGGGAGATTTTTGAGAGCTGTCTAATTTTATGCCCCCAACAACACTATGACTTTCCACATTTGAGAGGTGAGGACCTGAGGCTTTGAGAGTTTGTGCAAATTTACCCAAAGTTAACCTAATACAGAGCAAAGCTATGGTCTCTCTGATGGGAGGGAGGAGGAGAACATGGTCTGAACCCCTCTGCTATTATCACTGCCCCGGTAGGGAGGTCTGTCCATTGGGAGGCTCCACTGTTTTGTCAATCTATTGATCAATGTTTACTGAGAGCTACTGTGATTGCTCAAACATTTGTCATGCTCCCTCCTGTTCAAAAATTTCCAATCCAGCTAGGAGACAAGATGTACACACTTGACAGTTTAATAAAAATATACTAAATAGCCATACAGAAAAGATCATCAAACACTAGACAGAATAAGCATGCGTTCTTATCCTCGGATTTGTATGAACACAAGGACAGACTTCCCCATGTTCCTGAGAACAAACTTCCCTACCTGGACAGCAGTGTAGTGGACGGGTTCAGAGACACTAACTCTGCTCCTTATTAGCTATGTTAACTGTGGGTAAACTACACTGCAGGGAAATCTACGAATATACTTAAATTATTTGCAAATTTTTCTTCACACGTGCGTTTTACTGGCTTCCCTTGGATCAGTGTTTCTTATCCAGGAGGGATTTTACCCACCACAGGCATTTGACAATGTCTGGATACAGTTTTGGTTGTCCCAACTAAGAGCATACTGCCAGATTCTAGTGGGTAAAGGCCAGGGACACCACTGAGCATCCCACAATGCACAAGACAGCCCCTGCAACAAAGTATTATCCGGCTCAAAATGTCAATAGTGCCAAGGTTGAGAAACTCTGCATTAGTTTCCCCAAGGCATCTCAGTCAGCTCCAAAACAATTAAAAACTGCTATTTCAGAGCTTTATTTGCCCAATGAAGAGCATGAACGAGAATTGCCCCTATAGCCCGACACTTTCCAGCATCTCTTGGCTCATGCATGCTGCCAGGACTATACTCCTAAGACTCCAGTATCCCTTAACATCTTGGTAGGTAACTATGCAAAATCAGAGCATTCAATTCCATTGTTAAGGTGAAATGGATTGGAACACTCCTCCAGGCCATGCTTACATGTCCACGTGGTCATTCAACACTTGGCACAAAAGCCACCTAAAAATGATGAGCCTGTTGACCCAGCCATACTTGGTTGGACATACTTGGAGGTATGGAGTGAGGAGGCGGGGGTCTTTTGTGTATTATGCCTAAGCCCTGTGCCCCCCTTTTCAACTGGATTCCAAGCAACAGAAATGTGGGGCTATAGGACATTCACAAGCCTGCGAGCCAGGGCGGCCAGCTCTCCTATTACTGGACTGAACTTGTTTTTTTATAAAATGTAGGACTTGGGGTCTTTATCAGTCAGTCCTCTGCCAGAGAAACAGAACCAGCAGGAGATATCTAGTAAGAGATCCATTATAAGGAATTGGCTTACAAGGTTATGAGGCTTGGCTGACCAGTCTGAAATCTATAGGGCAGGCCATCAGGAAAGGCAGGCTGGAACTCTCAGGCACAGACAAAAGGAATAATCTACAGGAGGGATTTCTTCCCTTTCTAGGAAATCTGTTTTGCCCTTTAGGCCTTCCAGCTGTTTGAATCAGGTTCACCCAGATTATCCAGAATGACTTACGTCCTTTACTTCAAGTCGACTGACTGTGAACATTAATCACATCTTCAAAATACCTTCACAGCAGCCCCTAGGTTGGTGTTTGAGTGAGTAACTGGGTATGATAGCCTAGCCAAGCCGACATAGAAAACTGACCATAAGAGACTCCATGGTATCTCAGTTTCTTTGCAGCTTTTAGAACCTGCAATTCTACTATGAATCAGCCTGAGAGACAACATCTCATTTTGAGACTCTCCAGGCACAGATATACCAAAAGGAGCACTTGGGTCAGAGGTTACTAGGTTATGTGTGGCCTCTGGCCTCAGAGACAAGACGCAGAGGTGTGGGTCTGGCCGCAGCCAAGACCTTCCTCACTACCGACTGAGGGTGATTGAGAGGAAATGCTGCTAAACAGGAGCTTTTCTTCTAAACGACACTGGCAAACTGCCTGTCCGCCATGATTAAATGCTAGGCAAGGACTTTGAAGGAGCCAATTATTTGCTTGAGAAAAACTGGGGGCAAAACACAATATTAATGCAGAAACCATTGTGATTCATGGCATTTATCCAGCACTTGAAATCACAGAAATGTCAAGCCGGAAAGGATCTTAGAGTTAACCTTGTCCGACTCACTCATGTTACAGGAGATGGGACTGAGAAGCAGAGAGATTCGTGAACTGCGATGTCAGAAGCTACTCAGTGTCACAGGCCGACAGATGAAGCATCCTGATTCCCAGGCCAAAGCCCTTTCCCCCACATCGCCCCCCAGCACGCCAGGAAAATGTATACAAACCTCCTCCCTCCTCAGCAAAGCCTGCAGCTGAGCTCTTTACTGCTGGCATTTTCTCTGACAGATATCAGTAACTACAAAAGGGTACACTGTTAACGCAAGAGGACAAATTCTAAAATTGGCTTATTTTCACAACCATCACTTTTTAAGGGGTGAAGGACCTTTCTCTGGTTCTTTAAAAACCTCTGGATTCTAGCCAGCTCAACATCCCCACACTTCCTCCCACAATCACTTGCTATGAAAATGTCATTATTCTATTTTGAAGAGGCTAGAGCAGTTGTGCTTCTTTTGTAATAACTATGTTTTCTGAAAGAGGGGAGAAAAGCCATGGAAGCCAGGGTGGAAAAGCTTTCATGGATCGATCATACTCCCATCATGCACCAGGGGGAAATAAAGGAGACACTACAATGTCAAACTCCAGGTCAGAGATGGAATCCTCCCACCTCTGTGGCTTTACTTTGACGCAGACTGAGAGAAATGTCTTGCTGCCCATTTTCAAAGACTGCATCCAACAGCCCCTCACCTGAAGAACCACCCAATCTGAGGGACAGAAACACCCAGCTCCAAATGCTCTTTCCTGAGCCCGCTTAGTTAGGAATCTTTGATAACAAGAAACACAACTCTGCAATGAGTTTAAAAATGAGAAGTACATGCTGGGCTTAAATTTCAAAAATCCTAAATACGGTGACCATACAGCATCTTTGTGACAGTTTTGTCCTGAGGACTAAGAACCAATAATACAATATCTTTTCTTTTTCTCTAGGAAATGCCTGGGAGACAGACAGAGAGAAAGAGAGAAAGGGAAGAGCAAAGGCGTTTGGGGGTTTGTTTGGGGTTTTCTGTTTTGTTTTGTTTCTTTGTCCTTTTTCCTGTTCTTGGCTCATGTATGAATAGAGGATTCCACAGAAGATGTGGCCAGTCCAAGTTGTTTCAAAGTAGGAAAAGGCCTCTCTGGCTAGTCCTGTTTCATTTGCAAGCAGTATGGCCAGTTTACTAATGAGGCTCACTGAGGACAAATAATCACCAACCATTGACAACTGTCATCAGTTATTGATATCAAGAATAAGTTCTGCTCAGGGGCACCTGAGCGTCTCAGTCCTTTAAATGTCCAACTCAGGTCATGAACTCAGGGTCTTAAGATTGAGCACCACAGTCAAGTCCTGCATTCAACAGGGAGTCTGCTTGCGATTCTCTCTCTCCCTCTCCCCCTGCTCACAGGCAGCACACCCTCTGTCTCAAAAAAAAAAAAAAGAAGTACCACTCAAGTTGCATCTCCTGACACCAAGTAGCCCAATTTTGACTATCAGTGGCCTATTTAACAAGGGAAGAAGCAAGATAATCTCTTTTCCAGAGATGAGGGAAGATCAGTAAGCTTTTCATTACTTGATGTTTGTATAGTGTCTTTCATTTCAGTGTTGGCATAGCCTGTCCTCTAGGTAGCAAGTCAATTGCCTTGAGAAGGACGTATTATGTGAGCAGAACGACTGAGGCAAAAACTAGCAATATCCCTATGTGAGGGCTTTTTTCTCTTGAGAGGCTGTGGTGCCTGCCAGCAGATCTTCTCGGTAGGGGAGGCGTCTAGAGTTGTGGCTCAAAGCGTGGCATCTGGTGTCTATGCCCATATAACCTGAGTTTGTGTCTCAACTCCATAACCCTATCAGATGTGTGGCTTATGCAAATTCCTTAACATATGGACTTTTATTCTTCTTACCTGTGAAAAAGAAATAGTAAGGCAAGCCATCCGTGGGGCTCTTATGAAATTTAAATAAGGTAAAAAAAAAAAAAAGCAATGCACAGAACACTCAATATATACTGACAATTACTCTGGGTCAGAGCTTCCTATCCTTCTTCATATCATAACAGACATATTGAAACAAAAGTTGGTGTATGCATGGTGAACCAGGAAAGACTACGTTGCTCATAACCAAAAAGGGAGCCCCCCAGGAGCGAAGGGCTCCACTTCTCATCACACCTACAACTCACTCACTACTGGCCAGCTAAGAAACTCCTCTCCACACTGGGCGTTGCTTCCATTTTACAGACAACACCTCTCTCAGGACACTATCTCAGCCCCCAAGTTAAACATTCTTTTTCAGCCAACACTGTTCTGTCTCTTCCTCATAAGTAGTTACAAGCCATTATATTTCTGACCAATATAAATAGAATTCTTCTTTAAATTACTTACCCCACACAATATTTCCAGACATGGAGTCATCACCGAGTCTTACGGTTAGAAATAGTAAGATGAAGGACAATTCTAAAGCTGAAGACTCCATCGCTTAAACCCCTCTTTACCATTTCTAAGTGTATCACACTGGCCAAGATGGAGCCCAGGAAGGTCTAGTGACCGGGTAAACCCATCAAGCCTCCATGCTATCTTCATTCTGCTCCCTCTCTGCCCAGGCATTACATCATCTTTTTTCAGACTGGCCTTCCCATCTCATCAGTCATTTGCCAAACATGGCTGTCCCTCTGCCTTCAAGTTCACATAATAAAGTTGCAACCCTCTCTGTTCTAGTTCCAGAGTTCTGGAGAGAGAAGCTGAACTAGCTGAACTCCGTTGCCCACCTGGTATAATCAGCAAAACCAAGACAGCACACAAGCCTAGTATAGCCCAGCAGCCAGAGGCCATTCTTGGGATATAGAGCAGACATTTAGGAAAAAGATCAGTTCACAAAGAGAGAGAAGGTCTGAGTCCATTACTTTGTCCATCACATTGACTACTTGTCTTTAGACCTGAAATTCCCACCGCAAGTCACTTCTTTGACACTCTAAAGATCCTTGTCAAAAATATATTGGTTTTCTAGCAACATAATATTCTAAGATATTTTCAGGCATTAACATCTAGAAATGAATATGCATATTTGATATGGAACAGAAATGTTTGACAGAGGTAGGGGTTTGGATGTTTGTGGAGTAAAAGGCAATGTATAGTGAGCAGTTTTCCAGTGCAGAGCATCCTGGGAAAATGAGAAGCTCTCTGGACACA
The DNA here is from genome assembly GCF_017311325.1 of Ursus maritimus. Taxonomy (NCBI): domain Eukaryota; kingdom Metazoa; phylum Chordata; class Mammalia; order Carnivora; family Ursidae; genus Ursus; species Ursus maritimus. The sequence continues at coordinate 60,146,790 of NW_024426885.1, forward strand.
TGTAGGAAGCTGAGAGGTAGAACGTAAAAGGAAGAGGGAGAAAGGTGGTTATGGGAGAGATGACAATGAAAATGAACACATAAACCTCCCGAATAATTTCACCCACAGCCAGGGCTATTAAAGGGCCATGGCACTAAAACTGTTTTAAAACCAGCATTAACTAGTGACCCCAGTTCTCTCCAAAAACCAGCCAGAGCGAAAAATCAGAGCTTGGTAGAGGGTAAAATTGTTCTGCCCTGCACAAAGGGGAATTTAGCTACAGATGATAATTTCCAAATGAAAAACTAGAACACAAAGTCTGACAAAGAATTTTTGTGCTGTTTCAGAGTGAATGAGGCAGTCTGAAGAATGTTCTTCGGATACCTAAATATTGGATGTTGTTACTAGATATTTCAATGGCATATGGGAAAAGGAATAAATTATGCAGAAGAGAGCATCAATTTGGGAGCTGGAAAGGGAATACTTAACCCATTTTCAATTTTAAGGAACGATATAACAAACAGCAACACATTAAGCCAGAGAAATCTTTCAGGGGACTGATTGAGGTTATGGTCTATAGAACTGGAATTCACCTCAGACGATTAGTCAATGAGCCAATATTAATTAAGAGGTCACAGGGTGCTTTCCAGTGGGTTTTTTTTCCTTTTCACCGCAATCAAATAACATTAATTTGACTTATGATGAGTTAAATGAGTTGCTTTCAAGGTCACCTTCGTTTCTCACATCTTCCAGCACAATCTCAAACAGGGTTTCTTGACCTCCATCTCCCAACAATGCCCTTCAAAAATAAAAATTTTAAAAACACACAAAAACTGTTATTTCCCATCCTCCCCCTTGAAAAAGACTTACTAAATCTTTGCATAAGACTCATGGCTCTCATCTTCTCAGTTAAGATTTGAATGCAAGTAACAGAAAACAACTCCCACTTATTTAAGGTGGAAACAGGAAGGTACTAACAGACCCCTGGACTCAGTGACAGGTACTAACAGACCCCAGTGACAGTCCATGCTTCAGTCCATGCCCACCAAGAAGAAAGCTGAAGGGAGTACTCTTCTTTCGCCATGTGCTGTGTTGTTCTCTTTCTGCAAATAGGTTTCACCTACAGCAGTTGGAAGATGGCCGTTCCATAGCTCTTAGGCTTACATTCAAAAGATCTGCTCATATTGAACTGCCTTAGTCTGACTTCCAGATTCCTAGGAGAGGGAAGCTGATTAACTTATCTTGACCCAACTCTGGTTTAGTCACCTTCACCAACTCCCAATTTTGCCTGCCTCCAAAACAATCCGGTCTCCTGTTCATATTTGAATTATTGGTGCCTCTGGTCTTCTTTTCCCATCTAGCTGACCACTCTGCTTTCTATCTTTCCAAGATATCTCAGAAGTTTCTGTTCCACTGATGGCACTCTTCCTTGTGTTTCATTGCTCTTATGGAAGTGTTCCCTTTATATCATTTCAAAGGAATTCTGTTAGGAGGAAGTGGATTTGGATAATCTGCCTGCCGTCTTAACACAATCACCCTATTTTTTTCTAGCTGCTGCTGCTGCTTCCTCTTCTTCTTCTTCTTCCTCTTCGTAACCCTTCCTTTAATCTCATACTATATCAAAGCATAACTTCAGTCATGTCACTCCCCAGATCAAAAGTCTCCAAAGACTTCCAATGGCTGAGAGCACAAATTCCTTATCCTAATATTTAAGACCATTAGCATCTGGCCCAAATGACTCTTTCTAGAAAACTCTGACCATTTGCCTCTTGAACCTAATTCTCCAATCCAGATAAAGTCCCCATCTCTTATTCTTCCCCAGTCACCACATAGAGCTCTTCTGTTTCTATAACTTTGTTTATCTCTTCCCTCTGCGTTATTGATCGTGCCGATTCCAAGCCAACAGTCATATCTTCCCAATTCTATAAGTCTGAAAAAAGTTGACCTCCTCTTGAAACCTTCTTGCCCACTCAGATCCATGTCATATCTCCTTTCTGAATAATTCATATACCTGTGAACAAATATTTCTTCTGACATTTATCTCTTCATTGCTGATTAATACATTCTCTCTGTCATTAAATTGTAAGCAAATGATAGGGAATTTCTTATTCATCTTTTGTAACCCCTGTAACACTAATACATTATATTGTAATAGTATTTGCCTAAAAAGAATTTTTAAAAGATGGAAGAAGGAATTGGATCTTCATTTGGACTTTATCCCCTCCTTTCTTACATATAACTTCATTACTTATATTACATTGCTGTACCAAATAACTCCACTGTAAGCTACACTTCACGGAATTTGTTTTACATACTTATAATCCTTATTGCAAACTTGTTAAAACTAAAATCCAAGTGGCTCACTCTTAGAATAGTTTCTCATCCAAAGAAACATATTCATCAGCAACCAAAAATAATTTCAATCCCAAATCCTCAACTGCATTTCTCATAAAGCACAAAGGGGGTTCAAATACATAGTTCACAGCACCATAAAAAAATATATAAAAATTTCTCTTCTCTTCAGTTCATTTCCATCAAACCTTGCAGCTACTCCAGAGTGTCTCTGTAATCCCCACATGGTCTTCATGCCCTTTCCTGCTCAGCTCAATACTGCTTTGCCTCCTGAACCAGAGTTGGGTCAAGTTGGGTTAGTTGGATTCCCTCTCCTAGAAATTTGGAAGTAAGATTAGGTATTTTAGTTCAATATGAGTCGATGTTTTTAATATGAATACATTCCACCGACCCATCAGGAGAGAAGCCCATTTGAGAGAAGAGAACTGTCCTCCAGCAGGAAAGAATACTTCCTCAGAAGGCAAGGAAGAAGTAGACAAGGAAATGGGCTGACAATTACAAAATTCTCTTAGCCAAGGCAGCTTGAAATCTTATAACAGCATGCATCTAACATTTAAACTAAGACAACTGTCTACTTCCTCTCCACCCATTTACCTTTTAGAAAGAACTTAAAAATACATAAATAAAAGCAGAGAGTATCAAAACATGTAAACAAACACTGAATATCACAGTTCATGGGTGTTTCGATGCACATTTTTGTTTTTGTTTTTAAAGATTTTATTTATTTATTTGACAGAGAGAGAGACAGCCAGTGAGAGAGGGAACACAAGCAGGGGGAGTGGGAGAGGAAGAAGCAGGCTCCCAGCGGAGGAGCCCAATGCGGGGCTCAATCCCAGAACGCCGGGATCATGCCCTGAGCCGAAGGCAGACGCTTAATGACTGAGCCACCCAGCTGCCCCTAAAGATGGTAAAGGCATCTTAAAAGAGGTAGAAAAAAGACCAGAAGTGTTTCAGGTGAATTCAGCAGGCTCCCCTGAGACATGGTCTAGAGGAAAAGCTGGCTTATTCTGAGTACCCAAGGGTGCCTGGCTCCTGGTCCAGAAGCTCTGGCCGGCACTGTAGATAAAGGCCCGGGAGGCTGTGGGGAACGTCCTGGGGCTGAGGTAGCTCCATGGCTCGCGTCCCCGGGGCCGGGGTTCCTCTTCCACTATGGACTCACCACTGGAGGAAGCCATCTTCTCAACCTTTGTCTGCCCTCACACTAGTGACGTTTTCAGCTCATTTGATTGTCTAATTCTCATGCTTTTGGTTTTTATTTTCTTTTAAATTATTCCCCCCAAAGCTTTTTCATTCATATACATTTTTACTTTAAGCATGTTAGTTATTTCTTGTGCTTCATTTTTAATCTCATCTACTTTTATGCTTTTAGCTTTCATCCTATCCCCTATATCATAATCTTTTATCTCTCTTACTTTCCTGGTTTTAATCTTTGATCTCACTGGCCTCTAGCCTTTTTTCATTTATTTTAAATCTCATCCACTTTACCTTTTTATTATGTTTTTAATGTTTAACCTTTCCTCTTTATTTGGAGTTTCATTCTTTTATATTCTTAACTTCAATTTCTTCTATATTCATTTTTTCCTCTGATCTTACTCTCAATTTTTAATTATGTCTTCTAAATATCTATTCTTCTTCATAAAATAAGAAAAGTTCCCTCTTCTTCCCCTTTCCTTATAATTTTCTATATTTTGTTTTTTTATTTTCACCATGACTGGTAGGAGGTAAAGCCAAAGGGATTTTGAGACCATGCACGGAGGAGGTTAGAGACTTTCTATTTACTCTTCAACTCCAAATCTCCTGCTAACCTGCTCCCCACCTCCACCCCCACCCACTACGGACCTCCTAGTCCTATTTACAATGAGTCTCAGAGATAGAAAAACCTATGAAGTAACCCTTCCTAGGACTCTAATTTTTCATGCAGTGGGTTTACTTAACTTTCTGAAACTGGAGATTCTTGCACCCTGCTACATCTGGGTTACATCAGGCTCTATAATTATTGCCGCTATTCAGTGGGGGAGGGGGCTTTCTGTTGTTTTTAAATTCAGAAAAATATACAGAGTGCTAAAATAGAGATATACAGTGAAAATGATGGGCAAGAAAGGTGGATGGGGCAAGAAAAGAAAAAATATCTTTATTGGATTTACGGCAAAGCATGTCAACAGTAGCCCATGTGTGAGTAGATAATGGCAGGCAACAACCTCCTTAAGGAAGAACTCACCATGCAATGCCCTGAGCTGCTTCGGTGAGGCCAGGGCCCTCCAAACTTTGGAGTCTCCTAACCAACTGATATGTTCAAGAGGAAACCTACTGAGAAGACTGTTGGGAGGCTAGCCTCAAATGAGTTACCACCATGTTGGTCCACCTCTTATCTTAGCTAGGTCATCAGATGACCCTCTTAATGTGCACCTCCTAGGTCTCCACTTCCTTACTCTGCTTATTAGGGAAAAGCTGATCTTAGTTGTCATTTTCACAAGTAGGGATATTTTGTAGAAAAGGACTATTAATTTTCTATGACCCATATGGGGAAAACAGGTCCCCCAGAATATCAAAATCTATGAGAAAAGTGAGGCCCAATTCTTCCCGGATCATGGGCCTTGTGTCTTCCTCTGGGGCAATTTTTAGAACACAGGGATATGTCCGCCATTGGTCTTCAGGGATTTTTCCTTTGCCTCCTTAAGGAAGAACGGGAAGCAATTCTGGAAATGATTTAACCCAATGTTTAAGTGCCAATAAAAATGGCAATATTCTTAGGGCACCTGGTTGGCTCAGTTGGTTAAGTGTCCAACTCTTGATTTCAGTTCAGGTCGTGATCCCAGGGTGATGAGATCAGGCCCTGCATCAGGCTTCATGCCTCGGTCATGGAGCCTACTCGAGATTCTCTCTCTCTCTCTCCCTGTCCTTCTGCCCCTCCCCCCTCATGTGCACCAGGCTCTCTCTCTCTCTCTCTCTCTAAAAGAAAAAAATGGCAATGTTCTTGATTTCAGGTACTTCTATTAGAATTCTTGCTTGGTATACACCATTGAAGGGGAATGTGCTCATCAATGGGCCCTACCTCACTGGTGCACATTGATTGATTATAATTTTTAAACCAGCCTCATAAACTCCCATTCCCAGCCCTTTTCTGGGAATCTGGACCCACTAGCTATATCACCGATTGCTTAACACCATTCTCCATAGTCCTTGAAAATGCTTGATTGGCTGTCTCCTTCATATAAAGCCTCAACTCAGAAAACTAATAGACAACCTTACTTCCAGAACATGGTTAGCCATATTCTGCCTTGGCCACGATGCTGTTGGCTTGTGAGAGAAGCAACTTTCAGCAGTAGCATTCAGCACATGCCAAGATGTATTTCCTTACATCTGGAGTGTGCCCTATGATTACTAAAATATCCTGAAACATAATCTATTGGGATCCCAAGAATAGGAACATTGATGTGTTGACACTTAAGACATTTTAATATTACTTGCCTATAAAATATCGGGATTTCAAAACATTTATCTCCCTACATTTATTGTTTTGTGAGTTTTATCTTTCCAACCATTGAGACAAATATTTGACGAAGTGAAATTTCAGGTGACTTGTTGAGTCCACTAATTCAAAGGATCATAAATTCTTCCTTTCAACCTGAATTTGGTTTCCTATCTTGAGGTTCACAATGATGTGTGGTGTTTCTTTGATTAACTATGTGATATTTACTTTTCTTGCCCCATTTGGGGAGGTAAGGAATACCAATACTTTCAGGAAGTCCAACACAATCCCACAAGAAGCATTAGAAAATAGATAGATAGGTATCTTTTGGACTTTATTTTGAAGTTAGAGATATTAACCTAAATGGAAAATTTCTCACCAGATTTATTCATGGACAGAAGCCAACTTACCCATCTTTACCTTAGAAGTAAGCATTACAGATTGTATCAGAATCAGCCCTCTCTTTTTATTACCCTCTTTAACGGTTTTGCTACAACCCAAGTGTTGATTCTTTATGTAAATATTTGGAAACCAATATGCATTTTGGTAGCAAATGTACAGGGACCTGTCCATTCCTGCCTTCATGTACTTCTTCAATATAACCATTTTCTGCTGTGTTTATTTTTAATCTATGTATTTAGCACTTAGTTTTATCTTGTATTATTTATGAAAAAAAAATCTTACCTAGAACAAGTTCGATAATAAATAAATAGGGAAACTTTTTAAGGTAATTAGCTGTGGTGTGTAAACACCGGGAAGTCAGTAAATATTTTTTTGAGTTACAGGAGTTATAGGAGTTATGTCACTGAAACAGACCTTGCTATAGGATCAATGCATTGGCTGAGATAGACTGATTATAGGAATACCAGTCATGAAATGATTGCAGTCCCATAAACAGTGGGCGTTGAGAAATAAGAAAGGATAAAAGAAACCACACAAGGAAGAATCCGCCATGCTTGGTGACAGAACACTAGGTACACAGAGAACTGGCTTAAGTTCTATATCAGAACCTGGCCAGGTTATTTAATCCCTTGAAACCTCTTGTTTCCTCCTCTACAAAATGAGAGCAACAACAGTTACTTCACAGGGTTTTTCTGAGAATTTAATGAGATAATACATGTAAGCTGTTCAGCATAGTGCCTTCACATAGTAAATGTTAAATAAATGTTAATTGTTTTTAGAATATAAATAGAGGAAACCAATGAGTTAAAAATACCTTCCAGAATTTGAGCCCAGGTGACTGAGGAAATGGTAATGTCATGGACAAAATTGGACAGTTATTCTGGGAAACGGAAAATCAGCATCATATTGGGATACAGTTATATTCTCAGATACTATAGGCATAAATTTTAAAATAGAATAAGAGGGAAACATTTCATATTACCTTCTGTGCTAATAATTGTTTCCAACCATTTCCCCCAGCATCTCCACCCACGTCACTGAACATCACTCTTAGAAGTGCATCCCATTTGCCTTGAATTAAAAGCTAGATAATTGGGGCACCTGGGTGGCTCAGTCGTTAAGCGTCTGCCTTCGGCTCAGGGCGTGATCCCGGAATTCTGGGATTGAGTCCCACGTCAGGCTCTTCCACTGGGAGCCTGCTTCTTCCTCTCCCACTCCCCCTGCTTGTGTTCCCTCTCTCGCTGGCTGTCTCTCTCTCTCTGTCAAATAAATAAATAAATAAATAAATAAATAAATAAATAAATAATAAATAAAAGCTAGATCAGGTCCATTTCCATGGCTCCTTTCTTCATTGGTATCAGCCCACTTAGGTACATCTGCCTGCTTCATTTACATGCTGTTTACTTCCTTTCCCAGATTATTAATGAAAATGTTAACTAAACCCATCCCCTGTGGCTTACCACCAGACGCCTTTTCCCAAAAGCGAGTACGCCATAATTTATCATCAACCTTTTATTTTTCTCTGCTCAAGTCAGTTTCCTGAATCACAATTGGCTTTTTAAACAAAACAACTGGAGCTAATTCACACAGTACATTGTAATCACATCTGCCACATCTATAACTGGTAATTGATATGTAGTACCTATAAATCCCCAAATCCAAAAGACCAAGAGGGAATAAGATGGTCAAAAGAGGAACTTATGGGGAAAGGTCTGGGATATTCTGTATCTCTCAAGGGGTAGAAAAATGTCTGACTCAGATTCCTAACCCCCAAACCAAGACAGTTTCCATTTTCATCTCATGATATAACTGTAGATCTTTATTCTAACATATTGAGAATCTTATTTCCTTTGTTTTTAGCTTTGTAACGTTTTCTTAAAAGGTTTTTATTTTTTCTCACTCCCAACAGTTTAGGCTAGTAAAAGATATTGCTTAAACTAGAAATCATCAAGTAACATCCATTTGTGGATCAAGGTATGCCCTACTCTAAAGAGAGTATGTGCAACCGCAGAGGCCTTCTCCAGCTTGGGGAGAGAGAGATGTAGAACTCATAAAATAGTGTAAGAGGAAAGAGGTCTTTAGGAAGAAAATGCGTTGGGTACAATTATAAGCTCACGTTTCATTAGCTCTCACCTACCCCTGAGGACAGTTGTGGCTCCACAATGACAGAGTAAGCTGAATAACCAGGGCGGGAATAAATGACCATTTTGTTCCTCCTCTAGGCATGGGTATCCTCCGATGGGTGCCTACTGTGAGCATACAGGCCTGCCATCCTGTCCCTTCTCACATCCACAGGGTCCCACAGCTTTAACTCACTAGAAGGTAACCAGGTGTTAAGAATGGGCTTCCAGATCTGGGCTCCATGGCTTCCTTGCTGTCTGAACCTCAACTTCCTCTTCTATAAGATTGGAGTAAATGTCTACCTGGCAATACTGTTCGAAGGATTCAGTAAGACAACCGGCCTAAAGGATATCCCAATGCAATCGATAGGAAATACAAGAGGTGGGCTCTCTGCTCATACCAGGAACGATCTGGTGAAAGAAAAGAGCCTTCACTTTTTTAAGTCATAAATTTGGATGTCTAATGCTCCCAAGTTTCAAGCTACCTGTTACAAGAAACAGTGCAAGTCAGGCAGCAAACTAACAAGAACTGATGGAATTTAAACGTGAATCACAGGTTCCATTTAGTCTTCGCGTTAGTCTAATGAACACGTAATGCTTCTCTGTGACTCAGTCAGGGAGAAACAGAGGAGGACATGCTATTCCTCACACCATCAGACCTAGGCTTTAAGGGCAAAATGGAAACTTGAAATGAAACAAATATTTCTTTCCAGGACCATCAAACAATCACTTGGTTCAGTGTCTTTTTCAGAGGAAGGCAATTGAGTTGAACTTCCTTTAGGATATTCTGCGGCAGAAAAAAAGACATCTTGGAAACATTATGCAATGAGCTCTATCAGTCAACTTGCGGAGGCCCGGAATTACCAAAACGAGCTGCGAGAAACTTCACACATGCAGAAATGGACTCCACTTCTGCATAAATTGCCCTAAATCTTGGCCCCTCCCTCCTTATAGCCCCCCTCTCTGTTCCTGTACAGCATCATCTGGAAGAGGCAGAAAACTAAACAGAGTTTATAAATCTTTGCACTTCAGATGAAGCTCACTTAAGTTCCCGAGTCCCATCTGTTCCATATTCAACATTTCCCTTCACTTCCTTTCAAGCAATTTTGATGCTATTGTATTGCAAAAGTGACCTTCCAGGAACAGGAAAATAGTACCTCTGAGTTAGTAATCACCTGTTACATTGTCTTTAAAATGGCCATGCAGGTTCTGTAGATTAAGAAAAAATACGCTCCCTACCCCATTAAAATTGCCAACAATACCCTGAAAGTGATTATGTTCAGAGGGAAAGAGGTATTACAAAGACTTGACCCCTTCCTGCCCACCCCAGGGTGAGAAATTAAACTATTCAACAGGAGAGGTTTAAGGGGCATGAAAAGTGGGCCTTTTTCTCTCCTCATAGAATACACAGAAGCAAAAATAAATCTGGGGAGGGGCAGATCCTGCTGACAGCAAAGATTTCTGACATGTGAAGAAAGAATTCTCTTCACAGGATGAGGCTACAAAGCGGATGAAAAGCACAGTCTCAGTTCTAGCTCTGAAAACATAAAAAAACATCACAATAAATCATTTCTCCATGGAAGAATCTCGTATATATGAAGCTGTCAGAAGCCTCCCTTGTACACAGAAAAGGGTACTACATTATACACCAAAAAGGAGTACTATAAAACTAACTCACGAACAGGAAAGATAAATGAACACCTACGCCAGAGGTTGGGCATTTCCTAAATAGCAAAGGTCAGGAAAAATTCCTGGAGTAGGACTTTGATGCATTTCCATTCTCTTCATGACTGAGCGTGTCCCAGTAACACCCACCAATAAACGTCCATCAGTGTTTTATGACCAGCTCACGTTTACTGATTTCAGTTTCCATCAGTTTTTCAGGTAGAATACCGACCTGTCACAGTTCCATATGATGGAACCATGAAACCCTCTTTGTTTTGGCACTGGTAGCTTTTTATCTATTTATTTATTTTCAGTGTTCCATAGCTGATATGACCGTCCCCTCCCTGATTGGTATATTCAATTTTTGTTCTGCCTGGGTGGTCTCACTTCATAAATCTGTAATTAAGTAAACCACTGGAGAATGTGGTAACCCCAACGTTTAGGTGTTTTTTGACATGGGTCATATCTCTGCTCCTTCTGCCAAATGATTATGAAATATTCATGTCAAATTAGCATAAAGCACATCCTGTTTTATGAGGAAATATTGCAGAACAATATCTATAACTGATGCATAAAATATAAGTTTTCTATCTTCACAGACTCTTCACAGAACAGACTCATATATACCAAGCATTTATTACTGGAGGTTCTTCCTCAAGTCACTGAAATTTTTCCTGTAGTATCTAGAACATAACAAACGTAATTAAGTGTTCTGTGGTTTAAATACTTTAGGTCTTAAAATTTGTATAGAATATTCCTTAAAAATCATTTTGTCATTATGCAATTTGGGGAGAGAGGACATTAAAAAGGAGACGCTAAAGGAATCTTCATCTGCAGGGGTTTGTTTTCCCTCCATGTTGAGCAGGGTAGAGGGTGAGGTCACAGTGCTGTAGGCAGACTGGTTCCGAGAACCCAGAGGGGCTCCCAAGGAAATAGCCAAGAGGGTCCTTGGCCTCACACAGGATAGAATTCAAACTGGAGCCGGTAGGAAGTGAGAGCAGAGTTTATTGAAGACATAGAGCAGATAAAGACAGAGAATCTGAAAGACTTGGGAGGGAAAAGGAACTTGAGTCTCATCTTTGCTTGTGGTTTGGGGTTTTTATTGAGGACTACAGTCTGGTGTACGTGTCCTCTCAGGCACCCAGGAACTGGTTGAACAAAGACAAGTGCTCAGGTGTCCATAAGTCACTTCTGCCCTGAAACCAGCGGTCTTGGCATCAAGCTGTATGAGGTCAGTGGTTGTGGAAAACGTACATGATAATCTCACCCTGTCACTCCTTAGAGTTATCTACTGTGCTGGAAAACTCTGGAGAAATCATGAACTCCTTGGCCTTTACGAGGAGGACATACATTAAGACATGTGTAAGGTGGGGATACAGGTCCTAGCAAGACTAGTAGCAGGAGAAGGAGAAAACAAAAAACAAACAAAAAAAAAACCAGTTTTTTTCATGGGGTCCTTTCAGTTTCCCTATCTCAAAAGGTAAGCAGACTTGTGTAAATAAATGTGCAAGGTTTAGATAGTACATTTCGGTTCTGTATATATCGTGAATATGAATGGTATGTGTGATATTGTGACTTATAATAAGAAATATGTATTTGGTCTTTGTCCCAGTTCCTGGCACAGAGCTCCTCAAACCCTTTGAATTTCCTAAGTCATGACCGCAGTAAAGATGGCTTATGTTAATGAGATGACTTGGGAAACAACTAAGGATGGAGGAGGGTTGGGGGGCTTGGGGGGCTCAGTCCCTGAGTGTCAGATTCTTGATTTCCACTGGGGGCGTGAGATCAAGCCCCTCAACCAACTGGCTCTGCACTCAACAGGGAGTCTAGTTGACACTCTGCTCCTCCCTCCCTGCCTCCCCCCACTCTCTCTCTAGCAAATACATAAATAAATAAAATCTTTTAAAAAAAGGATGGGGGCTGGTTGCCAGGGGAGCCAACCATGTGTGATAAGAGGGTTGGAACTTCCATCCCCACACCCCTGACCTCTGAGGAAGCAAAAGGGGCTGAATGAATCACCAATGACCAATGATTTCATCAATCATACCTATGTAATAAGCCTCCATAAAACCCAAAAGGACAGGGTTCAGAGAGTTTTGGCATTGGTGAAACTGAACACATCCACATGCTTCCCAGTCAAGTCCCAAACACCAGGGGAACAGAAGCTCCTTTGTTCCTTATCTCTTCATCTAACTTTAATATCCTTTGTAAAAAAAAACAATAATCTAGGGAGTAAAGAAACTGGTTTCCTGAGTCTGTGAGCCACTCTAGCAAATTAATGGAACCCAAGGAGGGGGTTGTGGGATCCTCTCATTTCTAGCCAGTGGCTCAGAACTTGGACTCGGCCTCAGGAGTGGTGGGCAGTCTTGTGGGACTGAGCCCTCCACCTATGGAATCTGATGATATCTCTGGGTAAATAAATAGTGTCAGAACTGAGTGAATTATAGGACCTCCAGCTGGTGTTGGAGAATTGCTTGGGTGGTGTGGAAAAAAGACCACACATTATAATTGGAATCAGAATCATAGTGAGAGATCATCAAAAAAAATAAAAGAGAAAAATATTTTTATTTATTAAATTTTCTTCCTCAGATGAGTGGTCGGACTAAGCACAGTTAAACTCACACAGTTTCCTACTGGATCTTAGGGAAGTAAATCAATGTAAGAAAAAAACCCTACTTCTAATGTAACTATTTTGAGACTGAAAAGTGTACTGACAAAGACTCTCTCCTTCACCAAACTTCAGTCAGATTTCTATGAGCCCTTTTCTTATGTAAGCCTCCTTGTTGGTCCCTGTCCTGTCCTTACCAGGCCTACATAGCCCTGTATTAGCAAGAATTCTGCTCAGTTTCCTGAGATTCCCCCACTCATGATGCCTGAATCTGTTCAAATTCCTCATCCCCCAACTTTAATACATTACTGAGCATCTCAGCCTCCCTCAGCAAAAGTCATGTCAAGTCAGTTTAGCCAGAATCCCCCAACTTTGACATCGCCCCTTAGTACCTTTCCAACCGCTGACCCCCTCACTCCAGTGATCGACTGGAAATCTCACTTACCCTTGCCATATTCAGAGTCAAGCCCCACCTCTCTCCCCTGGTGCAACTGTCTTGACACCTATTGCACTAGTCCTGAATAAAGTCTTTCTTATCTTTTAACAAGTGTCAAAATAAATTTTTCTTTAACATTATTCAGATTTGTGGGCAGAAATTTGGGAGGAGGGTTGGCAGTAGTGTGCAAGCCAACTGTACACATCTCTTCCCCACTTCAAGTTTGGCAACTGTCAAGTTTCGAGCTGGAACTCAGTGGTGGTGAGGATATTTATACCACAGAAATCATCAAACACTACAAATCAGGGCTTCCCTTGGGCCTCCCTTCCCCACCCCTCCCCCACCCCCACCAGTTGTTAAACATATATGAGCACATTACCAGCTGGAGGTGACTGTTGAAGGGTCTCATCTCAAGTCCCAGACTGGGCTGTTATGACAGGTTTGCATTTATCTTATGAGTATAGTGCCCTGAGTACAACTCTACTGCCAAGTCTCAGGTCCAAATTAAGATAATAACTTGCAGAGCCATCCTAGGAGACATTACTTCATGTCTGCCATAGCTAGGATGATTATACACTCATTTCCGTGTTTATGTCTGTTTCAAGTCTGATTTAGAACTTGTCCCAGAGTTTTCATCTTGTAACAAAAGTACTACCCTTAACAGTTGTATGTTTTGAAAGGCGAAATGGATTCAATAGATTTCCACTTTGTTCCTCCAGCTTCTGCCATGGTCTGGTCTTGGGTGTGCAGCACATGCACTGTGATTAGAATTCTCACTTTCAACATGTGAGGAAAATCTGAGTGATGATTTAATAATATATAGATAAAACAAACATTCATCAGCACATTGATATATGGTAAAATCTGAAAGATAACCAGTGATAATTCATCTCTTTTTCTGACCCTTTCCAACAGCCCCATTTCAGGGCATAGGCAGAGTGCCTACTGGCAAAACGAAGGATGCTCTGCCCCTAGCAAGCAGGGACTGGTACCTCCTTCCAGCCAAGGTGTGAAGAGGAAAAGCAACCCACACTGCTGGCACTGGTCAGCCAGTGGAGGGACAAGTTCCATGACCTGTGCTGAAGTCTGCAAGATGCACAAAGCTGTCAGGCCTCCAGAAGGAGGACTCAGGGACAACTATGAGAAATTATAGCTCAGATGGATGAGAAATCTATGTGAAAAATTGAGTCTAAGCAGTTCTGCTGTACTGTTTATAAAGTCTCTTCAAGGTTAGTAATATTCTTAAGAGGACTGTATCCAAAGTCAGTTTAACAAATGCAACTGCATAATAGGCATTTAAGTTATCACTCAATAAAGCATCACTTTTTGGGGCTCCAGGGTGGCTCAGTCAGTTGAGTGTCTGCCTTCGGCTCAAGTCATGATCCCAGAGTCCCAGGATCTGGATCAGGATCAGGATGGAGCCCCGCCTCCGGCTCTCTGCTCACTGGGGAGTCAGCTTCTCCCTCTGCCCCTCACCCCTCTCCTGCTCTCTCTCTCTCTCTCTCGATCTCTCAGTCTCTCTCGCTCTTTCTCAAATAAATAGTCTCTTTTAAAAAAAATAAAGCATCACTTTGCAAAAATCAAATATCATTTAAATTAACTTTCTCCATTTTCTGTTTCAAATTTTCTTGTGCATATAAAAAAAAGAAGCAATAGCTGTCAGCGTGTTGGCTCCATTAGCAGAAGAAAAGCTTTACACACAGATGACACTAGCTTTATATTAGAATTATCAGGGTCTTCAAATAGAAAAATCAATCAACTTAATTCTACAGCGGTTCTCTCTCTCTCTTTTTTTCATCCAATTCATAGAAGCAAAGTCAACCTTTGGGAATTTCCTTCTATTGAAAGTGAAACATCTGACATAGTGGCAAATATTATTATAAATTCAGCTTTAAAGTTTATTTGAGGAAAAACATCATTTTTGCAAGGAGGATATAAACATGAATTTCAGTGGAGCATATTATGGCAAAAATGGCATTTTTGCTAAATTAAGAAATCTATGGAGCAGAGATGTTATTGGAATTAGTTGTGTTGCACACATAATTCATAATTGCCTCCAAATAACCTATGATTCTACCCACCCAAGTAGATGCTGTATTGCTTCTCTTTTATATACACAGAGTAACTGAACTACAAATTTTGGTGATTGAACCAATGTTGAGTAAAAGCAAAACAAAATTCAGCACAGCAATATATATATAATATACATATATATATAATATACATATATATTTTTTTCTGCTGGCCATTATTTGGATTTTAGAAAGCTCTGAGCTTTTAAAAAACTATTTCATGGGGTGCATGGGTGGCTCAGTCATTAAGCATCTGCCTTCAGGTCAGGTCATGTTCCCAGGAACCTGGGATTGAGCCCTACGTTGGGCTCCCTGCTTAGCAAAAAGCCTGCTTCTCCATCTCATACTCTCCCTGCTTCTGTTCCCTCTCTCACTGTCTCTTTCTCTGTCAAATAAATAAAATCTTTAAAATAAAAAAAAAACTATTTCATAATTCAACCTATGTATACTATAACAGAATTGATCTTTTTTACAAATGAGTCCTCTATATTTTGTATATATTTTGTGAAAATCAGTTAAAATATTTTAATGAAAAAACTTAACCAATAGAGCTTTTACAAATTGCAATAATGAAAATCAGAGCATGCAAATGGAAAGACATTAAAATGTTTTTTTCTTCAAAGGTTCAGAAGGAAACTAGAAGAGCTCAAATGGAATTGATGATTTAACTTCAAAATTCCACAGTTGTCTCTTATAATATGGCATCTTCCATAAGTGAAGAATATTTTGATGGCATAGTTTCTAATTCTACTTGAATAAATTTTTATTCTCTAATATATTGGAAATAAGTTGATACAGCATACAGTTTTGACACATTTAAATCAGGTGAAACAAGCAAAAGGATTATTGAAACAACTAACTGATGAAGTTTTGCCTTGTAAAATATTTGGTAAAATATTTATCATTCACAGGTGTGTTATTTTTGAAAACAGGCTTTGAATGGATCTCTTCGATAGATTCCCCAATACAATAAAACAATGTGATGGCCAGTAAATATTTCTAAAGGGATATAATTTTAATGATTTTCAGCACCCCTCTCACTGTTCAAAGTTGCCGGGTTCGAATGATAAATTACATGATTGCTCTTGCCGTATTCCAAAAATAAAACAACTAAATTCACTGGTCTCATTTGATCAGTCAAAGCCAGATAAATAAAGCCTCTCTCAAGCCAAGGCCTTCCTATCTGTTTTGCTTTGTTTTTACCCTATAGTTACTAGTCAGCAAAACACTATCCCCATTGCCATGAATCACTCAGATCTCAAGAAATCAACTCTCTGTGAATTCCCCATAAATCATCTTGCTCTTAAAATGGAAGTGAGGGTGTGAAATTAAAACCACTAAAAAGCAAATTTTGGAAGTAAATGTTTGTTATAAACCCTTTACACTTAGTTGAGGCCACATAAACTTTAGGTAATGCTGGTGGAGCTGCAGGAAGGCTAAACGGCCAGCATTGCCAAAAGGAAAATGAAAACCATAAAATGCACAAATTGGTGAGGAATTCTAGAATCAATACACATGGAAGAATGCCAGCAAAGTGCAGGGTTGTAGGCAGTACCACTTGGAAGCCTGCAACCCAGAGCTGAGAAATGCACGTCTCACAACAGTACAAGAGGGTTCGGACCAAAGAGTTGGACTGACCGAGAGCTTCTCGGAAGCAGCACTCCGCCTTGGTCAGTTCTGTATTCTCCTGGGAGCCTAGTGCTGTGTTAAGCCCACGATGTTACTTAATGATCCCTATAAAGTTAAAGAGAATTTTCAGATGGGTTGTAAGCTACTTGACTTAGGTAATTTAATTGAGTGGTTGAAATTGGAAACTGTACAGAACCAGGGAAATTTAATAAAATCCCATCTAGGCCTGTATTTCTGGCCTCCAATCCTTTCAAGAAAGAAAAGGAAGCAAACCTAGGGGAGATAAGAGCACTGTTTAGTTTGGAGTCACATACACAAAACTCCTGAATTTTAGACCTTTGACAGTACCCTCAAGTGAGGTTACAGGAACTACTCTGACAAGACAGAAAAAAGAAGACAAGCATCATACAACTTTATAAGCTTCTGTGTCTTTCCTGGACTGCCTCTGAGTAATACCTTTATAAATATCCTAACTATCTTATGAATAGCCCAAGGGGTTAAAAGCAACTACATGTAAACATTTCTACTGCAATATCTATAATCCTCTTCAGTTATTTCTTAATTTTCCTGGTGTACCAGTAGCCTCAGAAAATAGTGATCGCTCTGTGAGGAGCTTCTCAAAGTCAGGAAAATCATGAAATCAAATCGCCTAGTCCAGGCAGATCTCCAGTATATGGGCCAAGCACCCAGCACAACTAAGCAAAGAAGGTACCAAAAAGGAACTATGGCCTTTTCTCTGGAGCCCCAGGGCTTAGACCAGCACAGATCACATGGCCACTGTGACAGCTAAACCCACCCAGGTCCACAGCCTCCTTCCCAGAAAAGCAGCCATGGGAGATTATTCCTGCCTGGGTTTCCATGATGTACACCATAAGACTCACTAGCATGGCCAAGGCTGATTGGTCCGGGGGTCAGTCCTGTGGCAAGCCACCCACCAAAGGCCGGCAGAAGTCTCTGGAGTAATCTCACAGAAGAACCTGGCCAGCAGGGATGTTCTGTACTTGATAGTGAGCAGCTAGGCCAGTGAAATCTCAGGGAGTTTCAGTAGTTCCAAGAGAGTCAGAAATCAAGAGAGCAATATGGAAGCCAAGAGCATATACAGAAAAGTCAGTAAGCACAGGTCATGAGACAGCAGACACCACAAGTCAGAGAAGAGTGTAGAAAAAGAAGATAGCAGCAGATAAGATAAAAACTCTACAGAAAGTGAGGAAGGTCAGGCTTATTCAGGAATATGGCTGAGTCTAAGGGAACAAGAATAAGAGTGATGGTCAGACACTGTTATAAGTTGAATTTTGTCACCCAAAAATTCCTATGTTGAAGTCCTAATCCTTGGTACTTTGGTGTGCGACCTTATTTGGATATAAAGTCTTTAAAGAGGTAGTCAAGTTAAAATGATGTCATGGGGGGATGTTAATCCAATATGACTGGTCTCATAAAAAAGGTGAAACTTGGAGGCAGACACAAATGGAGATGGGCAAAGATGGAGGCAGTGCATCTACAAGCCAAGGAACACCAAAGATCACCAGCAAACCACCAGAACCTAGGGGCATGGAACAGTTTCTCCCTCACGGTCCTTACAGGAAGCAACCCCACCAATATGCTGATGTCAGACTTCCAGCCTGCATTACTGTGAGACGGTAAATCCTGCTATTGAAGCCACCAGCTTTTGGAACTTTCTGAAGGCAGCCGTACCGAACAAACACACCTAGAGCTAGCACTGATTCAGAAACATCTGCTCTGTTCCTTGAGGTCAACTGTTTGGCTACTGGGCAGACTTCCCAGCTTCCCTCCTACTCCTGTAGCCTCATGATACCCGCCATTACCTGAGATAACCGGAGCGTCTCTGAAACCTGGAACACCGAACCAACGCTGCAGGAGTGCAGTGATGTTTAGGAATGGGTAAATAAAGCAGCTGGAAGCCAAGAAGCTGCTGCCTCATGATCCTCAAATAAGAGGATCAGGCAATTTGAAGCAACTTTCCAGAGCGCTTCAGAGAGTGGCATCCATCCAGCAACCTCCATACTGCTTAGCGGAGCGGGAGGAGATAGCAGGTGAAGCCCGGAGACCTACATCCTGACAAGCTTTCTTCTGGGGGAGTGATCCTGTCTCCCAGCCATTAGTTGTTCCTACCCGAGCCGCTCTCTCTAATAGAACAGCTCCTGAAGGAAAGACTGGAGACCAATTTCTGCTATTCGAGGTCTGCAATGCAGCAAACACTCAAGAAGCCAGCAGTATCTCTGAGGGAACCCCTTCAACTACCCAAAACAGTTGCTTTTAATGGTCAACCAGGGACCATATCATACAAGTACTTTCTGGGTTCTTTTAGCCTTTGTTCTCACCCTAAAGCTCAGTCTCCCAGAGCCTCGTTCTCTGGATGCCTGGCACGAGCAAAGAGCTGGCATGTGTCATGATTCAGCCATCTGGGCCTCCTCTCCCCACCCCAGTGCAAACGCATTCAAAATAAATTCTTTTGAAAGCACATTCTCTCCATTCAAGTTCTACTTCAAGACTTCACAATAGAGGGCACCTCCAGGATTCTCATTGTTGGCGGCAGCTGAATGGGGCTGATGAACAATACTTTTGGAAGGAAACGAAGACTTGGGATAGAAACAGGTGAAAGGCTTTCCAAGGTTCAGAGAGAGATGGGGCTCAGTGTCCAAACTGCCTTCTGGGCGGTCAGACAGCATTGCTCATTACTTGCAGTGAACAGGGAGACTCCAACCCAGCCCTGGACAAGGTGGCAAGTGAGCATGCAACTTTGCTGCTCATTCAATGTTTACATCACACATTTTAACATTTGATTTACGTTACCTTTTTACACCTTTACATCAAATAGGCTTTCCAGAGGAGCGTAAGGGGAACTAATAATTTTTTAGCACTTTCCTTCTCTTGACAATTTAATGGGCCCACAGTTCACCTCATTTTATCTTCACGAAATCCCTGTATGTGAATACTTTTATCTTCATTTTAAAGAGGAGTAAACCAGCTCAGAAATGTTAGGTAACTCAGCTACTCTCACACAGGCAATTTTTCTAAAACCGAGCATTTTTCTAGAACGTAATGTCTATCTATCCGGTCGTGATCTCAGGGTGGTGGGATCGAGCCCTGTATCATGCTCTGAGCTCATCACAGAGTCTGCTTGAGATTCTCTCTTCCTCTGTCCCTCCCACTCATTCTCTTTCTATCTCTCTCAAATAAATACATCATTTTTTAAAAAATGTTAATCATGGTCAATTCTGACTAAACTCACTTCAGGATGTCTGTCTTCTCTAACTGTTGTACCTGGTGGGGGGGGGTGGAGAGACAAGGTGGTGGGGTGCAGACAGCACAAAGTCAAGGCTTTTGAGGTATCTGGTTTGTGAGTGTCATCCATCCACCATCCCTGAGATCTAACTCTTCCCCTTAGTCCCAGGATGTCATTATTTTTCCACGCTGTATCCACTGAGGCTGACATCTGCATTTCCACCAGGTTCCTGGGCACACAACCCACACTGAATTCCAGTCCCACTTCCCTTTTCTTGACCTGGAAGACTCCTGGGCCAACAGGATCTCCCACAGTTCGCCTCTGCCCCTCTCAAGGTCATGGCCTCTCATGTCTTTTCCCTCACTATTGCTTCTGTCCTGAGCTCCAAAACTGTATTCCAAAACTTCAGGGCAAGAAATTATTCTTTTTCCCCTTTTTCCTCTTATCACTCTTTCTGTGGCCTCCCTTTCCTAAAGCATAAGGAAGCCACACAACTGTGGAAATACAGTGTTAACAGTTGAAGACATTGTCATGCTACCTTTTGTTCCGTGGTGACTAAAGTAACTACCACTGGGTCACTATCGCTGTTAAGATTTCGTTCATGTAAGTCATCATCTTTTACATTCATCGCTCCCCATGATATAACTGACATAATTTCTAAGCAATAAATGTCATGGAAGATCTTCAAGAGAAATGTATAAACTCTGCAGTAAAAATGATAGCAAAATAGGTATCCCCATTCCCCTCGCTAAAGAAGAGAAGGAGACTCATACGGATGTAAACTGAGGTCCCTATGCAGAGTTAAGGTGTGAATAACACATAGAATAATAAGTACTCTTCAGGGGCGCCTGGGTGGCACAGCGGTTAAGCATCTGCCTTCGGCTCAGGGCGTGATCCCGGCGTTATGGGATCGAGCCCCACATCAGGCTCCTCCGCTAGGAGCCTGCTTCTTCCTCTCCCACTCCCCCTGCTTGTGTTCCCTCTCTCGCTGGCTGTCTCTATCTCTGTCAAATAAATAAATAAAATCTTTAAAAAAAAAAAATAAGTACTCTTCAACTTACTTAAATTGCAGCTTAAATTGTCTGGCTTAATTGCTCTCTAAAAGTTCCACTTACCTAATATTCTTCTTGCTTCAGTCTGACATGGCCTGAAATAGTCACCATCAATGGTAATAATTTTCAGTCACTGCCTCCAAAAGACCCCCAGCTAAATGAGATTGAATTCAAATGTCAGCAAATTTTTCTGTTCTCAGGATAAAAACACAGTCAAATAACTTCAACAACCTGAATTTTCTGTCCAGGTCGCCACTAAACTAAATGGAATTCCAATCCCCCTTGCCAAGCCCTCACCCCAACACAAAAAGGAATCTTGCAGGTGTTGAAACACAGGGCTGCCTCCCCCACTACAACAGCAGGCACCACCTGCCATGATGATGAGGTCCTTAGTGAAAGCAGGCTCCCCTGCACCAGCCTGCTACAAGTTCCAAAATTCTTGCCATTAACCTCCTTTTGGCTGGAGCACTGAATGTCACTATATTTTAAACAAATGTATAATTTGAAAGGTATGCTATTACACAAGTCGTTGTTAGGGTAAAATTAAGTTACTAGCTGCCATAAAAAGGAAACCCCTACACAGAAGGGAAAGAGAGAATGAGGATCATCAACAGCAGCAAATCAGAAGCTACAGCAGCAGGCACAGCGGGCACACGGCAGAGGGCCAGCATTGGGGGGAGAACTGTGGAGGGAAAGGCAGGATAACACAGGATGGAAATTACAGGATGGTCAAAAGGATACTAGGTCTAACCCTCCCAAACAGAAAATAAAGTAACATAACTGGCTCTTCAAGTCAGGCCCCAGGTGGGAAAGAACCTCTCTTGAGAGAGGAGTCAAGAATGTTTCCACAAGTTGAAATGTATCAGCAGAGTCGTCAACTACCAAATGATGGGCAGGGTAGGATGATTTTAACAAATCTGCCCTCCTGTGGATTCATTTTATCCACAGTTAAGAAAGGAGCTCAAATGAAATGATAACAAGATGATTGCAAATGTAACTGAACCTAAACACAGCATTTCAGATGCGCTCGCACTGGTGCAACAGACAGCAAGTCTGTCACTTCCCTTGATCTGAACACTGTACTCTGATCACTGCAGCTCTCCTAGCCCATTCAGGCTATTATAAGGAAATACTATGGACTGGACTGGCTGGCTTATAAACAACAAAGTTTATTCTCAGGGTTCTGGAGGTTGAGAAGTCCAAGATCACGGTGCCAGCAGATTTAGTGTCTGGTTAGAGCCTGCTTCCTGGGTCACAGACAGCTTTTTTTTTTTTTTTCCTGTGTCCTCATTGTCCTCATGTGGCATAAGGACAGAGAACTCTCTGGGGTCTCTTTTCTAAGGGCACTGATCCCATTCATGAGGGCTCCATCCTCATAATTTAATCACCTCCCAAAAGCCCCACCTCCAAACACATCACATTAGGGCTTAATTTTCTACATAGGAATTTTGGGGAGACACAGCATTCAGCCCATAGCAGTAACCTAAAGTAATCTGCTCTCTAGACAAAGCCTTGGGCCAGCATCTCAGACTCAAATCCAGGTCAGCAAAATCCTCGAGATCTTTCACACTATTTCCATCCAGCCAGATCTCTCCAGTCCTGTAGTTGGGCGATTTTATTTTTAACTCTTTGACTTTTAATATGAATAACAATTCCACATACTTGTCTCTGCTAAAAATAGCCTTGCCAGTTTTAGCCCAGTATTTCAAACTTTCATTCCATCAGCTCTGCATGTGCCAATCTTCATACATTTGTGTCACCTTAAACTTCCCAATGATGCCTTCTAAGTCTATCTAAACAGGATAAAGCCAAAGAGGGAGCCCTGTGTCACAACACCAAGAACTTCTCTCCAGGCTGACAATAATCAAAATTACACATTATCATCCACCAACCCAAAGGATGATGATGATGATGATGAAGGTAATAAAAATGATGACGGTGATCGATGCTGACGATCGCTCACATTGATCATCGTGTGTCAAGCCCTGTGCCAAGTGCTTTAAATGCAACACCCAGTTTATTCCCACAGCTACCATAGTAGGTGGGCTCAAACATCCCAGTTACCAGTTGAGGAAATGGCAGCCAGCTTAGAGGAGTTACACAGCTTGTCCACGCTCACGCAGTTAGTCGGTGATGGAGCTGGAATTTTAAAAGCCAGGTCATCTGCCTCTAGCACCTGACCCTTAAACATTCAATTCTGCTATTCCCACAGGACACAAGGTTTTATTCAAGCCCTTCTAAAACCAAGATACAAAGGCTGAAGGGGTCAAAGGTAGTGTGCGAAAACTAAATGATCTAGAAAAGAGGTCCTTGCCCTCCAGTAACTTACAATCCTGTTGGAAGGACAAGACTCAGAAAACAGAGTATTTTAGAACAAAACAGTTTACTCTGGTGCTAAAACAATGGGAATCGGACCTAAACATCCCTTTCCAGTTCAGTTCTCCAGCTTTAAGGTTACCGACTAGAAACTTATAAACTTGTCAGAAAAGGATGAAGGAAAAAATGAACAATCCTCCCCCATTCAAGGATGCAGTAAAGAGGCTTTTTTTTCCCTCTAGAGACCCTGGTCCTAGGCTGCTTGACCCTGGGGAATAACAGGGAGTAATCGAAGTCCATGGAATCTCTCCCACTGAATGTTCACATACTGCTAGGGGAGGGAGCTTCTCTCAGAAAAGGCCTGCAGAGCCAGTCCTTGGGTGTTCCCCCAATTAATATCTGAGGTGCCAGGGACTGCAATGCCCAGGCAATGAGCCATTAAAGCCTCAATCAAGCAGAAAAATATCCTCACTGAACTGAGTGGTCTGAATTCTTCACGTCAGATGCAGTAACCCCAGAATTAAATTTCATCAAGTTCAAAAATCTCATTACCAACCAGATTATCAATTATTATCTCAATGCCCAAAGATAACAAGTTATTCATGGTCTGTCATCCCAATTGTTTTCAGCAAGGAAATGAGAGAAAGTGCCTTCAGAAAGATCCATCTCCAGCTCTAATTGTGTGACCTGGGGCAGTCACCAGGCCACCTCCAAACTGCTGTGAGAGTCACATGAGATGATGAATAGGGAAAACGGTCTTGTAACCTAAAAGGTATATAAACAAAGTTATTATTCTTACTAGATGTTCGGGAATAAATTATTACCTATATTAGAAATAACCCCATACGATATGCAAGGTGCTCCATAATTGAACCCATCGACGTCATGGGCCTTAGAATTTCTACCTTCTCATTCCATCTCAGTTATCCTTCCAACATTCCGTACCCACATACTGTCCAAGAGTGCCCAGTGCTTTTTTTTTTAATAATTTTTATTTTGTTATATTAGTCACCATACAGTGCATCCCCAGTTTTTGATACAATGTTCCATGCCCAGTGCTTTTTTATGCCTCTCTTCCTTTGTGTTGGCAAAAACATGCTGCTAAGGACGCCAAATATTACACTTAAAGAAATTTAATATTAACACATACAGGAGCCTTCGATCCTCATTCATTTCTCATTATCTGACTTTATCCCCTCTAGGCAGAAAATCTTAATAGCCAAACATTTGCATAATGCCTTTCTTTTTCTGTCCTTGATTCCAACCAATTGCTTCAGAATATTTCCCCATCCCTCTAATGGTATCAAATCCAATTAACTGATATGTTAATTTTAGGTAACTTGGGATAGTCAGAGCACTTTGCTTAAACTATTATACATCATAAACTAAGAAAGAGGACAAGGCCTCTGGACAAGAAAATGTCAGAAATTTCTCCTTCTGCTTCTTTCATTAGGAGAATCATTATAGTGATGGGAGGAGTCTGGATTAAGAAAATAATCTTATGGAGGTTTAGGAAATACCTGTGAAACTTCCTCAGAGTTAGACTTAGCAGCTTTGCCTACTCTCCTGATATCTGGTGGATGTCATGTGTTTAATAAAATCTCCCGGTTCTTTGAGCCGAAGATCTTTGACATCTTTTAAGATATCCCATGACCCCAAGAAGCCATCCTTGAAAAGGGCCCTGGACCAACATGCCTCGCCTCCACTGCCTGGAAAGCCTGTTACTCCCTCCACCTGTGAAGTCCCGTTCTCCCCAGAGGAAGCAGCTGAGCCATCATGGCTTCAGGCATCTCCCCTGACACAGAGACATGTGAGATAAGGGCTCCAATTAGAATATTTACCTATTACAACATTTAGCAAGTTGTTAACTATTAGTATAAATCAATATTTTCCATAAGACTTCAGATGTTGTTTACCCGTCTTTGAGTCCAAAGCTCCTAGCACAGTGCCTGGCAACTAATAGCTTAAGAAAATATTTGTTTACACGTCAGGAAAAAAATATTTACTAGGCTCTTGAAGAATTACCCTCAGGGAGATCTCTTTGATTCCAAAGCCCACACACACTCGTAAATTTTTAAATGGAAGTTTAATTAGTGTTTCCATGTGCCATGCCCTTTTCATGAAAAAATTCCCAGATGCCCCAAAGGTATGGATTGATTCCCAAACCCTATGTTTTGTCATCTACCTGCATTTTCCTCTGCATATTGTGATGGCTTGGTGGAGAGGAAATTGACAAGAGAAAAAGAGGTAATTGACTGAGTAAAATTACCACTAAAAAGTCAGCCTTGAGGATACACTGCAGCATGGTTCTTGTTCACTGTTAGAGTAAATTAATCATCTCAAGCTGTTTACAAGGCTCCAGATATTGCGCTGAAATGACCAAACCTCCCCTTACAGCACTTCTGTTACAAGAGCCAACTGACTTCCAGCAAAGTAGCCTGGTTCTGGCTTGCAACTTCATCAGCAAGTTTGCAGGAGGGGGGTGATATACATATAATATATATATTCGAACAAAATCCTTTTTCTACCTCCACCTACTGATGCGTGTCTTTGGCACAGGAATATTTATTATATTATACTCATTAGATTTAAAAGCTGACAGATTCACAAAGCCACTCACATACCATAATTACTGGTTTGCCCTTCAATTGTCTTCCTAGACTGGGGGCTCTTTGAAGGTAAAAATCAGTCCCACTAATCTTTATACCCTTTCCCAACACCTTGCCCTTACATACTATGCACTTTGAAAACATGCTTGAATAAATTACAATGAATCCATGGTCAGTTCTAATAATAATAGCTGACATTATTAACAGTTATTATTTGTTCTGAGGGGCAATTTCATTCAGCTCTCACAATAATCCTTTCAGGTGAGTACAATGATTATTCCCATTTTAGAGATGAAGAAACTGAGGCCTAAAAATGTTAAGTAACTGATCCAAAGTCACAGAGTTACATAGGGGCCAAGGGCAAGCTGCCCCAAGATGGGCCACTTTGGCACGAAAATTATTTCAAGTTACAAAAGCAATCAAATACCAGCAGATTCAGGAAAAACTCTTTACTTCCACCACAACTGCCTAAAAAGAATATAGATGGATGACATGCTTCAGGAAGAGAACTATTACCATAGATAAGTACATTATACTATGAACTTGGTATGGCAGACATTGATCAAAGTCCTCTATGTCCCATTTCCCCCCACCCAGGGGCCCACCAAGCATTTGTTTACTAAACATTTACTCTTTTTCCTCTTCCTGTGAATTGCATTTCTTCTCTTTGAAGTCCCATACCCCTGCCCCTCCATCCTTAGTTCAAAATGGCATATATACCACATTTTGTCTGTCTTTGGAATTTCTAGTCTGCGGATTCCCCAGACATACAAAATTAAATTTGATTTTCTCCAGTTAATCTGTCTCATATCAACTGGATGCTTAGGCTGGCTAGAAGGACCTGGAAGGGGACAGGAATTTTTGCTCTCCAACAGCTACATAACAGAAATGGGACCAGACTTTATCCCAGTAAAGTGTTTTTTTTTTTTTAAGATTTTTATTTATTTATTTCAGAGAGAAAGAATGAGCAAGGAGATGGACAGAAGGAGAGGGAGAAACAGACTCCCCACAGAGCAGGGAACCCGACCTGGGGCTCAATCCCAGGACTCTGGGATCATGACCTGAGCCGAAGGCAGAAGCTTAACCAACTAAGCCACCCAGGTGCCCCAAATGCTTTTATTTTCTAAGCTCTCACATGTATTAAACCACTCTCCCATACCACCTCCCTAAATCCCTAGAGACCCAACTCCATATTTTCATCCTGCTGTTTAGAAACCATATAAGCCAGGCTAAGCTAACTGCTCTAACAAATGGGCCATATTCCAGTGGCTTTCATGGTAAAGGTTTCTTTCTTATATAATGTCGGAGACCCCAACATGGAAGGAGCCTAGGAGTTCTCTGATGGCCTGTATCCAGCCTGTGGACAGAGGAAGAGAATGGGGGTCATGCATGAGAAGTTATGACCGTCCAGACCAACAAGTGGTCACACCCTACTAGCTAGAACTCAGCCCTGTGACCACACCCACTGCCAGGGCAGGCTAAGAAATGTGCTCCAGCTCTGAGCCCAGGAAGAAAAGGAGAAGGCACATATAGGTAAGAACCGACAGCCTCTACCCGAGAAAACTGGTCACTCAAGAGTCAAGCGAAGCATCAGAGGACTTTAGAATCAAAGCATTAAGAGACTTTTCTCCTCAATTGTCCTGTAAGATTCCCATTTTCCATTTCTCACTCTAAACCATTCTAATTTTTTAACAACTGCAGCTTCTCCTACTGGCCTATGCCAATGTCACCCAAAGAGATATATTTAAATCTCTAAAAAACAGGTATAGATCAGTTATCTTTTGAAGAAAAAAATATTCAAAATGTATTTCTTGTCCTACAGGTGTATCAGGACATGTTATTTCCATTGAATAAAGCTGCTTCCCTTCAGGAAGAATTCATTGCCAGGTAACTCTTAAGAGTAAATTCTCCGAGTACACAAAATTTTAAATGACTTACAAGCATTTTATCTACAAAAAGTATATTCACCATAAATAAGGATCATATATTTGATAAAGCAGAGTTAATCTATGGTGTATTGAGTGCCAAATACAAATTATACTCCATTCATTCATTCATTCATTCATTCATTCATTCAATAAATCTGTACTAAACATCTATTATATTTTGTTTCATCCTAACCCAAGGGCCAAAGGCCAAGCCTCAAGAGGTATAATACAACTGTGTGTGATGAAGAGATAAGCTGATATTACCTAAGACAACCTAGGGTCAAAAAGCTGCACCTGTAGTCCCTCCCAGAAAATGTCTCCACACCTCAGCAAATCTGGAAGAATATGTTCAAGTTGTCTTCGGCTCTGTCTGTCAGATACGGACAGAAAGCCTCTTTGACAATCGCCCAGCTCTTCTGTGATAGATTGCTAACTCCCCTTCTTCCTCTGGGGCTTGACTCTAGCCTCAGAGACATTTTTCCTTTTACACAAGTTTCACCTTGGAGCAGATGCCGGTAATTCCCAACCCCAGGCAAGGAGCACTCGTTACTGTAATCACTTCATCAGTCTACATTTTAATGGAAGCATATTCTCAAACCCTTTACAAAACCTGAATCAGAGAGTGGATTTTAAAACAAACAAGTTAGCACTACTTTAAAACCCATTTCCAGTCATTCTCACATCCTTAGTACAGATCTGTTAAAAACTTCAGAAGTCATTAAGGAGCGGCCCTGAAGGTTTTTTGATTGTCAGGAAGTGTTATTGAGATGGATTTGTTGAAGAGATGCTTTATACCATTTCACACTCCTGTCAAAGTTTTATTAGATTTCTAAACCGAAGATAAATACTTTATTTTTAACCATAACAATCTGAAGCTCTAAGAGGGAAAACGAGAAAGTCGAACTGTCCCAAACCTTCGTATAGAAGATGGAATTGAACAGTTTCAAGTCAAACTGCCTATAATTCAAATGAAGAAGGACTTCTGCACCGACAAATCACAGCCTCAACTGAAATCGAGATGATCGTATATGTAGAAACCGCTAAACTTCCCCACTGATTGTTTGATCTCATTTCCTCATTTAGTCCAGCTCCATCTCATTCACTCTGTCAAAAAGGAAAAAAAAAAATCTTTCTCTTATTAACTCCTTTCATAGGATCACAAACCTTGAAAGCCAGCCTACTTGAGAAAGAGTTGATAAACTCTCTGAGCTGGAAAGAGCCACGGGGATTATCTAGTCCAAACTTCTCTGATATAAGAATCCTTTCCCCAGTGTCATTAACAAAGGAAGCTCAGCCAGATTCTGCCTCAAAGCTTTCAAGAAAATGTCGAGCACTGACTTGTATATACAGGGCACTTTGCAGATAACAAAGCGCCTTCAATCACATTGTTTCACTTAAATTATATTGCAGATGATGACATGGAGATTTTGAGAGATTAAATGACTAGCTACGATGACACAGCTAACCAATGACTGAGCCTTGCAAGACTTGAATTTAGTCTTTGGACTATAAATCTGTGTTGCTTTTTCCTGCTGCCTCCCAAGGGTCAGAGGAGGTTCTGTTCTCTGCACGGGACTCTGCTACTTTATTAGAAAGCTGTAATCATTTTTTTAAAATTCTTTTTTTTTAAGATTTTATTTATTTATTTGGCATAGAGAGAGAGCACAAGCAGGGGGAGTGGCAGACAGAGGGAGAGGGAGAAGCAGACTTGCCACCTAGCAGAGAGCCTGAGGCGGGTCTTGATCCCAGGACCCTGGGATCATGACGCTATGGCAGACGCTTCACCCACTGAGCCACCCAGGTGCCCCTAAAAAATTCTTAAAGAATATGAGAAAACGAACCACTAGGAATGACATATAGAATTAGGGATTTATTGCAAGAGTCTGATTTTCTCCAATTGTGGGAGCTAAATAGTCTCTAATTCCCTTGCACCTATGTCTTAGAGCAAAATCTATCTCCCTATAACTTTTTACATTTTAACAGAACCTTAAATAGAGCTCACTATATGAAAAACACTATTTAAAGCACTTTCCAAATATTAACTCATTTAATTCTCATAACAATCATGTACTGTATTTGCCGCCATTTAACAGATGAGAAAACCAAAGCTGCAAGAAAATGGCACAGCCAGAATCTAAGCCAAACTAAACGAGTCTGTGTCCGGAGTCCAAACCCTAGCCTCCCTCTCTCCTCTACCGCTGTGACTTCATTCTAGTCTTTGAATCAACACAGAATAAAACTGCTTCTTTGGTCACATCACAGCATTGCAAATATTTGAAGACAGCTATCAGACTCCCTCCCCAGATCTATATCAGTCAGGGTTCCATCAGAGAAAATGAACCATTAGGAACAACATATAGAATTAGGGATTTATTACAAGGGTCTGATTTTCTGCATTTGGGGGAGCTAAATAGTCTCTAATTCTCTTGTACCTGTGTCTGATGCTAGAAGCCATACACTCAAAAGCTGAGATTTGGTAAAATTAATAGCTTTTACTGTTTTATCAAGAGCATTCTTAGATAAATCTGGGGGGGGGTTGGGTTTTTTTAGATTTTATTATTTTAGAGAGAGCAAGCATGTGTGAGCAGGGGGAGGGGCTGAGGGAGAGGGAGAGAATCTCAAGCAGACTCCGTGCTGAGTGGCTCAAGCCCAACATGAGCTCAACCCCACAACCCTGAGATAATGACCTGAGCCTAAACCAAGACTCCAATGCTTAACTGACTGAGCCACCCAGACGCCCCGGGTAAATCTGGTTTTTAAAAAGCTGCCAGGGCATGGCAGTGAAAAATACAATCATCACCGGTACAATTTGGTGGTGCTGCTTCGATTCATGGTAAGGAGCCAGAATTTACCCACCACTGCTTTTAAGCTATCGGTGTAAATATCAACACAGTTTAAGAGGAAAATAACACCCTAGTATTACTATGAAAACAGCCTTGAATGTGCAGATCCCCTGAAGTGGACTCAGGTACCTCCAGAGATCTGTGGACAACCGTTTAACGACAGATGCTCTCTAATATATCAAGGAAGTGCGGGCATTTCAACTTGATTTAGAGTAGGCCACCCTGGGAACCAGGTCTAAGTCGACTAACCAAAAACCACACACGTGGACACAAATACAAACCCACAGCCAGGTGCACGCACAATGTTTCTTCAGATTAAAAAACTCCACTGCCCGTATTTCATTCAGTTGGGTTGGCATGCAGAATCCCGATTCTGAAACAAAAGAAACTTCAAGCATGGCTCTGTTATAATACTGTAGACATGCTTAAGTGAAAGGGTATCACATCTAGTGAAGGAAGAGTTATTATTAGATTAATAGCCTCTGTTCCCATTATAAAACAAAACCATTCCATGGTTTTTCCCAATAGCCTCCCTACATTCTTGTTAGTTTCAGTCCATCATTCCAGCTTCCATGATTACCTGAGGAGCTAACATGTACGAAATGCTGGAATTTATGAAGGCCGCTGTCCTTCACAATGAGAAAATACTAATGATGAGATATGATTTATGCCCTCAGTGTGTTCACAATCTAATAAGAGAGACAGATCTATCTACAAATAAGTCCGGCAAACAATTTTATTGAAAGTAATTCTGTGCAACTCCTTACCCTATCAGTTACCTCGAGGAAATTCTCCAAAGTCACCTCAGCATGTGTGAGATGTACAAACTCCTGCATATGCATTTTGTTACTTCAGCGTATTTCCCTCTCTTTCAGTGCTCCATAGGTCTGTCTTGCAAGGTGCTCACAGGAACTCAGCCCTCCCCAAACTGAGATCATTCCTGCGCTCACTGCTCACTGTGACAGCCCTCATCACCCACAAGGTTTGCTATTACTCTTGCACACCCCTGGTAGTCAAGAACGCAGGGCTATTGTTAAGTCCGGAAAGGAGGAAAAATATTGAAAAATCCAGTCTCATCTTTGGCACTGAACGTTTGTCAAAGCCAGTGCAAGGGGAGAAATGAATCAGTCGCTAACAGCATTTTCATTCTGGATAGCCCTAAACATGAGCAGCTGGGCTGAGATTGCCTTTTCAGAGTTCACGAGGGACGTTTACAGCTGTCACATCTAAGCAAGTCTTCACAACCATTCCTCAAAGCCAGACTTATCTGAAGCCAGCATCTGGTGACAAATGTTGAAAGAATAACAAAACCCTCTGTACTCTGGGTTTCTTGACCTTCGTGTTTATTAATGTTCAGCTTTCCCTTCCCTGCCCCACTCCCCCGCTCTCTTAACCATACCACCGGGTTCTACTTAATACATGCTGCTAGAGACAAGTACAAAAGAACAGAGTCCCATGCTTCTGTGCCTGACAAAAATCAACGCATTAAAAAGTTAACACATCAATTGACAGAAGAACGCAGGATACAAATTTGTTCAACTCTCGGTTGGACAGCGGATAATTTTTAAATGAACCAAAACTCAAGCACGCTCCACTAAATCCCTTTCTAATTAATCCTCTGTCAGCCAAATAGATTATTTTCATAAATTTAAAAGTGTAGGACTTCCTTCACAGACAACAAAGATTCCTTTTTTAATCCCAATTTGCTCTCCAGAGGTGTCTCCAGAGGAAAGTGGTTCCCAGAGCCTGTGAAAAGTATCCTTTCTTGGTCTGGCTAGAGCTAGCCAGTCTCTGATCCCGCATCATTTTAATGATTAACTTCGGGTTTACAGGCGTTGCAAAAAGGGACTGCTGGGTGCTGAGAGGAGGCGCTAAGGACAGAGTGGGGCACTCCTTTGCAATCTGCCTTATTTATACAGAATTCTAAGACACTAAGTGAGTTCCTACTGACTTCTGGAACAATTCTCCATGTTGCCTGGATTAACCCAACAAATAAGGGCAGGATAACAGTTTGCCACTATGCTTCCTCATACACCCAAAAGGCTGAAAACACTCAGGCTCTAAAGCCAAGCTTATTTATTAAGGATGCAGAGGAAAGGAAAGAAGCTGTATGTAACTAGCAATAGATGGAACACTAGTGGCTCCCCTTGACCTTTACCTTGTCTCCCCAGCTGCACTCTCCAGTAGCACCCACAAAAGGGTAGCCAAGGAGCAGAGCCTCAGTGCAGCATCTGAAAAAGCAGAATGATGCCCCCTTTATTCTAGCATGTACCTCAGATGGAGGCCTTTCTCCTATACTTCTGTCATTAAAGCAGACTTCTGTCATTTACTCACCCATCCCCCCATAAGCAATGGCTTCCCCTCCTGCTGCCACCACACAGAAACACACATACACACACACACACACACACAAAGGGTTAATACATAACAAATGGAATAATTTCCTATTGTTTCCACTACTGTATCTTAGTAAATTTTAAAAAGTAACTTTTTTTAAGTAGAAGGAAAAAGGAAAAGGGAGGGGCAGGGGAGGACTCTGAGATCACGACCAAAGTTGAAACACTTAACAAACTGAGCCACCCAGGCAACCCGCCCCATAAAGCACCTTTTCATACACTTGTTGGCCATCTGGAAAAACATCTATTCAAGTTTTTTTGCCCATTTTTTAACCTAAATGTTAAGTGAATGGATAAAGAAAATGTGGTATATACTTAAAACAGAATATTATTCAGCTTTAAAAGAAAGGGGAAATCTTGCCATTCTCAAAGACATAGATAGACATGAAGGACATTATACTAAATGTTACAAGCCAGACACAGAAGGACAAACACTATCAGATCTCACTTATACGTAGAATCTAAAATAGTCCAATGGGAAAAAGACCGTCTCTTCAACAAATGGTGTTGGGGAAACTGGACAGCAACATGCAAAAGAATGAAACTGAACCACGTTCTCACACCATACACAAAAATAAATTCAAAATGGATTAAAGACCTAAATGTGCGACCTGAAGCCATAAAAATCCTTGAAGAGAGCACAGGTGGTAATCTCTCCAACATCAGCTATAGCAACATTTTTCTAGCTATGTCTCCTGAAGCAAGGAAAATTAAAGCAAAAATAAACTATTGGGACGTCATCAAAATAAAAAGCTTCTGCACAGTGAAGGAAATAATCAAAAAAACTAAACAGCGATCAATGGAATGGGAGAAGAAAATGACATATCTGATAAAGGGTTAGTATCCAAAATATATAAAGAACTTATACAACTCACCACAAGAAAAAAATAATAATAATCCAATTATTTTTCCAAAGAAGACATCCAGAAGGCCAACAGACACATGGAAAGATGCTCAACATCACTCATCATAAGGGCAATGCAAATCAAAACTGCAATGAGATATTACCTCACACCTGTCAGAATGGCTAAAATCAAAAACACACGAAACAAGTGTTCCCAAGGATGTGGAGAAAAAGGACCCTTCGTGCACTACTGGTGGGAGTACAAACTGGTGCAGCGACTGTGGAAAACTATATGGAGATTCTTCAGAAAGTTAAAAATAGAACTACCCTATGATCCAGCAATCGCACTACTAGGTATTTACCCAAAGAATACAAAACCATGAATTCAAAAGATTACATGCACCTCTATGTTTATAGGAGCATTATTTACAATAGCCAAATTATGGAGGCAGCCCAAGTGTCCACTGATTGATGAATGGATGAAGGAGATGTGGTACATACACACATTGGAATATTAATCAACCATAAAAGATAATGTCATCTTGCCATTTGCCATGACATGGATGAAGCTAGAGTATAACGCTAAGTGAAATAAGTAAGTCAGAGAAAGACAAATACCATATGATCTCACCCATATGCGGAATTTAAGAAACAAAAAAATGAGCAAAGGCGGGGAAAAAAGACACAGAGAGGCAAACTAAGAACCATACTCCTAACTACAGAGAATAAACTGTTGGTTACCCAAGGGGAGGTGGGTGGGGGATGGGTGAAATAGGCGATGGGGATTAAGGAGAGCATTTGTTTTGATGAGCACTGGGTGTTGTATGGAAGTGTGGAATTACTATATTGTACACCTGAAACTAATATTACACTGCATGTTAACTATACTAAAATTAACATTTAAAAGTTTAAACATTAAATTATGTAAGGCAAGTTCTGGAGATCTCTATACAGTATGATCGTTACAGCTAACAATACATTGTATACTGAAAATTTGCTAAGAAGGTAGATCTAGAGGTGATGGCCTTGCAGGTAATGATAAATTCATGGGTGCACACTCATCCTCACACTCATAAAGTAATATACATAAGTCTGTACTAGTTTTTTGCATGTCAATAATAACAACAATAATTTGATAACACATTTCAATAACAGAAGCTTCGAAACAGCAGCCTATTTGTTTGGGCCAGAGCAGACGACACACAGAACTGCTTTATTTATGTCATCTTCCTCCCCAGAGAGGAGAGTCACTTCAGATTATATCCTTTGCCCTTGATATGAACAGTGAGAACTGCAATATAAGTAAAATACTTTTAAAACAGTATCAGGTTGATACTGAAAGGTTACCAAAATAATTACAAGTGTATTGTCCTAAAAAACACAAAATTGTGGCAAAGAGAAAAAACTCTTAACTTTTAAATAGCTGGCATATGACCATGTTTTTTAACACTATATAATTGAAATTTTGAGACATAAAAAAGTAAAAGAGAAAAGTAAAATGAAGAACCAAGAATTCACCACTCATTTTCAACATGCTATTACAGAAGATGAACATCTTGATTTCTCCAGTTCTCCATTTTCCTTACACCTAACTACAGTTTTTTACATTTTTGATATTTTTTACATTTTTTAAAATATCCAGAAATATATTATTTCACCCACAAATACTTCGTGTATATCATTAACATTACAAACTCCTTTATTAAGAGAGCCAAATATCTTTATCTTTGACACATGTAAAAATAACAATTCTTTAATATCAAACAGAGAATCAGTGTTCAAATGTTTCCAATGATCTCAGTAAGGTTTGGCTTTTACAGCTGGTGCATTTGAATCCAGGTCTAAACAATGTATCTTTGTTTAATTTGGATATGTGATATATATTTCTTGACTGTCTTTGAATCTGTAAGTTCCTCTTCCCCCTTTTCTATTATTTTCTTTTATTTATTGAAGACACTAGCTCATTTGTCCATAGGTTTTTCTCACATTCTCTATTTGGTATATTACAATCAACTAATATTGTTTAACACTGTCCTCTATTTCTACAGTTCCTATAAAAGCAAAAAGAAAATTAGAGGCTTTATCAGAATCAGGCTTGAATTTGGCAAGAGTAATTTTTTCTTAAGAACAGACCAAGAGAAGAATCTTCAAGTGGGGGGTGCCTGGATGACTCTGTCGGTTGAGTCCTGGGATCCAGCCCCCCATCGGGCTTCATGCTAGGGAGGCAGAGGTCTACTTGAGGATTCTCTCTCTTCCTCTCCCTCTGCCCCTCCCCCTGCCTCTCTCTCTCTCTCTATCTTTCAAATGAATAAATAAAATAAATCTTAAAAAAAAAAAATCCTCAAGTGGCCTGCATGGGGGTTCCGCCCCATCATTTCACAGGAGATATAGTGCCTTTATTTAATTCAGGTCCTTTCCAGCATACAAACAGGAGAACAGCTATGTCCCCCTGAAATCTCCAGTGCAGCACCTGGAGCTTGGGCTGCCAGCGGGAGGGGGACACTCTACAAATATCCTCAAAGAGTTTGAGCATTCCCAGAAGCAACCTTCCATGAAATCTGGTGTAGAGCAAGAAAAAGAGAGACTGGAAATTGCATAGCACCCAGACTTTCCTTGAAGCTGTTAATTCATATTTATTACATAATTCTCATATGGCATTTTATTAATTGTTCACATGCTATTTCTCCAGCTAAATTTTAAACTCTGGTAGTAAGGGGACAGTCATGTCATTTCATGTTTATGCCCCTGGATCCTTGCAAAATTCCAGGCACACATAAGAGTTCACTAAATCTTGTCTGAATATTAGAATTAATTAACGTAATAGTTAACCACAACCCTATGTTAGTCAGTGCTAAACGGAAGAAGGTAGCATGGAGCCATGTAGACACCTAGTTTACCGAGAGCATCACTGTGTAATACAAAGTTTCCATAGAGTGTCCAAGGAGCAGAGTAGGGACTCTAGAACTCTTTCCGGAAGTGGAACTATTAAAGGAAGAAAGATGTTTAAATGAAGAGAAGAGGGATAATTAGAGGGAGATATGACTAATGTTCACTGTTCTCCAGCACCCAAGCTGCCTAAGACTGGGACAGCCTCACAAAATCACAGCCGCACTTGCTGCACTGGTAAGAGCCTGCAGAACCCTCTCCCAAAAATGCTGGGAGTCAGGGCGGGCGCCCTCTAAAGACAGGTCCAAACACAAATGTCTGTCTGTGATTCAAGGTGGACAAGCTCAGCATGCCTCCACAGCAGGTGCTCCTAAGAATAAAGACCCACAGGAAACCAAGCCGCAGAGAAAGTTATCCATGACAGTGAAAGTATGAGCTGCCCAACTAAATAGTATTAATAGTATTAATACAACTACACTCTTAGGTGAGAGAATCAGCCTCCTTTCCCAAGAAAATTTCTTTATCCCACCTAAGAACACAGAAACACTCTGGTCACATCCAAAGCATGAGTTTTCACACATCGTCAGCTCACACCTGAGAATAAAGACCCCTCCTCTTGACTCCACTCAGGAAACAGGCCTCCCAGGCACTCATGGGACTCCTTCCAAATATCCCTGTGGTTAGGTTGCTAAGGAGTTTGGTTCAAGCCCCATCCTGCCTGCTAGCTTCCTGCCTTACTTCTAATACGTTTCCTGAACTGAAAAACTTCCCAGTGTCTACCAAAATCACTGGATATGTGCATATAATCATTTTCAATTGCTACATTAAAAATTACCATCACAAACTTAGTGGCTTAAAACACATTTATTACCTCATAGTTTCCATGGGTCCAAAGTCCAGGCACAGTAGAGCTGAGTTCTCTGCTTAGAGTCTCACAGGCTGAAATGGTGTTGGCTGGGGCTGTGGTCTCCTCTGGGATTCAAGAGCCTCTCAAGTCCATTCAGGTTGGCAGAATTCTACTCTTAACAATTATAGCACTGACGTCACATTTTCTGACCAGATGTCAGCTAGGGGCTTCCCTCAGGTCTTGGCCACATGGCTCCTCCATAGGTAGTTCATGACATGGCTGTTTGCTTTTTCCCAGGCCAGCAGGAGAGTATCTGCTCCTGCTTCGCTTAAGAGTTCACCTGATTAGGTCGGGCCCACCCAGGGTAATAGGATAATCTCCCTTTTGCCATCAAGGGTAGCATTACGACTAAGAGTGATACACATGACACTCACAGGTCCTGCCCACACTCAAAGGGGGGTGGGGGACAATTCAGAGTGTATACACCAAGGGATGGGAATCTTGGAGGCCATCTCAATCTACCTACCACAGTAAGGATATCTAAAATGCACTCTCATTTCTTCTTTAAATGTTTTCTTATATATTTGTTCATTTTAAGCAAACATATAACAAGAAAACTGTAAATCTCACTTAAAGGAGGGGGAAATATTCAGCTTATGATTCACTTGGTATTGCTGAGTGAAACTGGCAACTTCACCCATGAAATGATAGCCTAACTCAGTAGCCCAGGGAAAGAACAGCTCAGCTCTTAGAAGTCCCCTCAAGGCGGACCTGCCTCCCTCAGCGGCAATTCCCTGCTCTGCTCACTGCTAAGGCCCAGCCGCTCTGGGTTCAGACAGTCCTCCCACAGTTCCTCCCCAACCTTTCAGAGTTTATTTCCACTTCAGGTTAATTTGGTCTGTTCTAGCAGATCCCATATGGTGAAACATACAGGATGCACTTCTGTGTGGAAGGCTTCTTTCACTCAGAGTGGAGTTTTCGTGAATACTCCATGCTGTTACCTGCTATCAAGATTTACTCCTTTTGACAGCTGAGTAGTATAAACACATCAGAGTTTGTTTTCCATTCTCTTATGGATGGACACCTGTGATATCTTCAGGTTTGGCCTCGTTTGAATAAAACTGCTATGAATACTCTGGTACAAGTGTCTTTGTGTATGTAAGTTTTCATTCCTCTTGAGTAAATATTTAAGAATAAAACCGTTGAGTAGGGATAGGTATGTGTACAGTGTATGAGAAATCACATGAACATGTCCCAAAGTGAGAGCCTTTATATTCTCAACTGAAGTTGAGGAGATTTCCAGACGCTCCAGATCTCTGCTGACATTTGAAGCTATCAGGCTTTTTCCATTTTATCCATTTTGGTGAGCATGTAATGGTATCTCACTGTGGTTTTAATCTTCCTTTTCCTGGTGACTAATGATTTTTTTTAATGTGATTATTGGACATTTGTGCATCTTCCTTGTAAAAGGATTGTTCAAATGTTTTATTGAGGAGTTTGGCATTTTATTACCGAGTTGTAGGACTTCTTCACTAGTCCTTTGTTAGATATATGTTTTGCAAATATTTTTCCCAGTCCATGCCTTGCCGGTTCACTTTCTGAATTGTGTGTTTTGATGAGAAAAAGTTTGAAGTCTGTCCTATGTCTTTTCATCTTGTTTATGGTTTTTAAATAAAAGGATTTTCATTTCAATGGACTCATATTTCTCAGTATTTTATGATTTTTAATCTTAAGAACTCCTTCATATCCCAAAATTATAAATAGCATCTCCTATACTTTTTTCTAAACCCTCATAATTTTGCTTTTAATATCTGGTGTCTTCAATCCATCTGAAATTTGTTTATGAGGTGGTTTGAGGTTAAAATCTCAGCCTTTTCTCCAGACGTACAACCAACATCTCAACTACACATATCAAGGAGGCTGCTATCCTCCCTCTTCCCCTTCTTTTTTCCCCTTCTGAATTCTCTTTCAGCCGTCCATTTCCATGGGTCCAATAAACAAGTATGCACTGATGAAGCCTATGGTGACAACTCCACGGACTCTTCTCCCTCAGCTGCACACGCTCCCATCATCCAGCCTAATGGCAAATATTCCCATATACGTAGAAAATCGGACACTTCTTTCTCTCCACTGCTAACACTGTGTCCAAGTCATCATTACACCTGATTCAGATTGTGACCTTAGCCTCCTGACTTGTCTTCCAGCTTCCACCATCATGCCGGCAAACAGAATGATCCTTGTGAAAACTTGTCATATCATGTCTTCCTCTGCTCTAACTCTCCAAACATTCCATCACCAAATAAAAGTCAACTTTCTTACAATAGCCCGCAATGCCCTTGTGGCCTGGTCCCTCCCTTTCCTCTCTGTCCTCCTCTCTTCCCACTCTCCCACTTGCTGACCCCATTCCAGACCCATTAGCTTACTTCCTTACTTCTGAGAATACCAGGCTTTGTTCCGCTGGGCTTAACAGTGGCTATTCCCACTTTTGGAATGCTTTTCCCTTATATCTCCATGGCCCACTCAATCGTTCAAATCTTACCTTCCCAGTAAGGGTTGCTTTATCCACCCTTTTAAAATTGAAACCTATGCTTCTCTCTACCCTAATCTCAACCCCAATATTCTGCTTTATTCTCCACAGCATTTGTCACTGCCTAACCTACCAGATAATTTACTTGTTATGTTTTTATTATTTTTTTCCCCTCCAACTAGAATATAAGCTCCACAAAGGACCAGGGATTTTGCCTTTTTGTAATTGATGCTACTACCTAAAGTGGTCCTTAGCACATTCCAGATGCTCAATAAATGTGTTAAATTGATAATGACTGAATTAATAATGATTGAACGAATCACCTGCTGAATATTACCTGAACCTCGCCTAGGCTTCTGCACTATTAAAAACTGCACTTGTATTATTTTTGCCAAAACCACTCATGTGTATTTTGCCCACAAGAGACGACTAGAGGAGGCGAGGTTTTGTTGCAATTCTCTACCTCGCCTCCCTCTCCTGTCCCCTCCTTGCCATCCCCACCAGCTACTGAGGAGCTCGCTGTCTTGTCTTTGCCGGGGTCACTGCGAAGTCTCCCATAAGCCCCTTCACCTCTGGGCTCCCATTTAATTCTTCCCTTCTCACACAAACACAGAGATGTTTTGAAAGTCTGCATAATCTTGCCCCTGTTTGCTCACAATCCTTTCAGGACTCCGCTCACTCTCAGGGTGCTAGATAAATGCCCCGTTACGGTATATAAGTTTGCCCACGACCTGCCCTGCTGAACCTCAGTAGTGTCTCCCAGCCCCTGATTCAACCACTTATCACACCTGACTCCTGCCTGGGGCCCCGCTGGCTTGTGACCTCAGTCCCTACCTGAACTTTTCACATACTGTTTCCTTGACCTAGAAAAAGCCCTTCTCCACCTGGCTCCTTCTTCTTTCTTCTTTAAAGAGCAACTCAAATTTCCTTTCCTTCTACGTCAGATTTAGTTTTATGTCCTTCTTGCCTGCTCCCATTACCCTAGCACTTGGCCTTCCAGTTGTAATTTTTGGTCTGCTCATCTGTCTTCCCCACTACATTGTAAAACTCTCTGGGGCAAGAGATCTTTTTCAACTCTATCACTAGGGCCTAGTGTAGAGAGGCTAGTACAGAGTCATAATAAGTGTCAAATAAAATAATATGGAACTTGCTGGGGGAAATGCTTGTACTTCTCTCCTTCCCCCACCCTAAGTACGTTCTCCTGATATGAAATGCCTTAGAAATGATTGTATTGGCAGCAATTAAATCTAGCGTGGACACGCCCGGACTCTAGGTTTTGGGTGAAAGTGTGACTCTTGCGATTTGATATTTTAGTAGTGTAGACAAGAGCTGAACTGGTTATTTTCCCAGATAAGCCCTATCTAGTTATTGCCCTGAAAAGAGGATCTGTTCTGGTTTTTTAAGCAGCATGAAAACAATTGTAATATGTAATATGTTTACATTTTCAATCGTTACAGAACAGGTGTGAGTTCTTCCTGCCTTAGTTTTACAAGTCCGTGAACCTAGATGCCAGGCCCATCCTCTCTGGGTAAAGTGTGGATGTATAAGAATAACTGACCTAAGCTTAAATTAAAGAAAAAGGAAAAAAAAAGACATCGAAACATTTTTAAATGACTAACACTGTGGTTTCTGAACACACATCAGGAACAGTCTCACCTGCAGTGAAGTCAGACGGTGGGAGAGAAGCCCAGGGGAAAAGGCGAGGGCAAGCCTCCCCATGTCTGCATCCCCTGGGTCTCCCATCCTGCTGGGTTGCCATCCTTTCTGCTAGAAGCACAGAGACTACAGAAGTGAGCATGTGAGGTCAGAAAGTAGGGGAACATTCACTTCCTACTTGCTAAGAACCACAGAAAAGTTTTCATAATTAGGTTTGACTGAACATGTCATCACGTATAAACCATTCTTCCTCTAAAGTTGAGTAAAAGACCAAAGACACATAAGCAGAGGAGGGATTGGCAAGAACAAGACTTTATACATGAAATCTGGGACAGAAAGATTGGGCTCACTGGAGCAAATGAGTAAGGAGCAAGGGGCGGTGATAGGCAGCAAGGGGCATCCACCAGTTCCAAGATGAGGGGAAAATCAACCCAGAGCTGGGGTGGGCCAGGCTAACGGTGAAAGTCAGGAAGGGCTCAGCCGATGATACATACGGAAAGA
Source organism: Ursus maritimus (assembly GCF_017311325.1). Taxonomy (NCBI): domain Eukaryota; kingdom Metazoa; phylum Chordata; class Mammalia; order Carnivora; family Ursidae; genus Ursus; species Ursus maritimus. Next base: position 60,189,171 of record NW_024426885.1, read on the forward strand.
ACTCTCTTCTACTCTCCACAGCATAACTTCTCAAGTCTTGATTTCTGACCAGCCTCGTCTGCCCCACACACTCGGACACACACATACCCCGAGGTGTGAGACCTCTGGCTTGCAGGAGGAAGGAGGTGGTTCTGTTTGTTTGACATAACTCTAAGGGGCTGAGCCCCTTCCCAGCAGAGCAAGTTCCATTCATGGAAGCATCTACTCCTTAATTGCTGAGATCTGCATCTTGCCCTTGGAGACTATGAAGAGTTGCTGTTCCTTCACTTCCATCTCCCACAAGCCCTGAGCAGTGCCCTGAACAGAAGGCTGAAGTTGGAATTACTCTGACCAAAGGTAGGAACAAAAGTGCCTCCGAGCATAGGTATTTTCTCAGTAGTGCTGTCCCCTAAAAGTCAAAGGGGGTACCATGGCTGGCTGACCAGGTATTCTGACTACAAACAAGAGTAGAAGTGTCTCCCTAAAACCGTGTGACGTCTGTCTGACTGTAACAGAAGCGTTTTGACCGTGAGCATCTCAGCAGCTCGGAATGCTGGTGGAGGGTCACCAGGCACAAGCTGGGTGAGGTCGGCTTCCTCTGTATACACAGGCCCCAGGGGCTCTGACTGCAGGTGGCAACATGAGCGCCTGCACGCACAGGTATGGTACTGGCTGCAGCGACTGCTAAAGCTGGAGTCCAGCCAGATGTGCCTCAGTGGCTCTGATCAGAAGCACAGAGAGAAGTATCTCCAGGCACACAAGTAGGGTGCTAGTCCCTCCCACTGCAGCGCACATGCTGTGGCCAGGGGAACCCCAGGAACCCTGACAAAAGGCGGGAAGAGAAGTACCACCCATCGAAGGGTGGTGCTGGTCTCTCCAGTTGCAACAGATGTGCTCTGGCACGACGGGTCCCGGCAGATCTGACACCGGAAGAAACAAAGGTGTCACCTGGCACTCATTTCTTCTCAGTGGTGCTGACTCCTCCAATAGCTACAGATGTGCCTTCACCCAGCTAGCCCCAAGGGCTCTGACTATAGGCAGGAAGGAAAGGGTCTCCTAGGACAGATGTGCTCTCTGGACAGGCAGACTCGCCATTTGCAACTGGAGTGCGATCAGCCAGCAGGATCCTGAAGCCCAGATCTAAGAGTCCTTAACATGAGGGACTGATGTCTCCTTCGTCCTACAGCAAAGCTGAATGTTCCAGAATGGAAGTGGGCCCTGGGCAGCCAAAATCAACCCCAAAACTGCTGCTATCCATTAGGGCTGCAGATCCCATAAACACCAATAGGCCTGCCATGGTGTTAGTAAACTGAGCTACTGCCCCAATGCTGGGCACCCTGGCGGCGGCTCTAAAGCCAGAAGTAGTAGCTGTACCAATGGGAAAATGCCTGGGGTGGCATCGAGTTTTGGCTGGACGCTGACAGGGATACCAAAGGTAGAATGTGGGGACGGCAAATCCACAAACCTGGTTGAGTTGTGCTGCCTTAGGTGGCTGGGCTATGGCGGGGGTTAAATGAGGAGTTTCTGCTGGGGCTGCCTAGTTTCCAAAAGGGAAAGGGCTGCCATTGGGTAGCTCCAGGCGGCAGCCCATCAGGGACTCCACATGTGGGCTGATGGGTGGCTCCGGAGTCAGAGGGAACTTGGAAGTCGCATTGGGGCAGCTGACTGCAGAGGCAAGCTGGCAGAATGGAGCCTGAGGCAATGCCGCCACTGGGAGACATGTTCTCAGAATAGGGAAGTCCCGAGGAAAATAAAAAGAAGTTCTCCCCGGAGCCTGGGCGGCAGACCTCAAGATGAAAGCCTGAGGACTGGAAGTGGTGTCCATGTCAGCGACACTGCATTCAAAAGCAGGCTGGGACTCCGCAGATGTGCGGGTGGTGATGGTGCAGGGGACAGCAGAGGCCATCATGGACTGGCAGGGGAAGACTGGGAGCTGGGGCAGGGGACAGTGACAGGAGGAGAAAGGGAAGAGAATCCACACACACAGGTATAGGTGGCTCTATCCTCCCGGAGGCAGGCTGAGGGAAGGACTGGGGTGCTAGGTGTAGGGAGGGCAAGACAGAAGATGCTACAACTATGACTGACGGATGGGGATGCCAGGGCCTCCATTCTCGTGACTAAGTAGGACCCCAAAGATGAGCTTGACCCTGAAAGGAGAAAGAGAATCCACATGAATGGCAAAAGGAGAAGGGGTCGTTCCTCTCATTCCACAAGCAATCTTTGGTCCAGGAGAAGGTGTAGCCACAGACAAGATCAGGGCCAGCAGAGGTCAGCCAAGGCAGGGACTGATGATGTTTCCATAACCAGGGTCTGCAAAGGAATGTGGCTGAGGCAGGCACATGGCACTGCAGGCCAATGTGGCCTCGCGGTTAGCTCCAAGACCTTATCAAACCAGTGACACTCCGCGGTCCTCTCCAAACCAGGGCTTCAGCAATGACTGCAGGAGGAAGCTGGGGAGGTGCGGGCAGCTCCCCTTCACCCTCCAACAGACGCTGAGATTTTCCATCCTTGGGGCCTGCAGCTGCCAGATGTGGAGAAGTCCTCCTTGATGGGTTTGACAGTGTTCCCGTGTTCCTCCCCGTGTCTTCTTGGACATGGGGGACACAGAGAACTGGGCTGATAGCCTTCATCGAGCAGTGCCTTTGTCCACCTCTTGAGAAGCAGGTGCAGGGTGAGACCAGACCAGAGAGCCCTGCTGAACNTGGATCACTCCCCCAAAGGGTTGGGACACCTCCCACAAGGAGGGCAGCAGAGTTGGGAATGGCGAAGGAGCTCCTCGAGGACACGTGGCTTTTCTTCCTCAAGCTATCTTCCCAGGCTCGGGTGGGAGGCTCCTCTTCAGAGGCCCAGAACTGTACGGGCAGGAAGTAACACTCCAGGGGCCTCCAGTGGCCTCGATGCCCACGGTACATTCCCACGTATGGTGCGTCTTCTCCACACGTCCTGCGTTCGGTCACTGGCTGTCGGTCCTCCCACTGTGCCTTTCCTGCGCTGTCCTAACAGGGCCCTCGGCCTAGTCCCCTTCAGACAAGGACCTGACCCCCTTCAGACAAGGATCTGACGGATGACCGGACGGCTCCGGCCACCTAAAGGCAACTAACTGCTCAGGTGGTCCACAGAGGAGAGTCCATGTGCTCCCTGGCGGGATATTTACTGTCCCTGGGCACCCCCCCTCCCCCAGCAGGGCTCCGGGCCTGCCTGCCGGACACCGCCGCTGCGGGGCGTGCTGTCAGACAGAGGAGGGGACGCGCTCGACCCTGGTGGCGCCGCCCGCCCACCGGGGGGTAGGAGAGGTGCGGGCCAGTGCGGTCCGGGCCAGACGCCAGCCCGACGCTCTCCGGGGAAGCTGCCCATGAAGTCCGGTGCGCGCGCCGTCTACCGCTGCGGTGGCCTCTAGGCTCGGGGAGGTCGTCGGGCTACCGGGTCAGCGGGTGCCGCGTCGGAACGCGCAGAGAGAGGAGGCGCGGTGAAGAGCGCGGGAGGGCAAAGGGCGATCCCAACGGCCCGCCAGCCGCTCCCCCGCTCCTGCTAACTGTGCATCCTCTCTCCCCGCGCTCCCCTCCTGCGGGGCCTGTCCCAGACCGCGGACGCCCGGAGCCCTCCGAGCCGGCCCCGCCCGGCTCCACGATCCGGGCGGGCAATCCGGGCCTGCGCGTCCTCAGCCCTGTCCTCGCAGTCCCTGCGGAGGCAGCCGGTTGGGAGCTAGGGCGCGGGATCGCCGCTCCTGTGGGGCCCCGGGCGCCTGCGGGGAGGGACGCGGCGCGGGGGTGGCTGCGGCGGGGACGGGACCGCGCTGCCTCCGTCAGTGCCCCCAGCAAATGCCTGTGGAGTCGCCACCGCAGACGACACCAGCTTACCCCCGCGCGGGGCTCCGGCACCGCCGGCTCCAGGAACCTCTCTCCCAGCGCCACGGGCGCTTCTGGGGGCCGCCCTAGTCAGGCGAGGTGTCCGGGCTTCCACCCGCAGGGCTGGCTGGTCGTACTCCGTCATACAGAGAAACGCTGCCTCCTATATTGAAGCCTTGCTAAATTCACTTCTTACTTCTGGTAGTCTCTTTGTAAATTCCTTAGGATTTTCTACATACACAATCCCGTTTTCTATAAATAAGTTTCGCTTCTTCCTTTTTGATCTGTGTGCCTTAATTTCCTTCCTACCTTCTACATCTGCTAAGGCCTCCAGTAAAATGTTGAATATCCCTGGAAACAATGGATAGCCTTTTCCTGTTCATTCAGTATTCTGTTTGGGAGAGAGTTTTTTTGTAGAAGCCCTTCATCACACTAAGAAAATTCCCACCAATTTCTACTTTGCTGAGAGTTTTTTTAAAGGGTGGCATGAGAGCGAGTGTGGAACTCAGGTTAAGGGGGCCTGTTGTGGTAACAACGCAGTTGCTCATTTTTCTGTTATCCTTTAAACTGTGCATATATGCAATCCATTCTCTTTGTATGCTGTATTTTACAATAAAACCACTTTTTAAACAGTAAGATGTAAAAATGTGAGATTATATTCTTATTTTGAAATACGAATATGCAACATTTTCACTTAGACCCTAAGAGCTAAATATTAGACTTCTACGGAAACCCCAACATAACATTGTTTCCATGGGAAAGTAGATCTTGAAACTTTTTAAAGCTACAATAAGTTGATACACGTATGTATACACACGAATACATGTGTGTGTGTATATATATATAT